>NC_139946.1:40255378-40705378 GCF_963454915.1 Gymnoscopelus microlampas
AAGACAAGGGGAGATTAAGATCAGAAAACAGAAGAAGAGGAGAAATGAGAGGAGGTTCAATGGAGAGGACAGTTAGAGGAGAGGTGGGATGGAAGTAGAAGGAGGATGGCATGAGCAACCCGTTCTCACTCCCCAAAAGGCATATTGTGACTTTACATGTCTGCCATTTCCAGGGACCATTTCCAGGGACCCCCAAAAGCAAAGATTTGAGTTACAAATGTTCGCTTAAAAATACATATTCAAAGATTTGAACACATTTTCACGATTTAAAAAAAAATAGCAGATCTGCAAGCTCATAGCACGGCACTCGGTGCCACGCTATGAGCTTGTATATCTGCTATTTTTGAATAGCCAAAGAAATCTAGTTTGCTAAAATGTTTGTGACTAAGAGTCAACATGTGACGTGACGAAAAAAGGCACATGTTGACTTTTCGGGACTTCTACATAACAGCAACACGGAAGTTCAGTTCTCAGCATTTTTGACGATCCGACCAAAAAACTGTTAAAACGTCGGAGGCACGTCGTCTCAAGCGGACTTGAGCCACGGGAGGCACTGCCGAGCGAGCTAAAGCGAGCGAGTCGTCGGGCCGAGCGGTATGATGTCCGCTTTGAGCCGACTCAGCGCTTCTGTCACGACAGGCACAGAATTATCAATCATATATTCCCTGAAAGTCATATTGTGACCTTTTTGACCCTCCTTCACGTCACATATTGACGTCAAAAAAAGAGAGGAGAGAAGGCTTGGAGCAGAGAGATGGAAGTGAGAGAACAAAGCTTCGTCAGTGTTCCTAATTATCATTTCCTCTTTTTTATTTCTTAACATTATCCTCCTTTCCTACTCCCCCCCACCTCCTTTTTTCTTTCCTCTCGTCTCCTGACCTTGTGTTTCTTTATCTTCTCGTTCTCTCTATCTTCTCCCATTCACTCCCCTTCTCCTATGGGTTATCAATTATGGACAATATTCTGCTCTGAAGTGCTGCAACTTGAAATGATGTGATTCATGGTTCATGGACAATATTATGCAAAAGGTCACTGTGAAAACATCCAGGGATTGTTTTGGGTCATATTTCATAAACACCACTTGCCTTGTTTGCTACCGTCGACAGGCTAACAAACCCTTCTGTGTCACTTTTATCCACTAGAGCCTGCAATGAATTTGCCTCCTTCTTCACTAACACAATTCAGAGAATTATACATCCAGCACGGTGTTTCCACTTAAAACCAATTCAAGGACCATGACACAATTTGATCCGATCAACCATGAAAACCACAGAGGACCCCCAATGGAAACGAGCCATATAGTGCTTTCTTGGGTTTAAAATCCTCTTAACAGACCTTGTATTGAACTGTGCTTGTCTTTGCAAACTGTTAATAAAGTATTCAATCAATCAATGAAACATTATACAACATCTGAAATCCTCAGGCAGCCTTGATATAAATAGCAGATGTACAAGCTCATGGAACAAAGGATGGTAGGGCAGTAGTTGCTGGGGTCTAATTAGTTTCCTTTTTTTATACAGAGGCCCCTATACTCTTGCCAGATTAAATTCTTGTGGGATGTGACGCTGACTGATGGATACATTTGTTATGTGGCCAATGATGGGAGCAATAGAGACGGCTGCGTCTCTGAGGAATCTGGCGGGAATACTATCGTGGCCAGTGGCCTTGGTTGGCTGCAGAGCGCTGAGCTCTTTAAGCAGATATTCAGCTGTTACCTTGGTGAATATAAAGTCATCTTTACGTACACCAGGGTTTTTGTAGAATGCCTGGATATGCTGTTTACCATAGAGTCCTGAATCTCTAATGAAATAAAAACATTAATATAATTTGACTAGTAGAAGAGAAGGTCCTCTTACCGTCTAACACCTTTTTAGCTTCAGTACCTGAACCCCAATTTGAAGTCCCTTCATTCTCTTAGCCTATCCCGACCTGTATTGATTATGTGGGGGAGATTCAGGTGTTAGAGGCAGTATAGCAGTTAAGGTACAGCTACAGAGACAGTAGGATAGCAGTTAAGGTACAGAGTGAGAGAAGTCCTGTGAGAGTCATAGGAGGAATAAACATCACACTACTGATATCACCTGCCACCTGTGTCTGCACTTATATGTGTGGCTTTATAGTGTTTTGATGCGCACAAATAAAAGCATAATTATGCTGAGTAAATGTGACAGACAAAAGGTTGAATTATATATTAAAATTGCTTGTCCACAGATGCTAAGTACAGTATGTATTTTAGATATTACTTTGTTTTTTAGACAGATGCTAGGTGTTGATGTGTACCTGCTATCCCTAGTCGCTTTGTACAGTAGCACTTCATTGTTTTTTCTTGGCACCCTATTTATGTACTTGACAGCTTACTACCCTGTTGTTGGCTGACAAGCGTTCATGCCACTTTGTAAGTCGCTCTGGATAAGAGCATCTGCTAAATGCCAAAAACTGTAAATTGTGGACCAGCTGAGTCCCTGTCATGTCTGGACGGCATTCAGGCAGAGCTATAACACGGCAGATCATCTCCCCTTAACCCATTCAATCCTGGGAACGCATCTCTGACATTTTAAGATTTCAAAAATAGCAGATCTACAAGCTTATAGCGCGGCACTCGGTGCCGCGCTATGAGCTTGTAGATCTGCTATTTTTGAATAGCAATAGGAGTCTAAAAATGACACACGTGCTGCGTTCCCGGTCTTTAATGGGTTAAGAGTCACTACAAGGCTCCCTTCCACGGCCAAGGACGCTGCAAGTGCACAGAATATCAAGAGACGCATACAGCTGTCCAAGTGTGAGTTTTTTTTTCTTACTGTGAATTAAGAAACACCTGTGCATGTACTGTATGTGTATGTATGTGTATATAGTTGTACTGCATGTCTGTGTGAGCACCTTTCCATGTGTGATGGTATTTCCGTAACCTGTGCATGTGTGTGAGTGTGCGTGCACGTGCGTGCGCACGTGTTTGTATTTGAGGGTTTTCCAGGGTCACTACAGTATAGTGCAATGTACTGAGAGTCAATAGGAGTTGTACAAAGCAGTCTTTAGGCCTGCATCGCAATATACTGTACAGTTAACACTATGCCAAACACAGCAACATTGGCTGGACATCTACTGTGGTTTCTTAACATTTTCAGCACTTCCATTGTACAGACTGCATGGCTGAAGCATTTGAAAATTGTGTGAGCCAACAGTCTGTCGCGAGAGTCTAGTCGGGTACGTTTTAACTGTGAAACCATGATTAAACAGCATTTACTTCATTTTTATGTTATATATCATAAATAAGTACAATTAAGTAGGCCAGTGGGACTTGCCACCTTCAAACTGTAATTTCATCATTACTAGCCTTTGTACTCACAAGCAAGCGAGCTAGACTAATTATCGATAAATCCATGTTATCTCCACGCAGGAAGACGTACAACTTACAAGTAGGTTAGTGATTAGTCATCCCATTTTTCCCCTGTTTTCCCAGGTTAAAATTAAAAGGTGAAATGAATCAATGAAGACATTTGGATTGCGAAA
Source organism: Gymnoscopelus microlampas (assembly GCF_963454915.1). NCBI lineage: Eukaryota > Metazoa > Chordata > Actinopteri > Myctophiformes > Myctophidae > Gymnoscopelus > Gymnoscopelus microlampas. The sequence continues at coordinate 40,258,886 of NC_139946.1, forward strand.
TAAGAAGCAACAGAGACAGGCAAATACGCCTGTCTCCAATTCAAGGACAAATACATCTTCCTCACCTCCCTGAACCCGGTTTATTTTCCAGCCACATAGATGTATTAAATATATTACAACAGTATACTGAATAACACATACACATACATGTTCCAGGCTTAAAATAATTTATATAAACATTATTCGGAAATCTCTATTGGAAAAATGTATGCACCACTGCTATGCCCTATACAGACCACCCTCAGAAGGCGGCCTCTTCGACCTAGGACCAGAGATGGGGGCTGCGCTACACGATGTTGAACTGGACATACAGTAGTGTGTGTCGGTCAAGCCCCCAGAACTGAGAGGGAGCAGTGAAGCACATTGGACATGGTGGCCAATCATAGCCAATCATAGGTACTGCAGCTTATTACGGCTGGGGGCCAGACACATGAACAAGCGAAAACTGTTTCGACCAATGGGCTCGACTCACGAGCTTGCGCACGGAGGTGACACTACTGCGCATGCGAGACGACGCGCAGAGTGACGCAAAACGTGTCACATATATGGCCCAAATAGGCCCCGTCCGTCACATTTCCCAACCCCAAAGAAGGGGCGAAAAGGGAGTAGGTGAGCAACTCCATAAGAGTGCATGTTTTTTTTTCTTCGGTACCTCTCTATTACTTTTAACTCTATGGTGTCGGTGGGGTGAGGGCCCTTTTATTTTTGCTCGAGTTCCTGCCCCCCAAAATGCATCTAGGCTATGCACAGCCCTGACATCCTCCCTCGTGTTTCTGTCTCCCAATCTCTACCCATTTGTCTATCACTGCTCTGTCACCTCCCCTGTCTCTCTGCGTCTCTACTGGAATTCTCTCTCTCTATCTCATACTATCTGCATTCTCTCTCTCTCTCTTTAAAAAAAAAGCAGATCTACAAGCTCATAGCGCGGCACTCGGTGCCGCGCTACGAGCTTGTATATCTGCTATTTTTGAATAGCCAAAGAAATCTTAAAATGACACAGATGTGTTCCCGATCTTAATGGATTCCTGTGTCCTCTCCCCTCTCTCTCTCTTGTCTCTCCCTCTGCCACAGCAGCACAGGGCATGAAAACTGCTGTTTCCCTTCTTTCTAAGTATACCCAAGATGGAAACATTAATATTTCAGCCATAAAAAGAAAAATCACTTTTCTGCCGTGGCCATAAATGGATGGTGCTCGGCGATAGTTTGTTTTATTCCGGTATGGTCGACCTTGCGTGCTCCCTCTCTCTCATATTGACATAGTGTGGAGCCAGCGGCCCTCAAAGCCCCTGCTTGTCCTACCGAAGCTCTAAATCTTTAGACCTCCCCCCTGTTTGGAACCCAGCTCCAGGACACATTCTGTCCTTTTGTGTGTGTGTGTGTGTGTGTGTGTGTGTGTGTGTGTGTGTGAGAGAGTACGAGCATGTGTTTCAAGTTTGTGTGTGTGTGTGTGTGTGTGTGTGTGTGTGTGTGTGTGTGTGTGTGTGTGTGTGTGTGTGTGTGTGTGTGTGTGTGTGTGTGTGTGTGTGTGAGAGCATGTTTTTCAAGCTCAATCTCTTAAGGGTGCGTTCAAGTGCATACATGTCTATGCCCGTGTGTGTTTGTCTGCGTGAAGGTGTGTTTGTCCACATTCACGGTGTGTTGCTATCACAGCAATCTAAAATCAATCTGTCCAATTTCTCTGTTGTTTCTTCAAGGACAGAGGCTCCTTAACCCTTTAAGACCGGGAACGCATGCTGTGTGTCACTTTTAGATTCCTTTGGCTATTACAAAATAGCAGATATACAAGAAAAATCGTGAAAAATTGTGCAAATCTTTGAATATATATATTCTTTAAAGCGAACATTTGTAACTCAAATCTTTGCATCTGGGGGTCCCTGGAACAAAATATTTTACAAATGTTCGCTTTAAAAAAATATATATTCAAAGATTAGCACACATTTTCACAAAAAAAAAAGAAAAAAATAGCCAAAGGAATCTTAAAATGACACGTTCGTTCCCCGGATGCGTTCCCCGGATGCGTTCCCCGGATTGAAAGGGTTAAGGGAGCCATAAAGGTTCCACTGGCTGGCTCCCACTTTGGGGCAGATAAAGCCATTGATCTGATGTTGTTATATGGAAAGCCATTCTCCCGCAACCCTCACATCCATCCATCCTCACTATGGAGTTTTTTTTGGGGCGCTGTGGCAAGCAGCTGTCACTTTAATACATTGGGTCAGACGTGCATAAAATGGCATCACATACAGTTGGGTCTGAAAGTTTTTCATGTCAAGGACCCCAAATGAATATGTATTAGGCCCCCGCGTGGCCCCCATCTGAAAATATTCTGTGCCAGGGATACCAATATAAGATTTTCTGTTGTTAAAAAGCATTATTTTACACTTTGGCTATTCAAAAATAGCAGATATACAAGCTCAGTGCCGCGCTACGAGCCGGTAGATCTGCTATTTTTGAAAAATTGTGACACATATTTGAATATATATTGTTTTAAAGCAAACATTTTTAACTCTATTCTTTGCTTCTGGGGGTCCCTGGAACAAAACATTTTGAGATGGGGGTCGGCGGACAAATACATATAATCTTGGGGGTCCTTGACATGAAAAGGTTTGAGCACCACTGATATAGAAACACATGTTTTTTCAGAATACTGTTGGGATTTAGAAGACATTTGTAGAATCGGCTTCAGGTCTAAATGGATTAAGATATGTCATTTATATAGCAGATCTACAAGCTCGCAACGCACTGCATCACACCACGTTGGGAGCTGTGATGTATATACAGTAGGGTTAAAGTGGTTACTGGTTGTGATGCTACATTAACTTATTTAGCTGACATTGTACAATGAACTGGAATAAAGAATTCTTGCTTTTGCTTTCAAATTAAAACAAGAATGAAAACAGCTAAATTAGAGGAACAAGGCTTCTTCAGCACACTTCATCATAAGCGGTGTTTGAAGGCCATGTCATGCTGTGTGGTACACCTCGGTGTGTCCTACTACAGTATGTTATTACAATATTATCCAGTAAAAAAACGCCCATGCAGTTTCCTTTGAAAGTGCTCCCTGGGGTGCTGATGCCATGCTTATGAACAATTACAGGCTGCTGTGCTGCTGTGAAGTCAGGCTGGACTGCTGCCTACACACACACACACACACACACACACACACACACACACACACACACACACACACATGCGCACACACACAAGCGCACAGCCACCCACACACACCCCCATACCCACCCCACATTCAGGCATAAGTACACATGCTCCCAACCGAGTCTCAGTCTGGCAGAGAACAAAAGCTGCATTCTCAGCACTGACCTCTCTTGAATTTGGTTTGTAAATTGTATATTAACGGCCACTGACAAAATGCTACATTAGAAATAAGTCAACAGTGCTAGCTTAGAGTGCTCCCTGCTCGAGCTGTTGAGATGGACAGAGTCTAAAAGCCCTGTTAAACTTGGTTGTAAAAAAAGCAAGTTCACAATAGACCGGCTATTTCCAATGCATGACACCGACGCACAACAAAGTAAGCTCATCAGGGCTGGCATGCACTGAAGACGTTTGGCCGGGGACGGATGGCTGCTGCTTAATACTGTTTAAGAATTATGTTTGAACCGTGCAGCCGGACCTGGTAAAAGACTGTTTGTTTGTGATGAGTGCTCACATTTCTTTTGCAGTTATACTGTATTATACACAGTTATACACTGCCTATGACATCAGCATGAGGAGACACACTACCATTGTGAAGTTCAAGTAGCACAGAAACACCACACAGTAAAATCCAGTGTTAATACAACTATAAAAGGTCTTTACACACTGGGGTTATGACGAATAAACAATACAAAAATCGCAAAAGTACAAAGTTTCACGCAGATACAGTAAGTCCGGTGGTGCCTGACATTAGCTGCTCATGGATAGACAGACAGAAACACGTTCGGACTGGGGAAAACCACTTTTTGGAGAGGTAACTTTGGGGGGTGGGAGGGGTAACATACATTGTTTTTGTATGCCTTTGTTTAATTAACCTTGTATGCAATCTGAAAAATACTTTGAGCTAAAGAAAAGAAAAAAACAATCCCTTGGTGTATATAGGAACCTTAGGAATTACATTAACACAACATAGCTTTAGCTAGCCGGCACTCCTCAAACCCTCTCTCATGTGGGGCTCTGGGCCAGTATCGATGCTGTCACTGCCCCAGGGATTACCAGGGATAGAGGGGAAGGAATAAAGAAAGGAGGAAGAAACGCAGTGGGAGGCCCTGATGAAGGGAGATGGTGTGAAGCAGGTACGGAAGGAGGCAGCTACAAAGGGAGCGGAAGGGTTGAGGTGAATAAGTAGTCAGGTATAAGGAAAGAAGGTAAAAGGAGATAGAGAGCGCTATAAGGAAGGCACAGGCACATGGAGGGGCACTGCTTTGAAAGAAAGAGGGAAAGACCAAAGGAGGACATGGGGAAAGACGGTGGAAGAACTGACAGACAGAATGAATAAAACATCAGAGGAGACATTGATTTTTTCCTCTGCACCATCTCTTTTCCCAGGACCATTTGTGGTAACAGTGTGACAGGAAAAGAAGAAAAAACATAAAGATAACGGGTTATGAAATCAACTTTTTGGCTAGCAAGACTTATTTCTGACGAGATGAGGACCAGACAGAACCTATACTAAACTTTAACATTACATTTTTTGAGCGGTGCAACCGCTCCTATAAGAGGGTTTAGGACCCATCCGTGGCGGAAGTTTTTCTTTCCGTCGTGAAAATGTGTCTTTCGCTGTGACGCCATGCTGTGGAAAACACGGCCATAGGCTAAGCTTTGCAGGACGTGCTGTGATTGGCTAGCGAGACACATGATGAAATTAACTTCAAACTTGGCAGACGCGCTGTGATTGGCTAGCGAGACGCATGATGAAATTAATAATAATTGTAAAAAATGTAAGCACGTCACTTCGCAGGACGTGCTGTGATTGGCTACCGAGATGCATGATGAAATTAATAACTCATAAATATCGCCGCTCACTTCACTCTGGGTGTGATTTTTAGCGCCGCGATCCTGCTCTATACCTGACTTTGTCCGTGTCCGTCAACGTTCTGATTGGTCAGGTCCGTCAATGTTCTGATTGGTCAGGTCCGTCAACGTTCTGATTGGTCAGGTCCGTCAACGTTCTGATTGGTCAGGTCCGTCAACGTTCTGATTGGTCAGGTCCGTCAACGTTCTGATTGGTCAGGTGCGTCGACAAAGTGATTGGTCAAGCTTCACATGACACGTGGCTATAAACACATTATAAACACATATCGATGACAAAATGTATCAAAGGCGCCGCTACCTTCACACAGGGTGTGATTTTTTTTATATACCTGTATACACAGTATACGGTAAATACAATAAATGCAAAAGTGACATCAGTTACAGCACCAATAAGACCAGAACCACAGCCAGGATAACCACATACTGTAATATCCATGATAACAAACAACAAACAACCATCACCTCAGAAACAATAGCAACAAGAGCTACAACAACAACAACAACCAAACAGCAACGAGGTCACCATATTGTTGTTGTTAAATGTTGTTTACATTCACTGCAAACCGACAAGCATTTGATCCTATAGAATGCAGAGGAGATGGTGCTCCCATGGGAAAAGAGAGAGAGAGAGAGAGAGAGAGAGAGAGAGAGAGAGAGAGAGAGAGAGAGAGAGAGAGAGAGAGAGAGAGAGAGAGAGAGAGAGAAAAGACAGGCAGAGAACCAGCAAGAGAGTTTTTGGCTGTCTGAGAAGTTTTATTTAGCCTTCAATCCAATTTTAATTGGAGCCATTCTCTGAAGACATTACTGTAGCTTCATGTCTCATCCTCCTGGGACAAAAATATACTTTGGTGGCACTTCTTATCAAGATAATATCACATGGCCAGGCATATTGGTTTTAATGAGATCCTGTTTTATGTGCCTTGACCAGTCGTGAGCTATCTGTAGCTCTGTTTAAGTGGGTTTATTACTGCCTTTAGATGTTACCTGAAACCATAACATTTGGCTCCGTTTTTGAAAAGCTGCCACCTGCCTTCTCTTCTGTGTGAAATGGTAAATGGTCTGTATTTCTATAGAGCCGTTATCCAAAGTTCTTCACAGTGTACGTTACATTCACATATTCACACAGTGACGGTGGTGGTAACCGTGCAAGGCACTGTGTGTGCTTGTGAGCTTGTAGATCTTCTATTTTCAAACATTTTAGGTACTCTGGCACTCAGAGCCAAACTGCCAGAAATAAGTCAGGCACTGAATGAGTTAAGTACATTTTGATACCAATACTTTTGTACTTAAGTAATTGTTTTAGCAGTATTGCAGTATTGATACTTTTACTTAAGTAAAACATTTGAGTACTTTTTCCACCACTGCTGTCATGCACACTTGAAGAGCTACAGTACCGACATGACAAACCTATTCTGATTCCTGCCACACGCTCACACACCAAAGGGTACATGCACGTCGTGCACACAGGCACACACACACATCCACATGCGTATGTCACAATTACATCAAATATCAGTCAAATGGCATTTCCATTCCACAACTGGGCCTCTGAGTCTGACACACGCTGGATGAAGTCATCCGGTGTGATTTTTTTCCGCAGTCCAACAGACAACTGAAAGGCATTGTGCGGGAAGGTGAGACCTTGACATTTGAATTTTAATTCACTGTTCTGCTCTCATGTCATTGTGACAACACCTTCAGCTAGTGTACATATTGCTCGGGAGCTTATAAAACCACTGGAACAAGCTGGCCAACAAAAGGTAGTCCAACCTCTTGACCTATTTTTTTGGCAGCTGGAGTGCTATTGTAGAAATGCTTTTTTATAGAGTGTGAAAAGTGACGGATATTCAAAATGTCAGCTCTGGCCAAAGGGAACTAAATCATAACTCATACACGGGGCTGTACATGGAGATGTGGAGTGATTGATTGTGTGAATATGAGTGACTCATTGACTGTAATCACACTAATCCAGAATCAAACATTGATACAAAGACTGCATGAGCATTCATCTCATTAACCCATTTAATCCGGGAATGTCACTTTAGGTTTCTTTGGCTATTCAAAAATAGCAGATATACAAGTGCTGTGCAATGGGCTTGTAGATCTGTGTCAACTTGTAGATCTGCTTTTTTTTTTTTTATTGTGATTTTTTTTTCTATTCTTTGAATATATATATATATATATATATATATATATATATATATATATTTTTTTTTTAACCCAAATCTTAGCTTCTGGGGGTCCCTGGAACAAAATATTTTTAGATGGGGGGACTAATGCATTTCATTTTGGTGGTCCTTGATATGAAAAAAGTTTGAGAACCACTGATATAGAAACATAAGTTATTTTGTATTTTTTTTTTACTGTTTTAGAAGACATTTGTAGAATCCCCAACAAAGATTTGAGTAAAAAATGTTCGCTTTAAAAAACAGAAATAATTTAGACGTACCGTTATTTTGTGGTTTTAGTGGAATCGGTCAAATTACTCAAGTTTTGTTTAATTATAGAACTAGCAGGACCTTCATTAATGACACATAACTGCTGTCAGACACCCATTCCTGCATTATTAAAACATTTAAGCACTACCCAAATCACTGCCAGAAACCACATGCATTTTTAACACATCAATATTTCAGATGAACCTCAGAACTAAAGTCTTAACCTGGGGAACCCCTGGCGTGGGTCTGCTCCCTTCCAGGAGGGCAGCGCAGTCATTTTCCTGTCCAAGATGGCTCTTAATTAGTTCGAAGCAGCCGCTAGGATCGTTAAGCTCGTTAGCATATCCAACTGGAAAGGCTTGTGGGTAGTTTTGGCACAAGCCTCCTCCAACTGCTTAAAATTACTGCTGACCCACACACCACACTCTTTGTGTGCGAGCGCGTGTGTGTGTGAGTGCGCGTGCGTGCGTGCGTGAGCTTGTGTGAGCTTGTGTGGAAAACTAGAAAAAGAGTGGAAATATACAGACACATAGAAAAGAGCGAGGATGCCATTTGTGCATTCCAGTTCCCAATGTCTCCTGATGACTCTTATGTACAACAGAATAGGGACAATTGGCATGTTATTATCATGCAAAGCTTTTAGATTAATCTAGTGTTTTTTGAGTACCAGCTACAATATATAATTTAATACTAAAAGTGCCTAGCTGAATGAATACCTTCACCATTGTTGTTGCTACATTATGACTGATTTGCCAAAAACTAAGGAGGCCAAAGTGCATGCAACGTGCATCCGAAATTAAAAAAAAAGAAATAAGAGCTGAACTGAAGTAACGGTGAGGTACTCGCATAAGCCCCCCTAGGGTTTCTTACCTCACCGGCACAACAACTAATACTATAAACTTTCCCATGGAAAGAGCTATCATGTTATGCTTATGTTTATATATAACTGTTGTGCAAATCAAATAAATCAAATCAATGAAGATGAATGAAAACTTCTAAGATCTGTTCTGTAACAACAGTATTTATATTACTGTTTATGCAACATCAATATTTATGAAGCTTTCTGTCACTGCAGAAAGTGGTTATTAGTTCTCAAGCAAAGAAAAACAACATTGAAATGGCAGAATACTCAGTGAGTCAGTGCTATTCTTAGCCCCACTAGAGGCTCTAAGGATAGCCATGTCAGTTGGTCGGTCCATCCATGTGTTCAACACTTCATAAACACATTATATAGAAAACTAATGGATGGATTGCCATGGAATTTAGTGTGCACATTCATGGTGGCCAGAGCATGGCACCATGGTTGACCCCAGAGTGTATAAATATGCCAACTCTCTCTGAGTTACAAAAACATGAATGGCTTTTTTTTAAGATCCACGTTCATTAATATTGAACATACTTCCTGCTAAATATTCTTATATCGTTTATGAGCAGCATTCCAGTCCATTCCTGTGCCTCTGCAAGGGCTTGTGTGTTGTCATTCCCATGTTGCTGGTGCCGATTGGTTGGAGCTGGATAAATCAAGCCGTCTTCAGGTTGGCACACAGTAGCATAACAACATACTGTATAACACAACACAACAGTCATCCTACAGAACAACATCAACGCTGACTGGCTGTCGAGACGTGAATGATGAAGCGAACGTCACCTCAGTTGGGACGTTTCAGCTGGAGCGAAGACTCAGAAGCTACAAAACGCTTCAATCGCGTCGCCCAGTTCGCCTTGTGCACGCTGATCGATATAACGTTGCATGTCATTGCATTGACTTTGTATGTAACCCTGCCGCTGGAACAAATATCTTTCTGTCCAGAGTATCCAAAACATCTTAAAATCTGATGAGCAGAGCACATTGCCATGACACTTTCTGAGCGCATACTGCACAGTACATGATTACTGCAACGCACTACTCATCGGGATGCCTGCAGAGGCTTCAATACATTCAAAACAGCGCTGCTAGGATCCTGATGAGAGTGCGAAAACTTGACCAAATTACACCCACCCCCCCATTCACTTCACTGGCTCCCCATCACCTTCAGGACAAGAATACAAGATCTCACTTCTGACTCAGCACTGGAGTGCATCCACGGCAATGCTTCCCCCCTACGTCAAAGAACTTCTCAAACCACAACCCTCCCCTCGAAACCTTCGCTCGTCCAACTCCAACGTCCTCCTTGCCCCCGTGACCAATCTCTCTGCACCATGGGCGACCGGGCATTCTGCTCCACTGCCCCACGCCTGTGGAATGCCCTCCCAGACCATGTGAGAGCCCCACAATCTACCGATGCTTTTAAACATGGACTCAAAACACAAAGCTTTTGCTTAGTCTTTTTTTCCCTAGGTATTTTACGCTATGCCTTAAAGGAGCAGTTCACCCAAAAAATGACTTATTTTCTATCAATTGCACACCCCATGAAGCCTTGAATCCATGGATGTATATGTGTTTTTGTCACATTCCTAAGCTAATAATTTGATTCCTGTCTCCTACCGGCTAATGTATCCGGTAGGAGAAACAAAGTAGATTTTTTGTGTCTCCTACCGGAAATACACCCGGGCATCAAATTATTGGCTTAGGAATGTGACAAAAAACAAAATAAATCCATAAATTCAAGGCTTCATGAGGTGTGCAATTTATAGAAAATAAATAATTTTTTGGGTGTACTCCTCCTTTAATTAGTTTTTAATGTACTTTTTACCCCATGAAGGGCTGAGTGTTTTTTGGCCTTTGTTATTATTTATGCCATTGGTTTAAAATCCTGTAGCACTTTGTGTGTTGCAAAAATGTAACGTGCCTTACAAATAAAATGTATTATTATGATGATCCCTGGTGGATCAAACCTGACCATTTGAATGACCCCATGACCTTTCCTCTATAGCACCACCCTCAAGCCAAAATGTATACTTAGCACACAAGATACCTCATAACAGTGCCACCATTTGACAACAACCATTCTGGTTGGTTGCAAGGAGCACCACAGCCCCTAGGGACTCCTAGCAGCGCTTCCCAGTCCTCGTTTCACTCGACAGAATACAGTATTATTCACCTGTGAATATATATATATGTGGGTTCCACTGAAGGATGTCACATCATTACCTAAAGATGATAAGCTTTAGACGTCAATGTTGCTACCTTGTAATGTTTTTAATGGTAGTGACACACTTAGCGGAAACATTTAGTGACAATAGCTGTGTTTAGACCAGCATCTGTGTAATTTTAAGATTTCTTTGGCTATTCAAAAATAGCAGATATACAAGCTCATAGAGCCGCGCTATGAGCTTGTATATCTGCTATTTTTTGAAAAATATTAGTGCAAATCTTTGAATATGTTTTAAAGCGAACATTTTTACACCGATCTGTGCTTCTGGGGGGTCCCTGGAATAACATATTTTGAGATGGGGGTCCGTGGCCAAATACATATCATTTTGTGGGTCCTTGACATGGAAAAGTTGGAGCACCACTGATGTAGCAACATACTGTTAGGATTTTGGAAACATTTTTAGATATGTATTTGGCCGCGGACCCCCATCTCAAAATGCAATCACAAAAAAATAAATGCAGATCTACAAGCTCAAAGCCATGAGCTTGTATCTTCTATTGTTGAAGAAATCTTAAAATGACACTTTCCGGTCTTAATGGGTTAAGTTAGCCCAACATGTTTTCCTGGAACCCATCCCTATCTACTGTATAAGGAAAGGTCTGATTTGAAGTGCAATATAATATAAAAAGGCAGCAAAAGTTTTTCTTTGGTACTTTGTGTGAGGATATAGCTAAATGTGTTAAAACACACTCTGATATATTGTGGGAAAAGACATGGGAACACAATATTGTCAAAGTAAAAATGTAGCAAGTTAAAGGAGCCTGGGTTTCAATATCTTCTCAGAAGTCAGAGGAAGGTAATAACACTCTGATCTCATAGCCAGCCTCCCCCCCCTCTCTCTCTCTCTCTCGCTCTCTCTCTCTCTGCATCTCTCACAACCTCTCACTCTCTCTATCCTTTCTTTATCTCACTGCCCATCTCTTGCTTCTCTCTACCTTACCTTCTCCTTTCTTCCTCTATCTCACTGCCTCAGCCTCTATATATCTCCCAGGTGCCACTGTAATAACCTTTTATTGCATTCACTACATTTCTCAGCTTTATTTGCATTAAGATGTCAATCAGAAATAGGCTATTGTTAATAGTGGAGAAACCGCGCGCACGCGCGCACACGCACACACACACACACACACACACACACACACACACACACACACACACACACACACACACACACACACACACACCTTTTCCTCCCATGGACTGAACTGACAGCTGACAACAATCACACATCATACTCATGCATGCATAATTATATATTATTTGAACTCATTAACCACTTGATATTCTCTTCACCAAAAATAGCAGAGCTTGTAGATCAGGCATGCCTGATGACACATCCACCCGCTTGGTGTGCTTTACATGCATTGTTTAAAATAAAGCAGGTATTGTCTTTTATGCTTATCTTATGATAATAATGCCAGGCGTATAAGCTTTATATACTTGCTAATCTACAAACTTGTGTTCCGATGTTACATGTTGAAATATTTGAAATTGTTGAAAGATTTTTGAAAAGTAAAATATGTACGTTTTAAAAATGTCAAAATATTAGACCCATGCCCAAATATGTTGACGCCAGGTTGAACGGACACCACATACAAAATCCCACAGAATATGAACGTATATTCCTTATTTTGTATCTGTGGCAAATGGTCAGAGCAATAAATATTGAGCTAATTTAATTCACTCAAGGTGTCTGGTAATTGGAAAAATGAAGAGTGGGAGGAGAAGAAGGCAACAGTGAGAAGCTATATTCCACAGACACGCGATGCATTCTCAAGCTCAAGTTAACACATCATATGCATTATAGTCCTAAGGCTGCATGGGGACACAGCATGGTATTACAATATGATAAAAAGCAATGTTTACCGTGACGATGAGCAGGATTCCTTTCAGCAGGGTGAGCAGCGAGGTGATTGGTCGTATGACCGTCTGGGCGAATAAGATGGCTAGTGACAGAATCCAGGTGAAGGCCGGGATCACATAAATATGCCTGTGGAAGAGACACACAAACACGCACAATTTCAATTTACTTATTTTAATAATAAAGGACATAATTATACAGAACTGCTACTTCATAACTGGCTACAGTATAGATTTAACACCCACAGTGTCCCAGTCAAAAGAGTGCTGTGTCTATAGTCCTGTGACACAAACAGGTAGACATGATGCATCTGACCAAGGTTCAATTTGGAAACAAACAAACAAACAAGAAACCACGTAAGCTTCTTACCTACTTATGCCCTATAGCCTATACTTTATCAAACGACCTACAAGCTCTACAGATCTACAAGGTCACAACTCACATAAAACATATCCCCACAATAAACATGAATGACCAGAGTGGGCAACATCAAAAGCTGAGGCATATCGCCCCCAGCAAATTGAACCGTGTATATATGACTACCCAGTCAGGCAGGATAGGAAAGAGGCATCTGCAGCTGTTTGTCAAGTTGTGTGCTACATTGTAGATTGAAAATGGGTAAAAAGGTTAGGTTAGAAAGACAGGCAGAAAGACATACTTCTGGAAAGAGATAGTCAGGCAGACAGCCAAAGAATACTCTCTTTGCAACATGCCCCTTTTACAGCTATCTCTCCTTATTACACGGCTAGATTCTGAGAGGCCAATCACTGAATTCAGCAGTCTGTTATTTTTCAATAATGACAACTGCTGTCAATAACAGACCGCTGCTGAGTCAACACACCTGAATCAAATGAATCAATCAATCTGTGGCGGCAGCCATGTTAAAAACGAAACAAAAAAAAACACATGTCATTTTGCAGCTAAACAGTACACTAAATAATGTTTTTGAAACATTTGAGGTGATAGATAGGCAATCGGGTACCAGAATATTTATCAATATTTTGATCAACTCTTCCTTTTGCGAGCTGACCTGTCGCACTGCATGCACCTGGCATAACCTAATGGCTATCTTCACAGTAAGCAATTGACTCCTTTTAAAATCAACAAAATAGTTGTATTATATTTTGTGTCAATATACTAATTACTTTATTAAGTAGCCGTGTAATAAGCGTGAGAATGAATGGTGAGCAGGTAATAGTTGAGAAATAAACCCCTTCAGGGTAATAAAGACCGCTACGCTTCGCGTTGGGGTCCAGTCACCCTGTCAGAGTTTATTTCTCACCATTCCTAATCTCAGTTGTAAATTTAGGCCACATTTTAAATTCATTACAGACACATACACATTTCAAGGGTCAGATCCATAGTAACTAGACAATAATATGTGATCACAAAAGAAAAATTCTTCAGGACAGGAAATACGCACATGAAGAATTAAAGAAGGATTACTAGAATTATAGGAAAAGATATATATATACACGTACTGTATAATACAATTGTACACTTTGCAGCAAAGGCAACTCACAAAGGGTCATCAATGAACTTAGATTCAGTTCTAATTCACTTTCGGGTCTAGCAGTTTGAAGGGCAGGGTTTTAATTCTCAACAGTTTCTTTCAGGATATAGGTATAACCTTTAAAAGATAACAAAAACAAAGGATTTCAGTTTTTTAGGATGCTTAAAGAGAATCCATTCTCTGAAACATCTGAAGGTGAACTGACCCCCGTCCCTGGCTAAAACTGAACGTCTCTCATCTCTCTAATGTCTAATCTTCAGTGAGCTCAGTGTGTTTTTTCCTAGGCATCTAACATACTGCTGTGTAAGGCTGAGAAGAAAGTTTCCTTGCAGAGAGACCTACAGTAACCTATTGATCGCTGCCTCCAGGGGGAAATGAGGTGGTTTATCCGCAGGAGGCTGGCCCAAGGTTTCTCACTCCAGTAACCCTGCCTTCGCACTCCCACGGCGCATCGCAGGCATCTCCCTTGATGCCAATGCAGGCCGTTAATGAAGCGTCCAGGCATACCAATAATGCAGTTAGACCAACCCCCGAGAGTGTGAATAATATTATTCGGGTTAAGTATTTACTGGAGCATGACAAAATAAATTAGCCTTGTTAACTGATAAAGGTAATGACAGACTTGTTCCATTGGGATAGGGGGGGCAGGGGGGTGGGGATCACTTTTAGAAACGGTTGCTGGCATCCTATCGATTCCCGCTTCAGTGAGTTGAGAAGTGAACGATGTCCTGCATACACATTAATGTGCTGTGGCTCCGTTGGCTTTGAACAGGTTCAATACAGGCACCAGTTGTTATTCCGATTTTGGGGGTGTTTAGAACAGGTATCAAACTGTGGGATGATTTTTTGGTGCGCCGAGGGACCCCATTGTGTGTACCTAGAAAATAATGGTGGCGCTGTGTGTAAGCACAGGGTTTGTGAAGCTGGGTACAGGGGCATTGTGTAGCAAATACCTGAAAATGGACAATGCCAGTGTAGTGATCAAAATCGTTAATTTCATTAAAGCCAAGGGACCCAAACCAATTAGACATTGTTTTAGTTTTTACATATACTGTATATAATATTGGACACTAGCTGGGAGGGAATTCATAAAAAAGTTGTGCACTTGGTGACAAGTTTTAGATTTTAGGTATGGTTGAAACCCCAAATAATTGATAGGAAAGATTTTTCAACTATTGGTCAAAAAGCATACTAAAAATCTAGGAAAATCTAACTTGTGGAAATGCATTATTTGCAAGATGGCGTCCGTGATTGCTGCCGGGAGCTTGAAATGGCTATAAGCTGGGAGGGAATATGTAAAAAAAAATCAACATATCGTAGCCCTTGGTAACTCGTTTTGGATTTTTGGCATGGTGTTAGGTATGGGCATAAGGTTTTTAAAAAAATAGTTGGGCTCATCCCATAGTGGTCGGCATGCAATGATTCCATTATCAGCCAGTATATGGTTGAAACCCCAAATAATAGATTTTTCATCGGATTCTGTTACTATTGGGCGTGCTAAATAGCATTGATTGTGGATAGTAGTGTAGTAATAAAAATCGTTAATTTTGTTAAAGCCAAGGGACCCAAAACAATTTGACAGTGTTTTAGTTTTTTATACTGTATATACAACATATGTAACATATGTAACATATGTAACATATGTAGCATATGTAACATATGAGAGGCAAAAACAAAAAGGTGGAAAAAAACGAGTTTTTCCTTCTTTTTTTGTGTAATGTGTTAGTCCTACAACAACATTTGTGCCTTTCAGCATTGGGAACATGGCAACCTGCATAAAGTTGCATTTTGACCAATCTGGACCACGAGTCACAACCTAAAATTAGTTTGACAACACCTGGTTTAGAGGGACTGAAACTTATGACTTAGGATTTAGGGTCAGAACATACGGCAAGATGAACGTTCTCTAAGGCTTAAAAGTGCATTTGGAATTTTGTTGAGATTTGCCAGACCTCAGAGCTGTATTCGGCTCTGTAAACATATTAAATATTGATGCTCAAATTGAAAAACAAACCAGTGATAGGTGAAACATATCAATCTGTCCTGGTGGCTAGTGGTGTAATAAAACACAGAGAAATGGAATTGAATAGAACCAGCGTGTCTACTGAAATCTACATTCCAAGATGATTTTTGGTGTCGGCAGTGGTGTAAAGTAACTCAAGTACTGTACAATTTTGAGGTACTTTTACTTCACTGGCGTATATCCAATTTTCAATACTTTTACTTCTATTCCACTACATCTCAGAGGCAAATATTGTACTTTTACTCCACTACAATTATTTGAAAACTTTAGTTACTACTACAGTAGTTACCTTGCAGATATAAATGATTACATTATAAAACATACATTAACCCCTTAAGCCCTATTTTATACCTAGGTTATTTGAAAATAGCCGATCTACAAGCTCACAACACGTCAGCTTGTAGATCTGCTATTTTCTAATATTTGATGTACTTTTACTTTTGGTACTTTAAGTACATTTGGATATAAATACGTTTGTACTTTTAAGTGAATTCCGGACTTTTACTTGTAACAGAGTACTTCTACATTGCAGTATTTTACTTAAGTAAAACATTTGAGTACTTTTTCCACCAATGGGTGTCGGATATTTGTGTGTGCAGGCAGACCGCTGTATGGAGTAGGGTTTTGCAACACAAATATTTCAAGAATCTTCAGTGAATATAAAATGACATCACATAAAGTTACATTAGTTTATATACATCGTAGTTTAAGGTGTTACCGCACTGTAGCTGTGTAAAATCAAAGTTAGTACTGCATAACTATTCAATGATGCAATGCCAACTAGGCTGTAATGGCTTTTTTCCAAAACAGGTATTGGTTGATGATAAAAACACATTTTTATGGCAACAGATTCACAGTGGCTCCCTAGAAAAGTCCTTAACCCATTAAGGCCTGAGGCCGATTCTACAAAATGTTGTCTAACAGTTTTCCGAAAATACTACATGTTTCTATATCAGAGGTGCTCAAACTTTTCCCCCCCAAAATTATATGTATTTGGCCGCATACAGACTATATCACTGCGCAGAGTGCAATTTTTTTTTGCACTCGCAGATTCGTCTGGTCCCAGGCTAGCAGACCCCCATGTCAACATATTTTGTTCCAGGGACCCCCAGAAGCAAAGATTTGAGTAACAAATGTTCGCTTTAAAAATATATATATATATTCAAAGATTTGGACACATTTTCATGATTTTTCAAAAATAGCAGATTTACAAGCTCGTAGCGCGGCACTCGGTGCCGTGCTACGAGCTTGTATGTCTGCTATTTTTTAATAGCCAAAGAAATCTAAAAATGACACAGATGCGCTCCGGGTCTTAATGGGTTAATTGACATTTTATGCTGTACTAGCTGAATTACCTTGGTAGATAGTGAAATGCCATTTCTATCCAATTCCAGTTCAGTGATGCAGCCCCTGTGTGTGCATAGCCTACTGTATGTGCAGTTCAAATGAGAACTCAGCCCTGCATACGTCTGCTGAAGGAATGATGAAGTTACATAGTCATGTTCATATTAAGTTAAGGTTCTCAAGCTTTTTCATCTCAAGGACCCCCAAAATTGACACTTATTAGCCCGCGGAACCCCCATTTGAAAAGATATGCCAGGGACCCCCATAAGAGAAGATTTTTATGGTTCTAGCAGTGATTCTCAACCATTTTAATTTCAAGGACCCCCCAGTTTGACATGCATTAGGCTATACGGACCCCCATTTAACCGCATTTCTATCTCTGGGACCCCAATTTATATTGTAAAAGCAATGTTAATTTAACTCTGAGAGTGTACAAATGGAACGAAATGGACCCTAACAGGGCCATTTGGTTCCATTTGTACACTCTCAGAGTTACATACACATAAGGGTCCATTTGGTTACTAACGATCCATCATTTAGCTGGGGACCCCCTGGAACTCCCTGGGGGTCCCCGGACCCCACTTTAAGAACCAACAATGTAGACATTGACTTGAAACCAGGCAAATGTATGCTCTGGCAAAAAACTGTAAAAAATAGATAGGCCTATACTGTATGTGGAAAAAGGTGATTTCTGTTCTTCCATATATTTTCAACTTGAGTATATTTTTTTGTCAAGCAACGTGTCCCTACAGACATCAGCACACACACACACACACACACACACACACACACACACACACACACACACACACACACACACACACACACACACACACACACACACACACACACACACACACACACACACACACACACACAACCGAAAAGCACAGCAGTCAGAGAGAAACAGACACAGATGAAGATAGACACAAACTCATGAAGTGAGAGAGAGAGAAATTTCAAGACGTTAATACTAAAGGGAGACAAAATCAATACAAGGCTAGGCGTTCAAGTCATAAAAAGAGACGTGTTCTAAATAGTAAAAGAAACACTAGAATTCTACGATACAAGGAAACTTACAGTACACCATCATCACACAATGTAATGGACCAGTAAGGGTCCATTTGGTTCCATTTTGTACACTCTCAGAGTTAAGTATTTTACTGTGTGAGGATTGTATTTGTCCCGAGGGGAGATTGTGATATGTGGTTGTTAGAGCAGCTAGCAGCAGGAAGCAGATAGAGAATAGACATAAAGATAAAAGCAAGGAGAAGAGTGTACAAGAAAGGAGCGTAAAGATGCATAACATTCAACATATTCAAGCGAGTAGTCTGGGCATTGCTGCTACAATGTCTGTACTATACTCTTATATACCCGTATATACAAGATGTAACAATAAACCAACCTGCATCGCTACTGTGAATGAAACCAACCAGCTAAGAAAAAAGATAGTAGATTCACAAGTCTGTCTCTAATTGCTTCGCTCAACTACAGACTGAGGACAAACTCTCAGATGTTATTGTTAAAAGTGTGTGGAAGCAATTAGAGCAGGGGTCTTCAACAGGCGGTTATCAGAGTTAATACAGGGGGTCAGGTTTTTTTTTACATTAACCACTTGAACCGTAGTATCCCTTTTCTGAGGAGAACTTTAGCCAAAAATAGCAGATCTACAAGCTCACAACGCCTCGCGCTGCGAGGCGTTGTGAGCTTGTAGATCGGCTATTTTTGGCAAAGAGTTATAGGTGTTACTCGGTGCCACGTTATGAGCTTGTAGATCTGCAATGTTGGGGGGGAAATCGTGAAAATGTGTGCAGATCTTTGAATATATATATTTTTTTACTTAAATCTTTGCTTCTGGGGAAAGTTGCTGTTGCTTTGAAAAGCAACAAAGCAACAACTTTCTGCTTTGCTTTCTTTTTTTGCTTTCTGGGGAAAGTACTTTCCCTGGAACAACATTTTTGGACAAAACACATCATTTTGGGGGGTCCTTGACATGAAAAAAGTTTGAGAACCACTGATATTATAGCAACATAAGTTTTATTCAAAAGAAACTGTTAGGATTTAGAGGACATTTGTAAAATCCAGAGAAGCAAAGATTTGATTTGCTTTAAAAAATATATGTATTCAAAGATTTGCACAAAAATATCCCAAAGCATGAAATAATGGTTATAGCTAAACAAAATGAATGGCTTCATATTGGGGAGGTGGCATGATTGGTATTCAAAGCAGTAGGCACAGGTTTATTAGCTAATGTCATTACAAGTACCTTGCATTTAGATGTAACCAGTAGGTAGGCGGAGATGTGTGATCATCTGCAACACGAGACTATACTAAAAGCTGCCCACTGAAAGCTCTCTCTCGCTCTCACCTTTCAACACAACAGTGCTAGTATAGTCTATTCATTGGTTATAGGGTGCAGGGGGCATGCATGCACCTGTGAGTTAGCATGCTAATGTGGTTTGAAGCTTCAGTATAGCTGTCTGAGATGATTCATCAGCCCTAAAGAACTTCTGGATGCTCTTCACACAACCCCTCTCAACCATGCATATATATATATGAGAGAGAGAGAGAGGGAGAGAGGGAGAGAGAGAGAGAGAGAGAGAGAGAGAGAGAGAGAGAGAGAGAGAGAGAGAGAGAGAGAGAGAGAGAGAGAGAGAGAGAGAGTCTATTTCTCTAATAGAAAAGAGAGACAGAGGTGGGGCTTATAGCAGAGAGGAGCTCATGGCTCATTTTCTTCTGATAAATAAGCTGATTAATTATGCAGTTTTGTGGAACTTTTCACTGGGGCGAGTCATCTTTACAGATGAATAAATACATCCTCTCCATCTGATAACAGATGATTATTTCTGCCCAAGGCCCCGTCTCTGACGTGTGTGCGTGTGTGTGTGTGTGTGTGTGTGTGTGTGTGTGTGTGTGTGTGTGTGTGTGTGTGTGTGTGTGTGTGTGTGTGTGTGTGTGTGTGTGTGTGTGTGTGTGTGTGTGCGTGTGTGTATGAGGTGTTTGTTATGTACAGTATACGTATGTGCTGTGTATGCCCATGTGTGTTTTAACCTATTATGACCGGGAATGCATACGTGTCATTTTTTTTATTTCTTTGGCTATAATACAAGCTCATAGCACGGCACCGAGTGCCACGCTATGAGCTTGTAGATCTGCTATTTTTGAAAAATTGTGAACATTTGTGCAAATCTTGGAATGTAGTTTTTTTTAAATAATTTGTAAAATATGTACAACCCCAGGGAAACCCCCCAGAAGCAAATATTTGATTTACAAATGTCCCCTAAAAAAATAAAAAAATAAATTTGCAAAAGAAAATCATGATTTAAAAAAAAATAGCAGATCTACAAGCTCATAGCGTGGCACTCGGTGCTGCGCTATGAGCATGTATATCTGCTATTTTTGAATAGCCAAAGAAATCTAAAAATGACACAGATGCGTTCCCTGATTGAATGGGTTAATTAAAAGGCTCATTTGTGTGTGCAGCTTTCAGTGCCTCCCACGTCAAGGGCAGCTAACAACCACGAGCGTTGCCAGAAAACAGCCATTTTACTCTCTCTCTTTTTTTTTTTGGTAGCGTTGAGAAATTACACAAAAACTGCGGCCCAGTGAGCACAGAGTACAAAGTTAATTCACTGTCAACTTCGATGGTATTTTACAGGGATAATGCATTAAACTAATACCTAAACCATTTTTATTTTTTTTGTCACTAAAGAGCACATCTTGGAAAGCCTTCCGACTCTCTTTTCTCTATACCTCCTTATTTCTGTTCTTTATTCTAGTTTTCTTCCAGTTTTACTGTCTTTATCCCCTCTTCTTTAGCTCCCTCTATTCAGTGGTGTAAAGTACTTTTACTCAAGTACTGCACTTACTTTAATGGAGTATTTCCGTACTTTTACTACTACTCCACTACACCTCAGAGGCAAATATTGTACTTTTACTCCACTATACAATGATTTGAAATTTTTAATTACTAGTTACTTTGCAAATATACATTTTTACATTATAAAACATACATTTAGCACTTCAGCCCTATTTTATACCTAGTATATTTGAAAATAGCCGATCTACAAGCTCACAGGGCGTCGCATCGTGGACTTTTCCATGTAACAGAGTACTTCTAACATTGCAGTATTGATACTTTTACTTAGGTAAAACATTTGAGTACTTCTCCCACCACTGCTTCCAACTCTCTTTTCTCTACCACCTTGTTTCTGTTCTTTATTCTAGTATTCTTCCAGTTTTACCGTCTTTATCCCATCTTTTCTTTAGCTCCCTTTATTGCTCTCTATCCCTCCCTCTCCCGCCCACCACCAACACTCCCTCAATCCGTTTAGGGCACAACGGGCAGAAACCAATCCACACGACAAGGCTTGAGTACAGTATGTAATTAACCCATTCAAACCGGTAAAGCATCTGTGTCATTTTAGATGTCTTTGGGCTATTATAAAATAGCAGATATAAAAGCTTGTATATAAAGCTCGAGCTGTAGATCTGCATTTCTTTTTTGAAAATTGAAAATGTGTGCAAATCTTTGAATATATATTTTTTGAAAGGTTTTTTTTTTACTCAATTTGTTTTACTTAATTCTTAAAGTACCAAAAGTAAAAGTATTAAAATGTTTGAAAATAGCAGATCTACAAGCTCTCAACCGTTTTGATGGGGGTCCGTGGCCAAATACATATCATATAGGGGGTCCTTGACATGAAAAAGTTTGAGAATCACTGATTATAGCAACATACGTTTTTTCAAAAAACTGTTTTTTTAGAAGACATTTGTAGAATCCCCCAGAAGCAAAGATTTGAGTTAAAAATGTTCACTTTAAAATATATATACATTCAAAGATTTGCACACATTTTCACGATTTTTCAAAAATGGCAGATCTACAAGCTCATAGCGCGGCACTCGGTGCCGCGCTATGAGCTTGTATATCTGCTATTTTTGAATAGCCAAATAAATCTAAAAATGACACAGATGCGTTCCCGGTCTAAAAGGGTTAAAGTACTGCTCTGAAATCAGTTCCCCAAGCCATATGTTCCTTTTTCCCCTTCAGAACAGCACAAACCGGCCACTAGCTGCAAACAGCATGTGAGCCCTTTGGAGCAATACCTTGTTTCCTGTTCACAGCGCTCAGTCATATACTCCTTCACAATGTCACACCTGGTTAAAAAAAAGACCCAGTAAACCGGTTTACCACAGTGTTTTGTCGTCGACAGTGAGGCGCTGTACTTCAACACCAGGGGTCATCGCCATGCTGGCTTGTGGTGGACATTTTTTTTCAAAATTCCATTTTTGCCATGGACATACAAAATGATATATATATATTACCAGAAACACATAAAGAGCTAACCCTGAATGACCATAACAGGTCTGTAACTCTGAGAGTGTACAAATGGACTGTAGGGCGGTGGTGGAAAGTGACTAAGTACATTTTCTCAAGTACTGTACTTAAGTACAATTTTGAGATATTTGTACTTTACTTGAGTGTTTCCAATTTCCAATAATTGTACTTTTACTCCACTAGCATTATTTGAAAACTTTAGTTACTAGTTACTTTGCAGATATACATTATTACATTATAAAACACTAGACCATACCCGGTCGACGCATCCGTGGGGGGATATGCGCACATGATCTGGCAACCCGGGAAGCAACATTGTTTGACACATAAACGCTAATAAGAAGCTGAGATTTGATGAAATTGAAAAACGGGCTTCACAGTTAAGTTCAGATGGTAATGGTCAATGGCTGTGTGCAAAATCAGAGCAATTGGTCCAGCCACTGAGGAGAACCGGGTAGCTTCACCTACTTACTCACCACCACTACAGACAGAGGTTACTAGAATTATAGTAGGATACATGAACCACTTTAGCCCTATTTTATACATAGGCCATTTGAAAATAGCCGATCTACAAGCTCACAACGTGTCGCAAAGCGACGCATTGAGAGCTTGACATAAATTATGTCAAGCTCGATCTACGACATAAATTATGTCGCGATCTACTGATATGTGGTATGCAAGTACAACGATATTATCGTTGTACTTGCATACCACATATCAGTAGATGGCGTCGATACAGCGTTCACAAATTCCAACCACCATAAAACCCCCAAAAGAAGACCTGTGCCGTGTTGCGGGAGCGTATATACAGTCTATGACAGTGTTTTTCCACGCACCGAGTGTATATACAGTCTACGACAGTACAGTATATACACAGTCTATGACAGTATATACCCAGTCTACGACACTGTCTCATTAAGGTGCATTATCGCCACCTGCTGCTCTGGACTGGCCCGACTCGGGGCTGGGGCAGCGGGCCGGAAGTGAGATATTGAATGAAGCGGCACAGAGAGAAAAACTCAATGGCGCCCCCTGTTGGAGGCAATGGCGGCATCCTGGAGAAAAACAGGAATAAGGTGAATACCCACGATGAAGAACTGACAGGTCCTCTAAAAGCTTCTTCCCCGAAAGCCATTTTACTCAAGTTTTGTATTGCCTTTATAGTGTGTCATAATTAGATTGAAGGGCTGGATGCAATCTCATTTCATTCTGCTTTGAAGTTGTCCTGTGTATGTATATGAGTGACAATAGAGGTAACACTGAACCTTGATTTGAAATGTTATTTCTTCAGTTTCTGTTGGTAGTCATGGCTGCCAGCTCCCACCTGATGTTATGTGGGAGTTCAGACTGCTCCAGATTGTACTGAATAACTGCTACCTTGCATAAAGTCTTCAAATTAGGACTCAAGTCTAAGATGTACAGCATGTCAGACATCTTGTCCTTAGCTTCATCTTCAACATCCACTCGAACGGATGTCCATCTGTATCCTCCAAAGAGGATGATACGATCTCCCACCATGCAACAGCACATTGCAGACATCCATGAACAAGGAGCTTTCCCCTTGGGCTCAACCTTCTTCCAGGAGAAGGACTCTGGGTTGAATTTCCACAGATCATTGAAGGTACGGTCCGGACGAATGTTGTCACCACCAAATATGTACAGCTCTCCATTGTAGGCAAAGGCTGAATGATCATCGCGTCCTTCTAGATGAGGCTGTATAATAGGCGTTCTCAGCCAGCAGTTGGTCTCTGTGTCAAACACACTGATGCTGTTGTAGATGTCGCGGGATTTATGTCGGCCTCCAAATGCAAACATCTTTGTCCCGATGATGGTGGCAGAGTGACCTACTGAAGCAGATGGTCCTCTGGTGTTAATTAAAGACCAGACCATTGTGGTGATGTCCAACTTGTGGATGTCATTATATAATCTATTCGTTTGGCCGTATCCTCCATAGACATACATGACCTTCTCCAAGACACAGGCTGAGTGCCCGCATCTCGCCTCTGGAACAGTCCCTGAAACATCGGGCTTGAACCATCTGTGAGTGTCAACATCAAATGCATAAAGCACGTTGCAGTCTTCCTGTTTGTGAGTAACAAAGCCACCCCAGATGTACACAATATCTCCTATCAGCACAGCTGTGTGCAGTAAGCGCTGTACGGGGGGACATTCTCCTCTTCCAGTTGTTGCTGGAGGCAACGTCATCCAGCATGAAGACACTGAGTTGAAGATGTGCACGTCAGTGTCATATACAACGTACATTTTGCCATGTTTATACCATCCAAAGCAGTACACTTTGTGTCCCACTGCAACAGCACACTGAAGTCTTCCCTTTGGTGTTCCTCTCAGACGCACCGACCAACGTAACATGTCAGAAACCAACACAGTCGAGAAAATATAATTACTAAGATCTGATTCTAGAAAGGAAATGTGCGTGCTCCCACTTATATAGCCAGCGACACAAAGGTCACACAAAGCTTAGCCAATCGAAGCCGATGGGTTGGGTCGGCCAATCAGAGAATGCTGATGAGTCAGGTTGACACCTGCCATTTGATGACTTAGTCATACTACTTTCCACAGTCAGTTTAAACTCTTCAGACATTCTCCACGCATTCTCCACAGACGTTTACCATTGCACAAGGACTCTACAGACCTGCCGACCCCCCCCCCCGATATGCCCATATTTGGGCATAATACTGATAACATCAGGGATCTCCAAATATGGTCACAAAAGGGACACAGACAGACAGTTACAATGGGTAGTCCGACAACGGGTATAACGGATATTACTTAACAAGGTGGAATATGGATTTTCGAATTTGCATCGTTCCCTACTTGCATCGTTCCCGAGAAGGCCAATTTCTTCCACAGTTTTTATAGCGTTTCATAATTACATTCATGGGCTGGATGCAATGTAATTTCATTCTGCTTTGACGTGGTCCTCCGTATGTAAATGAATGATAATAGAGGTAACCTTGAACCTTTCTTTTTTTTCCTCTTCAGTTTCTGTCGGTAGTCATGGCTGCCATGAGTGTATATACAGTCTACGACAGTACAGTATATACACAGTCTACGACAGTATATACCCAGTCTACGACACTGTCTCATTAAGGTGCATTATCGCCACCTGCTGCTCTGGACGACTGGCCCGACTCGGGGCTGGGACAGCGGGCCGGAAGTGAGATATTGAATGAAGCGGCACAGAGAGAAAAACTCAATGGCGCCCCCCTGTTGGAGGCAATGGCGGCATCCTGGAGAAAAACAGGAATAAGGTGAATACCCACGATGAAGAACTGGCAGGTCCTCTAAAAGCTTCTGCCCCGAAAGCCATTTTACTCAAGTTTTTTTATTGCTTTTATAGTGTTTCATAATTAGATTGAAGGGCTGGATGCAATCTCATTTCATTCTGCTTTGAAGTTGTCCTGTGTATGTATACGAATGACAATATAGGTAACATTGAACCTTGATTTTAAATGTTATTTCTTCAGTTTCTGTTGGTAGTCATGGCTGCCAGCTCCCACCTGATGTCATGTGGGAGTTCAGACTGCTCCAGATTGTACTGAATAACTGCTAACTTGCATAAAGTCTTCAAATTAGGACTCAAGTCTAAGATGTACAGCATGTCAGACATCTTGTCCGTAGCTTCATCTTCAACATCCACTGGAACGGATGTCCATCTGTATCCTCCAAAGAGGATGATACGATCTCCCACCATGCAACAGCACATTGCAGACATCCATGAACAAGGAGCTTTCCCCTTGGGCTCAACCTTCTTCCAGGAGAAGGTCTCTGGGTTGAATTTCCACAGATCATTGAAGGTACAGCGCGGACGATTGTTGTCACCACCAAATATGTACAGCTCTCCATTGTAGGCAAAAGGCTGAATGATCCTTGCGTCCTTCTGGATGAAGCTGTATAATAGGCGTTCTCAGCCAGCAGTTGGTCTCTGTGTCAAACACACTGATGCTGTTGTAGAGGACCCCCTGGGCCCACCGGCCTCCAAATACAAAAATCTTTGTCCCGATGATGGTGGCAGAGTGACCTGATGAAGCATATGGTAGAGTTCCTCTGGTGTTAATTGAAGACCAGACCATTGTGGTGGTGTCCAACTTGTAGATGTCATTAGTGCGTCCAGTCAGCTGGGTGTATCCTCCATAGACATACATGACCTTCTCCAAGACACAGGCTGAGTGCCCGCATCTCGCCTCTGGAACGGTCCCTGAAACATCGGGCTTGAACCATCTGTGGGTGTCAACATCAAATGCATAAAGCACGTTGCAGTGTTCCTGTTTGTGAGTAACAAGCCCACCCCAGATGTACACAATATCTCCTATTAGCACGGCTGTGTGCAGTGTGCGCTGTACGGGGGGACATTCTCCTCTTCCAGTTGTTGCTGGAGGCAACGTCATCCAGCATGAAGACACTGAGTTGAAGATGTGCACGTCAGTGTGATATACAACGTACATTTTGCCATGTTCATACCATCCAAAGCAGTACACTTTGTGTCCCACTTTAACAGCACAATGAAGTCTTCTCTTTGGTGTTCCTCTCAGACGCACCGACCAACGTAACATGTCAGAAACCAACAAAGTCAAGAAAATATAATTACTAAGATCTGGTTCTGCAAAGGAAATGTGCGTGCTCCCACTTATATAGCCAGCGACACAAACTCAATGGCGCCCCCCTGTTGGAGGCAATGGCGGCATCCTGGAGAAAAACAGGAATAAGGTGAATACCCACGATGAAGAACTGGCAGGTCCTCTAAAAGCTTCTGCCCCGAAAGCCATTTTACTCAAGTTTTTTATTGCTTTTATAGTGTTTCATAATTAGATTGAAGGGCTGGATGCAATCTCATTTCATTCTGCTTTGAAGTTGTCCTGTGTATGTATACGAATGACAATAGAGGTAACATTGAACCTTGATTTTAAATGTTATTTCTTCAGTTTCTGTTGGTAGTCATGGCTGCCAGCTCCCACCTGATGTCATGTGGGAGTTCAGACTGCTCCAGATTGTACTGAATAACTGCTAACTTGCATAAAGTCTTCAAATTAGGACTCAAGTCTAAGATGTACAGCATGTCAGACATCTTGTCCGTAGCTTCATCTTCAACATCCACTGGAACGGATGTCCATCTGTATCCTCCAAAGAGGATGATACGATCTCCCACCATGCAACAGCACATTGCAGACATCCATGAACAAGGAGCTTTCCCCTTGGGCTCAACCTTCTTCCAGGAGAAGGTCTCTGGGTTGAATTTCCACAGATCATTGAAGGTACAGCGCGGACGATTGTTGTCACCACCAAATATGTTGTCACCACCAAATATGTACAGCTCTCCATTGTAGGCAAAGGCTGAATGATCCTCGCGTCCTTCTGGATGAAGCTGTATAATAGGCGTTCTCAGCCAGCAGTTGGTCTCTGTGTCAAACACACCGATGCTGTTGTAGAGGACCCCCTGGGCCCACCGGCCTCCAAATACAAACATCTTTGTCCCGATGATGGTGGCAGAGTGACCTGATGAAGCAGATGGTAGAGTTCCTCTGGTGTTAATTGAAGACCAGACCATTGTGGTGGTGTCCAACTTGTAGATGTCATTAGTGCGTCCAGTCAGCTGGGTGTATCCTCCATAGACATACATGACCTTCTCCAAGACACAGGCTGAGTGCCCGCATCTCGCCTCTGCAACGGTCCCTGAAACATCGGGCTTGAACCATCTGTGGGTGTCAACATCAAATGCATAAAGCACGTTGCAGTGTTCCTGTTTGTGAGTAACAAACCCACCCCAGATGTACACAATATCTCCTATTAGCACGGCTGTGTGCAGTGTGCGCTGTGCGGGGGGACATTCTCCTCTTCCAGTTGTTGCTGGAGGCAACGTCATCCAGCGTGAAGACACTGAGTTGAAGATGTGCACGTCAGTGTGATATACAACGTACATTTTGCCATGGTCATACCATCCAAAGTAGTACACTTTGTGTCCCACTGCAACAGCACAATGAAGTCTTCTCTTTGGTGTTCCTCTCAGACGCACCGACCAACGTAACATGTCAGAAACCAACAAAGTCAAGAAAATATAATTACTAAGATCTGGTTCTGCAAAGGAAATGTGCGTGCTCCCACTTATATAGCCAGCGACACAAAGGTCACACAAAGCTTAGCCAATCGAAGCCGATGGGTTGGGTCGGCCAATCAGAGAATGCTGATGAGTCAGGTTGACACCTGCCATTTGATGACTTAGTCATACTACTTTCCACAGTCAGTTTAAACTCTTCAGACATTCTCCACGCATTCTCCACAGACGTTTACCATTGCACAAGGACTCTACAGACCTGCCGACCCCCCATAAAGCACGTTGCAGTACCCCTTTTTGAATAGCCAAATCAATCTAAAAATGACACAGATGCGTTCCCGGTCTAAAAGGGTTAAAGTACTGCTCTGAAATCAGTTCCTCAAGCCTAGTGTTTCCTTTTCCCTTCAGAACAGCACAAACCAGCCACTAGCTGCAAACTAACAGCATGTGAGCCCTTTGGAGCAATACCTTGTTTCCTGTTCACAGCGCTCAGTCATATACTACAGTACTTCACAATGTCACACCTGGTTAAAAAAAGACCCAGTAAACCGGTTTACCACAGTGTTTTGTTGTCGACAGTGAGGCGCTGTTCTTCAACACCAGGGGTCATCGCCATGCTGGCTTGTGGTGGACATTTTCTTTTTTAAATTCCATTTTTGCCATGGATATACAAAATGATATATATATTACCAGAAACACATAAAGAGCTAACCCTGAATGACCATAACAGGTCTGTAACTCTGAGAGTGTACAAATGGACTGTAGGGCAGTGGTGGAAAGTAACTAAGTACATTTACTCAAGTACTGTACTTAAGTACAATTTTGAGATATTTGTACTTTGCTTGAGTATTTCCAATTTCCAATAATTTTACTTCTACTCCACTACATCTCAGAGGCAACTGTTGTACTTTTATTCCACTAGAAGTATTTGAACACTTTAGTTACTAGTTACTTTGCAGATATAAATTATTACATTATAAAACATGCATTAACCACTTTAGCCCTATTTTATACAAAGGCCATTTGAGAATAACCGATCTACAAGCTCGCAAAGCGACGCGTTGAGAGCTTGTAGATCCGCTATTTTCAAACATTTTAATACTTTTACTTTTGGTACTTTAAGTATATTGTGATGCCAATACTTTTGTACTTTTACTCAAGTACATTTTGAATTCCGAACTTTTACTTGTAACGTAGTACTTGCAGTATTGATACTTTTACTTAAGTAAAACATTTGAGTACTTTTCCCACCACTGCTGTAGGGTCCATTTGGTTCCATTAGTACACTCTCTGAGTTATGGGGGTCCTTGAAAACGCTTGAGAACCACTAGTACTAGTTGGACTCCTAATGTGCCATAGTGTCAAAGTAAAGTCAGTGTCATACATATTCTGAGGAAAACCTGGAGACCGACATCCAATAATTGGGTCTTATGATCAAAATAAGAACATTTTAATGTTATGTAAAGAACAGAAAATCCTTACCACAGACAAGGACAGGTCTGTACGGGCATATTGATGACCCCCGTAATAGCGTTGTCGGTAGTCCTTCCGTCCCGCGACATAAATTATGTCGCCATCTACTGATATGTGGTATGCAAGTACAACGATATTATCGTTGTACTTGCATATTACCACATATCAGTAGATGGCGTCGATACAGCGATCACAAATTCCAACCACCATAAAACCCCCAAAAGAAGACCTGTGCCGTGTTGCGGGAGCGTATATAGTCTATGATAGTGTTTTGCCGCGCACCGAGTGTATATACAGTCTACGACAGTATATACACACAGTCTACGACACTGTCGTAGACGGCCCAACGTTGTATGCGACTTCTTGCTTGTTTTTATCAGCCACTATATAATGATGCTGGGGTGTTTTCCTTTATTGAAACACAGTCCTCTTTCTGAAATCCGTATTTTCCCTACTGTTTATGTTTGTCCGGGTCGTAAATTAACGCACGCATGTGCGCGTCCGTGTCCGTGTGAACTTTTTACTTTCGGTTTTAAAACGCTCTCAAACTTCGTTTTTGAGGCACAGAATTTACTTTTAACACATTGGCTGCCATGGACGCAGATCTGCGTTCATTTGCGCAAAAGCCCGCACGCTGCCAAGGACGCAGATCTGCGTTCTTTCAAAAAAAAAAATCAAAATAAGTTTTTTTTTTTTTTTTTTTAAACCAAAGACCAAGGAGATATGATTTTCCGAAGATTTAGACTCCCAGACACTTCCTTGTAACTTAAAACTTAAAAATTCTGTATCTCGGCTCCTAAGTACTTTTTTTTTCTCATTGAAAAGGTCTGGCAGCCTACTGTAGGAAAAAAAAAGAAGAAGCTGGCAGCCAATGTGTTAAGATAGCGTTTGGATAGAATTTAGTTGTTTAACTTCATATATGTGGTCAATTTATCATGAAAGAGCCTATTTAAAAATACAAATTCAGAGAACCAGCAGGGGCGGGCAGTTCCGCGAATTATATCCGAATAAAGCAACCTATTTTCGGCATGGCCCCTTCAGAAGTCCGCTTAGCTCGATGGAAGTCCCTCCTGCGTCACCCCCTGGTGGTCGGGGGAACGAACTGCTGGAGGCGCGGTGTTTGTTTATCTCTGACTCGCCGTCAATGCCTTTAAGGTGCATTATCGCCACCTGCTGCTCTGGACTGGCCCGACTCGGGGCTGGGGCAGCGGGCCGGAAGTGAGATATTGAATGAAGCGGCACAGAGAGAAAAACCCAATGGCGCTCCCTGTTGGAGGCAATGGCGGCATCCTGGAGAAACACAGGAATAAGGTGAATACCCACGATGAAGAACTGACAGGTCCTCTAAAAGCTTCTTCCCCGAAAGCCATTTTACTCAAGTTTTTTATTGCTTTTATAGTGTTTCATAATTAGATTGAAGGGCTGGATGCAATCTCATTTCATTCTGCTTTGAAGTTGTCCTGTGTATGTGTATATGAATGACAATAGAGGTAACATTGAACCTTGATTTTAAATGTTATTTCTTCAGTTTCTGTTGGTAGTCATGGCTGCCAGCTCCCACCTGATGTCATGTGGGAGTTCAGACTGCTCCAGATTGTACTGAATAACTGCTACCTTGCATAAAGTCTTCAAATTAGGACTCAAGTCTAAGATGTACAGCATGTCAGACATCTTGTCCTTAGCTTCATCTTCAACATCCACTGGAATGGATGTCGATCTGTATCCTCCAAAGAGGATGATACGATCTGCCACCATGCAACAGCACATTGCAGACATCCATGAACAAGGAGCTTTCCCCTTGGGCTCAACCTTCTTCCAGGAGAAGGTCTCTGGGTTGAATTTCCACAGATCATTGAAGGTACGGTCCGGACGATTGTTGTCACCACCAAATATGTACAGCTCTCCATTGTAGGCAAAGGCTGAATGATCCTCGCGTCTTTCTGGATGAAGCTGTATAATAGGCGTTCTCAGCCAGCAGTTGGTCTCTGTGTCAAACACACTGATGCTGTTGTAGAGGACCCTCTGGGCCCACCGGCCTCCAAATACAAACATCTTTGTCCCGATGATGGTGGCAGAGTGACCTGCTGAAGCAGATGGTAGAGTTCCGGTTAGAAAAGGTAAGAAATTATCTGATCACTACTTCATGTCCTACTCTCTCTCTCTCTCCTCTCCCCCCTCACAGCCCCTCCCTACCCACATGTTTTCCTCACGTCGCAACCTTCGCACACTATCCTCCACTGATCTCTCCTCCTCTGTTCTCTCTGCTCTCCCTGCCCCTGAATCCTTTGCTCTTCTATCCCCTGACACCGCCACTGATCTTCTTTTCTCTACCCTATCCTCTTCTCTAGACCATCTCTGTCCCCTCACCACCAGGCCTGCACGCCAAACTCCACCTGCCCCCTGGTTGTCGGACTCAGTGCGTACTGAGAGACGGAGCCTGAGAGCGGCTGAGCGCAAATGGAGAAATGGCAACCTCCCGGAGGACCTTCTTACCTTCCAAACTCTCCTTTCTACCTTTTCCTCCTCTCTATCAGCTGCTAAAGCTGCTTTCTTCTGCACTAAAATTCAGGCTTCTGCTTCCAACCCTAAAAAACTATTTGAAACTTTCTCCTCTCTCCTGCAACCACCTCCCCCTCCTCCCTCCTCCTCCCTCCTCCCTGACGACTTCGCCAACTTCTTTGACAAGAAGGTGAACGATATCCGATCCTCCTTCACTCCTCCCCCGGCTGATGCCCTGCGCACTACCCACACCTGTCTGCCTTCCACCCCTCCCTCCCTATCTTCATCTACTCCTCCTCCCTCTCCCCCACCCTCTCTATCCCACTTCTCTCCCCTCTCCTCTAAAGAGGTCCTTCTCCTTGTTACCTCTAGTCGCCCCACCTCATGCTCCCTGGACCCGGTCCCATCCCCTCTGCTGCAGTCCTCTGCACCTGAACTCCTTCCCTTCTTAACCCACCTTATTAACACCTCTCTGACGTCTGGCTACTTTCCCTCTGCTTTCAAGACTGCCAGAGTCACCCCCCTCCTGAAGAAACCGACACTTGACCCCTCTGAGATCAAGAACTACAGACCGGTTTCCCTTCTATCCTTCCTATCTAAAACTCTCGAACGTGCTGTCTTTAAACAACTGTCTTCCTACCTCCACCAGAACAACCTCCTGGACTCCAACCAGTCGGGGTTCAAAGTGGGTCACTCGACAGAGACTGCCCTCCTGGCAGTGACGGAGTCGCTCCATGCCGCTAGAGCGAACTCTCTCTCCTCCGTCCTGATACTCCTGGACCTGTCTGCAGCGTTCGACACAGTGAACCACCAGATCCTCCTCTCCACCCTCGAGGGGATGGGTGTCTCAGGCTCTGCACTCTCCCTGTTTGCATCCTACCTGACGGGTCGCTCCTACCAGGTGATGCTGAGAGGGTCTGTGTCAGAACCACACAGGCTCACTACTGGGGTTCCCCAAGGCTCGGTTCTGGGTCCTCTTCTTTTCTCTCTCTACACTACATCTCTTGGTGCTGTCATCCACTCCCATGGCTTTTCCTACCACTGCTATGCCGATGACACCCAGCTGATCCTCTCATTCCCCCCCTCTGACACACAAGTGGAGGCACGCATTGCTGCTTGTCTGGCTGACATCTCGGAGTGGATGTCGACGAACCACCTGAAGCTCAACCTGGACAAGACCGAGCTGATGTTCATCCCGGGGAAGGGCTGTCCTCACCGAGACATGGCCATCACCATTGAGAATGCTGTGGTGACGTCAACTCGGACTGCGAAGAATCTGGGTGTGACCCTGGACGATCAACTGTCGTTCTCGGCTAACATCGCATCAGTGACACGGTCCTGCAGATTCCTCCTCTACAACATCAGGAGGATTCGCCCCTTCCTCACGGAGAAAACAGCCCAGGTGCTCATCCAGGCTCTTGTCATCTCCCGCCTGGACTACTGCAACTCCCTCCTTGCTGGTGCTCCGGCATCAGCCATCAGACCTCTGGAGCTTGTTCAGAAAGCTGCGGCTCGTCTGGTGTTCAACCGCCCCAAGTTCTCCCACACAACTATCCTTCTCCGTTCTCTGCACTGGCTCCCCGTAGCAGCTCGCATTCAGTTTAAAACCCTGGTGCTAGCCTATAGAGCAGTGAAAGGAACAGCTCCTTCTTACCTCCGGGTTTTGGTCAATGCCCACACCCCTGCCCGACCACTCCGGTCTGCCACCTCGGGGCGACTGACTCCCTCGCCACTCAACGGTCCTTCTGGTCGATCGACACGGTCACGACTTTTTTCTGTTCTGGCCCCACAGTGGTGGAATGAACTTCCCACTGATGTTAGGACAGCAGAGTCACTGCCCATCTTTCGCCGCAGGCTGAAAACCCACCTCTTCAGGAAACACTATCCTTCCTCTTTGCCTGGCCTACTTGTTGTTAACTAGTTGTACGAACTCTTGTTTTATTTTTGTATTGTTTTATTGGATCTTGTTTAGTCGATACACTTATTTGTTTTAGCTCGTGCTCATTTGATTTTGCCATTTTTGTCTCATCTGTTTAAGAAAGTAGGTAGCTGATATATTGCACTTTTACCTTAGCGCTAGGTATACTCTTGGTTGCTTGTTTTTGCAGGAAATGTACTTAAAACTTCTGGTGATTAGTAGTTTTCGTTCCCTACCTATGTTGAATACACTTATTGTAAGTCGCTTTGGATAAAAGCGTCTGCTAAATGACTGTAATGTAATGTAATGTAATGTAATGTTCCTCTGGTGTTAATTAAAGACCAGACCATTGTGGTGGTGTCCAACTTGTAGATGTCATTATATAATCTAGTCCATTGGCCGTATCCTCCACAGACATACATGACCTTCTCCAAGACACAGGCTGAGTGCTCGCATCTCGCCTCTGGAACAGCCCCTGAAACATCGGGCTTGAACCATCTGTGGGTGTCAACATCAAATGCATAAAGCACGTTGCAGTTTTCCTGTTTGTGAGTAACAAACCCACCCCAGATGTACACAATATCTCCTATCAGCACAGCTGTGTGCAGTGTGCGCTGTTCGGGGGGACATTCTCCTCTTCCAGTTGTTTCTGGAGGCAACGTCATCCAGCGTGAAGACACTGAGTTGAAGATGTGCACGTCAGTGTGATATACAACGTACATTTTGCCATGTTCATACCACCCAAAGCAGTACACTTTGTGTCCCACTGCAACAGCACAATGAAGTCTTCTCTTTGGTGTTCCTCTCAGACGCACCGACCAACGTAACATGTCAGAAACCAATAAGACATCAAGAAAATATAATTACTAAGATCTGGTTCTGCAAAGGAAATGTGCGTGCTCCCACTTATATAGCCAGCGACACAAAGGTCACACAAAGCTTAGCCAATCGAAGCCGATAGGTTGGGTCGGCCAATCAGAGAATGCTGATGAGTCAGGTTGACACCTGCCATTTGATGACTTAGTCATACTACTTTCCACAGTCAGTTTAAACTCTTCAGACATTCTCCACGCATTCTCCACAGACGTTTACCATTGCACAAGGACTCTACAGACCTGCCGACCCCCCCGATATGCCCATATTTGGGCATAATACTGATAACATCAGGGATCTCCAAATATGGTCACAGAAGGGACACAGACAGACAGTTACAATGGGTAGTCCGACAACGGGTATAACGGATATTACTTAACAAGGTGGAATATGGATTTTCGAATTTGCATCGTTCCCTACTTGCATCGTTCCCGAGGAGGCCAATTTCTTCCACAGTTTTTATAGCGTTTCATAATTACATTCATGGGCTGGATGCAATGTAATTTCATTCTGCTTTGACGTGGTCCTCTGTATGTAAATGAATGATAATAGAGGTAACCTTGAACCTTTCTTTTTTTTCCTCTTCAGTTTCTGTCGGTAGTCATGGCTGCCATGAGTGTATATACAGTCTACGACAGTACAGTATATACACAGTCTACGACAGTATATACCCAGTCTACGACACTGTCTCATTAAGGTGCATTATCGCCACCTGCTGCTCTGGACTGGCCCGACTCGGGGTTGGGGCAGCGGGCCGGAAGTGAGATATTGAATGAAGCGGCACAGAGAGAAAAACTCAATGGCGCCCCCCTGTTGGAGGCAATGGCGGCATCCTGGAGAAAAACAGGAATAAGGTGAATACCCACGATGAAGAACTGACAGGTCCTCTAAAAGCTTCTTCCCCGAAAGCCATTTTACTCAAGTTTTTTATTGCTTTTATAGTGTTTCATAATTAGATTGAAGGGCTGGATGCAATCTCATTTCATTCTGCTTTGAAGTTGTCCTGTGTATGTATATGAGTGACAATAGAGGTAACATTGAACCTTGATTTTAAATGTTATTTCTTCAGTTTCTGTTGGTAGTCATGGCTGCCAGCTCCCACCTGATGTTATGTGGGAGTTCAGACTGCTCCAGATTGTACTGAATAACTGCTAACTTGCATAAAGTCTTCAAATTAGGACTCAAGTCTAAGATGTACAACATGTCAGAGATCTTGTCCTTAGCTTCATCTTCAACATCCACTGGAACGGATGTCCATCTGTATCCTCCAAAGAGGATGATACGATCTCCCACCATGCAAGAGCACATTGCAGACATCCATGAACAAGGAGCTTTCCCCTTGGGCTCAACCTTCTTCCAGGAGAAGGTCTCTGGGTTGAATTTCCACAGATCATTGAAGGTACGGTCCGGACGATTGTTGTCACCACCAAATATGTACAGCTCTCCATTGTAGGCAAAGGCTGAATGATCATCGCGTCCTTCTGGATGAACCTGTATAATAGGCGTTCTCAGCCAGCAGTTGGTCTCTGTGTCAAACACACTGATGCTGTTTGACAAAGAGACCTGGGCCCACCGGCCTCCAAATACAAACATCTTTGTCCCGATGATGGTGGCAGAGTGACCTGCTGAAGCAGATTGTAGAGTTTCTCTGGTGTTAATTAAAGACCAGACCATTGTGGTGGTGTTCAACTTGTAGATGTCATTATATAATCTATTCGTTTGGCCGTATCCTCCATAGACATACATGACCTTCTCCAAGACACAGGCTGAGTGCCCGCATCTCGCCTCTGGAACAGTCCCTGAAACATCGGGCTTGAACCATCTGTGGGTGTCAACATCAAATGCATAAAGCACGTTGCAGTCTTCCTGTTTGTGAGTAACAAAGCCACCCCATATGTACACAATATCTCCTATCAGCACAGCTGTGTGCAATGTGCGCTGTACGGGGGGACATTCTCCTCTTCCAGTTGTTGCTGGAGGCAACGTCATCCAGCGTGAAGACACTGAGTTGAAGATGTGCACGTCAGTGTGATATACAACGTACATTTTGCCATGTTTATACCATCCAAAGCAGTACACTTTGTGTCCCACTGCAACAGCACAATGAAGTCTTCCCTTTGGTGTTCCTCTCAGACGCACCGACCAACGTAACATGTCAGAAACCAACACAATCGAGAAAATATAATTACTAAGATCTGGTTCTGCAAAGGAAATGTGCGTGCTCCCACTTATATAGCCAGCGACACAAAGGTCACACAAAGCTTAGCCAATCGAAGCCGATGGGTTGGGTCGGCCAATCAGAGAATGCTGATGAGTCAGGTTGACACCTGCCATTTGATGACTTAGTCATACTACTTTCCACAGTCAGTTTAAACTCTTCACATATTCTCAACGCATTCTCCACAGACGTTTACCATTGCACAAGGACTCTACAGACCTGCCGACCCCCCCGATATGCCCATATTTGGGCATAATACTGATAACATCAGGGATCTCCAAATATGGTCACAAAAGGGACACAGACAGACAGTTACAATGGGTCGTCCGACAACGGGTATAACGGATATTACTTAACAAGGTGGAATATGGATTTTCGAATTTGCATCGTTCCCTACTTGCATCGTTCCCGAGGAGGCCAATTTCTTCCACAGTTTTTATAGCGTTTCATAATTACATTCATGGGCTGGATGCAATGTAATTTCATTCTGCTTTGACGTGGTCCTCTGTATGTAAATGAATGATAATAGAGGTAACCTTGAACCTTTCTTTTTTTTCCTCTTCAGTTTCTGTCGGTAGTCATGGCTGCCAGCTCCCACCTGATGTCATGTGGGAGTTCTGACAGCTCCAGATTGTACTGAATAACTGCTAGCTTGCATAACGTCTTAAGACTAGGACTCAAGTCAACATCCACCGTAACGGATGTGTGTCGTAATCCTCCAAAGAGGATGATACGATCTCCCAGGTGCTCATCCAGGCTCTTGTCATCTCCCGCCTGG
Source organism: Gymnoscopelus microlampas (assembly GCF_963454915.1). Classification (NCBI taxonomy): domain Eukaryota; kingdom Metazoa; phylum Chordata; class Actinopteri; order Myctophiformes; family Myctophidae; genus Gymnoscopelus; species Gymnoscopelus microlampas. The sequence continues at coordinate 40,297,352 of NC_139946.1, forward strand.
ACTACTGCAACTGCCTCCTTGTTAGTGCCCTGGCTTCTGCCATCAGACCTCTGGAGCTTGTTCAGAAAGCTTTGGCTCGTCTGCTGTTCAACCGCCCCGATTTCTCCCACACAATTGGATCTTGTTTATTTGATACACTTATTTAGTTTTATCTCTTACTCATTTTATGTTCCTATTTGTCTCATATGTTTAAGAAAGTAGGTAGCTAATATATTGCAATTTTACCTTAGCACTAGGTATACTCTTAGTTGCTTGTTTTAGAAGAGAATGCACTTAAGACCTCTGGTGATTAGTAGTTTTCTTGCCTGCCTATGTTGAATGCACTTTGTAAGTCACTTTGGATAAAAGCGATAAAAGTCTTCTAAATGAATGTCATGTCATGTCATGTCATGTCCTGTACTGTACTGTACTGTACTGTACTGTAATGTTCTAACTGTATAGAAGGCGTGCTCAGACAGCAGTTGGTCTCTGTGTCAAACACACTAATGCTGTTGTAACTTCTCCTCTGGGCCCCCCACCAATACAAACATATTTGTCCCTATGAAGGTGGCAGAGTGACCTGACAAAGCAGGTGGCAGAGTGCTTCTGGTGGTGGTAATTAAAGACCAGACCATTGTGGTGGTGTCCAACTTGTAGATGTCATTATAGAATCCAGTCATATGGACGTATCCCCACATACATGACCTTCCCCAAGACACAGTCTCGCCTCTGGAACAGTCCCTGAAACATCGGGCTTGAACCATCTGTGGGTGTTTGTCAGTAACTGACCCACTCCAGATGTACACGATATGTCAGACACCAGCAGCAGCCTACCAATTAACCATTTTCAGCACTACAAGTGAGTAACACTTATTTTCAAAGAATATAAAATATTTCACTTGAGAAAAATGTATTAATTACATGGCCTTGATGATCTTTCAGATATAACAAAAAGCATTCTTTACATCTAGACTTCCAAACAAAGGCACAACCTCTCATAGATTTTTTTTTCTTTTAATACTGTGAGCTACTGTTCATAGCTTCCATTTTTCTCTCAAAAAACTGTACTACTGTTCAGTTGTTTTTTGCTCTATTTTCATTGCACGTCATCCCTGTAAAGAATTGTCTGCAGAGGCTAGGGTACCGGTATTTCTGTACATCATTTAGGCAACAAAGGCGACAAATTACAACTACTACAAACTTCTCTGTCTACAGACAACAAGGGTATACATTTTGTTCACCAGTCCAACAACCTGTAGATGAGATGCATGGTTCTCAAAGCATCATCCGTCTTCAAGGTTCAGGGAGTTTTATTGTCATTCCATACAGGTACAGAACGAAATATGTTACCCAGATCCTGGTCATGGCAAAATAGATTAAAATGACATCTGAACGCTACATACAAACTTCTAATAATACCAACTGTGCAAATAAAGCAATTGCGCTTGACCACTAAAATTGCCCTTGCCCTCTAAAACGATGCAATAGCAACAACAGTATTAAAAAAACAGCAACAGTCTGCAACATTCACCATAGCATCTCTCTTCTGGGGTGTAAATTCGGTGACAATAGCAGATCTACACATTCACAACACGTCGCACCGCAACGCATTGCGAGTCTGTGAATATACCATGGCCAATGGTAATACGGTCAACTAAGTATAGGGTTTAAGTGGTTACGTGGGTGAGAGAGTTCAACGGTATGAATGATTTACCTGACATGAAGAACAGCAGCGTAGGCCTCACTGCCAGCCAAGACGTAGCTAATGCCTATAGACACACTGTAGAGAAAGACAGACAGCGTGACAGTGACAATGACATGGAGAACAAGAGAGAGAGAGAAAGAGGGAAGAAAAAGATGAGAGTTTTTTTTTTAAAGGAGATGGAAAGAAAATAAAGAGAGGGTTGAAAGAAGATACAAGATGACACAGAGAAGGAGAGAGGGAGCTTGTTAATCATAAAGGTGATTATTATTGGTGATTCTACATGTCCGTAATTGGATGCTTATCTCTCAAAAGTCAACATGTGAGTGAGAGCATCTCATCTGCATTGAACATTAGGGCGTTTGCCTTTTAAAGGACAACTTTGAGTTGTAAGAGTTACAAAAATATATATATACTCAAATATTTGAATTGATGTCCGCTAAAAATATATAGTATATATATTTGCACACATTTTCATGATTTTTCAAAAAATAGCAGATCTACAAGCTCATAGCACGGCACTCGATGGCGCGCTATGAGCTTGTATATCTGCTATTTTTGAATAGCCTAAAGAAATCTAAAAATGACACACAGAAATATATATATATTCAAATATTTGCACACATTTTCACACTTTTTCACCTAAAAAGATATAAGAGCTTGTAGATCTGCTATTTTTGAATAGCCCAAAGAAATCTATAAAATGACACACAGATGTGTTCCCGGTCTTAAAGGGTTAAAGTCAAAGCCTGCGTGTTCTAAACTTGAAAAGTGTTATTTTTAAATCATCCCTCATTTCCAAAAACCTGGTATCAAGATCATCTTATGGGAGTCTTACATTTTATATTTGTTCAGAAAGAGCTGCCCCGAGGGCCCTCTTACAAACAAACGTTTTTTTTGTTGTACACATCACAGCTACTTTGGTATCTCAAAGTTACATCAAGCCAGAAATTGTTTCCCAAACTGTTCTACCTATAAAAAGTAATATATAAAGGAAATGCGGCCCCCTCAAAAAAATACCGAGTGCCGCGCTATGAGCTTGTAGATCTGCTATTTTTGGGAAGAAAATCTTTGCTTCTGGGGGTCCCTGGGTCACAATATTGTGAGATGGGGGTCCGCAGCCAAATACATTATCATTTTGGGTGGTCCTTGACATGAACAAAGTTTGAGAACCACTGATATTATAGAAACATAAGTTTAAAAAAATATATATATATTTAGGATTTAGAAGACATTTGTAGAATCCCCAGAAGCAAAGACTTGAGTTACAAATGTTCGCTGTAAAAAAAGATATTCAAAGGATTTGCACACATTTTCATGATAAAAAAAAAGCAGATCTACAAGCTCATAGCGCGGCACTCTGTGCCGCGCTATGAGCTTGTATATCTGCTATTTTTGAATAGCCAAATTCAAATAAATTCAGATAATGGTTAAAGTGGTTAAAATCTAAAATGACATGCTTTCCCGGTCTTAATGGGTTAAGGATTTAGTCCTTTGCAAGAGGACGACACAAGTTTGTGTACTTTAACATCTGTTCCCTTCCTTTGCAACTAAGCTGTCTATATAGCCTCTCAACAGCTGGTTGAAGAAAATTACTTTAAATGCCATTTAGGAAAGTTGGATCACCGCTTCTCTCTTTAAACAGTAGTGAATTTAAATCAGTCACTGCTGTTCATATACTATAGTCTACATACTTATGCGGCCTAGCACCCTCCAGTCAACGCTTTACAAACATGAACCACATACGTGTGTTGTGGATCAGTGAGAGGGTCATTCTGGGGATACAAAAGCATTTTCTGTCTCAGAAATAATGGCACTACTACAGGGGTCTTCAACAGGGGGTCCGGGACCCCTAGGGGGTCCTCAGAGTTACTACAGGGGGTCCCCCAAATCTTTGTGTGATATGATTTTTTTATTTTTACATTAACCACTTGAACCCTAGCATCCCTTTTCTGAGGAGAACTTTAGCCAAAAATAGCAGATCTACAAGCCCACAACGCCTCGCAGAGCTTGTAGATCGGCTATTTTTGGCAAAGAGTTATAGGTGTAGAGGGAAAAAAGAGCATCAAGCGTTTATCTGAAACACAATTTTATATAATATAGAGGGGGTCCCTGCTTCATCTCTCTCTCAGCTAGGGGGTCCTTGGCCTGAAAACGTTGAAGACCCCTGCACTTCTACTATACAGAATGAAGCCTATTTGGATACCAACACCAACCAATTCCACAAAATCTATTTCATTTTTTCATAATTCATTGTCATCAGGTTTCATGCGTTAATAACTATACAGAATCTTAATGATGTCGGTGATAACGCTAGTGGAGCAAACGATTGTGACAATAATAATGATGACCATAACCATGACAATGGCAACGATGAAGATAAGATGTAGAGGAATCATCATTATTAGGATGAACACGATAATGACATGTATGAAAAAAAAATACATCACTCTCTGGGGAAAACGTTCAAATTACAAAGCTCAACAATTGCTTTGCATGACAATGTCTCACAACTGGGCCATTTGCGGGGCGGGGTGGCGATTATGGCTTTGAAGAGCTAAATGAAGGTTCACAGTTACTATAGGAACATTCATATGACCACAGAGCAGAAACGATAACTTGCTGTGTGTGTGCTTGGGGGTGAACTAAGTGCTTATGCATGTACAGTAGGTGTATGTACAATGTATGTATATGTGTATGTTGCAGTGCTAATTTGAATGTGTTCATCTGAGGATTATTGTATGGCCTCTATTTCGTTGCTTTTTTGTTGTTGGTATTGCTTTGAATTGAACCGTCTGTGTGTCTTGTTTTTTTAGTTTTTCTTTCCCCACACTGTTTGTTGTGGTTTGTGTTGCGAAGCACTTTGTAAACTTGTTTTTTGAAAGGTGCTGTACAAATAATTATTATTATTATTTAGTCAACAAAAAGTGTGACTGAAATAGGCGCTCGGGTGATGCAGGGGTAAAGTACCCGTCCACCACCACGGAGCCTAGCGCCTCAAACACACTGAGGTGCATGGCCGTATGTCTCTACGAAAACACAATTAGTGGCTGTGTTCGGGGAGGGAAGCTATAGGTGAGGAAGTGTTTGTTGGCTGTGATAACAACTCCTATGGGCTGGCGTGGTGCCTGTCAGCGTGGGATATGTCAGCATGGGGGATGTTGAACCGGAGGAGCATGAGAGAGACACTACCATGACTGTGCTCCTGGTGGGGACTCCCCACTGACTGCAGGTCTGGCCAGCAGGGTACAATTAGCTCTTATGCACAGCAGCCATATTGGAAGGAAATTGGACCTCTTCCTTACTTCCTTCTCAGGTGTTAGCAATGATACTAAATGAAGGTTAGGTTTCATTTAGTGTAGCACAGTGGTTCTCAAACTCTTTAATTTCAAGAACCCTCATAACTCTGAGAGTGTACAAATGGAACCAAATGGACCCTCGTGGGGTTACACACCCCACGAGGGTCCCTGGACCCCAATTTAAGACCCACTGGTGTAGCAGAGTGTTTCCAGTGAGCCAACATGAACAATATGAACAATCTCTCTTTTTCTTTTTTTCCTGTCTTGGTGCCGGGATAGTCCATCTGAATTATGCTTCGTTTTGCTATAACAATGTTTGCTACTGATATTTATTTTGTCGTGAAACATGTACCGGTACATTTTGAACTTTTGTTACTCTTTACATAGTGTACTGCAGGTAAAGGCTAAGTCTTTACTCTGATTAGTCCTAGTTTTGTTAAAATCAATGTTTGATTAGTTTCTTCTTTTCTATTCTATCGAATTATCTGATGAGATTAGTTTAGTTAAACAAATGTGTTACTACATTTTTCTTATATTTTATAACCAAAGATGTTTCAAAAAGGGTAGGCAAAATAAGCCTCGGCTTCAGCCTACACCTTTTCGGTGCTACTTGTATAAGTGGACTCTAATGTATGTTTGTATTCTTTTTCTTTTTTTTTTTAAATGGACCGAAATAAAGATTTACTGCTACTACTACTACTAACAGCACCATGACTGTTTGACCAGAATGGAACAGAGCCTTCCTTCATTATTTGTATCATTGGTAACACCTGTGAATGTCTTTACACTATGGCTGCTGTGCATAGAGCCAATAGCGGCTCGCAACACAAAAAAATGTGTGGGGATCCGGGTCAATTGGCATAACGACTACATGGTAAAGATGTGCCGGTGCGCTCCTCTTCCCAGTGTCCGAGCGTCGTGATTCAACGCTCCCGGCGTTTTTTCTTTTTTTTTTTTGGCACTGCTCTTTTGATCCTCCTGGCTGTGCGAGACAACGCGGTAATTTACGACCCGGCGTGAAATTGTTAACGCAACCGTTTACCGGTGTTTCAGCTAAGCAATTTGTGCTAATAACGCAGAGGACAGGACATTTGGAGCACAGCAACAGCTCATAGGTTCGAACGATGCGTGTGTCCATAAACGCTGCGTGCGAGCAGCTATGCACGTGATATCCAAAGAGAGAGAGAAAACACTTTCTGTGGACATGACCCCTTAAATGACGCTGTGGCAAGAGACTCAGAATAGGCTAAATCCACCAAAAATGGCCGTTAAAAGTGTATCACTGGCGTCTTGTGCTATGTTGTGGTGTGTGTATAGATTGTGTGTGTGTGTGTGTGTGTGTGTGTGTGTGTGTGTGTCTGTGTGTGTGTGTGTGTGTGTGTGTGTGTGTGTGTGTGTGTGTGTGTGTGTGTGTGTGTGTGTGTGTGTGTGTGTGTGTGTGTGTGTGTGTGTGTGTGTGTGTGTGTGTGTGTGTGGAGCCTTAGTATTGATCGAGAACTAAGCCTCTTTGCGCACAATGAAGGAGTTATCGATTGGCCAGGTGTTACAGAACTGCCCGCACACTGATAACAAGACCTTCCATCAGTCCGTGTGTGTGTGTGTGTGTGTGTGTGTGTGTGTGTGTGTGTGTGTGTGTGTGTGTGTGTGTGTGTGTGTGTGTGCGAGTGTACATGTGAGACACACACATATGTTCATACATACATGGATACTTTCTGTGCATAGACTCATGTGCGTGCGCGCACACACACACACACTCACACACACACACACACACACTCACACTTATAGCCAATAACCAGACTAGACCATGCTAGCCGAGTGCTCCAGAGTAATAAAGCCACACATCACTCTAATGACAGTCTAGAGAATGGCCCCGGTTAGCTCTAACCCATCTCTAATTGACAAGGGCATCACACTTACAATATGGAAGTTATGTCACAGGACCCATTTTCACTGGTGATATCAAGTGTGAAAAAAATACATTTTAAGCACTAATTCAAATCCATAACCTTTACTGGGCAACACCGTTTTAAACAGTGACTCTGCAGGTCACGGGACAGACCAAATCAGTCTCCATTTTACTCCATTAGAGTGTAACTACAAAGTAAATTATAGTCACATAGGGCCCTATCTTGCACGCCCGCCTTACCCCTAAACTTATCAGCCATATTTAACTATTTTGAAAAACATTTTTAAAATAGTTCAACAAGCCGATCTACATCACACGTTTTGAGCTAAATAAGACATTTCAAAGAATAAAGTTCCCACTTCAACAAGTAGACAAACAATATTGAAATACCACAATTGGCCTGATTTCTTGAATCCTGAATGGAAAAGATTGTGCAACTATCACTACCCAGGAAGGGCCTTACCCCCTTATAACCCCCCCCCCCACACACACACACTTAATGAGTGAGTCACAACCGTTGGACGGACATCTTGTAAGGATGCTCTCCCCTTGCTGCCATGGTAACTTACAATTGGAAGAGAATGATGCAGTTGAACGCGTGGCTCATGGGCTGGGAGAGGAAGAGGAGGCCAAGCAGATGGAGATTAGGCTGCAGACTCTGTGCTTCACTCTGGACATCGACAGCATGGAGTAAACCTGTGTCTGTGAGACAGAGAGACACAGAGACAGATGAGGCAGAATTATTACATAATCGTCTATTCGTAATTATTTTATATAATCGCAATTATTCTTGCATAATCGTCATAATCGATTCCATGTAAAAAAAATGTCATCTTTTTTTTTTAAATTACAAAAATAGTGGAAATAGACGATCTATAAGCTATATAATGTTTAAGTATAAAGTAATTAAATATGTGTTATTTGTCATATCTGCCCTGTCCAACTTTTGTTTACGAAAGCTAAAAGCCAAACAGAAATGCCCTTTTTATTCATAATGTTCCATTAATTTTCAACAACAGACACACAATTAAATCGTTATTCGCAATTATTTGAGTGATAATTAATGGTCAACTTAAATTTGTAATGGTGACAGCCCTACAGATGACAGGTCGTTGCTTTGAGATACACAATGAGAGTATAATGGGCTGGGTGATAAGACTTCAATATCACCATTATTTCAACTTTTATACAACTAGGTATAATATAGGGCTAACGTGGTTCATCAGAGTAATCAATTTAGTCAATAATAAAAAAATCTATTAAATGTTTTCTTTGTTGATTCATTTATATGCAAGGATTTCTTTCGTTTTTATTTTTTTAATTATTTTAAACCTAGCTTCTCAATAATCGTATTAACCTATGGTTAATTGTCCAGCTCTACATGAGAGGTAGACACTTGCAAAATACACAAGTATGTAAGTAAGATCATTTGGAAGTTATACTGAAAATTATCATCATGTGCATCCTACAAGTAAGACAGCAACAAATAAGAACACTGAGTGAACACAAAGGTAAGGTAGATGTGTGTGCATGTGCGTGTGCATGTGCTTGTGCTTGTGCTTGTGCGTGTGCGTGTGCGTGTGCGTGTGTGTGTGTGTGTGTGTGTGTGCGTCCACCTTTTTGCTATGATTTGAAGCTTCTCCATACCATTTCATACCTAAGAAAGATAATGATAGTGTATTTTTCTTCCCTGCTGCCAATTACATTGCATAGCATAGTATGGCATTATACCATCCCTCTGGTAAACTAGTTAGTTAAAAGCAAAACAAAACAGACAGAGCCTTGAATACAAAACAAACAGAAGATATAGATGGAAAACACAATATACATGCAAACACCCACACACCCACACACACACCCACACACACATGCATCACCACAGACACAGATTTATGCAAATGTATGCACTTTATTAAATTCTCTGTAATATTATCCAGGTGACACTGACGACAATAGCAAAATCATAATGCAAGTAAACAAAATACCATGTGTTTTGTCAGGTTTACATTATATTATATTATTATATTATATTTATAACCTACAAAGCCAGTGCAAGACAATACACATACCAATGTAACTGAACATATTCATCGGTGACTCATTTACAAAACTACTCGAGCAACCTTTATTAGAATGCATTGATTTGTGAGTCTATGCGTGTGCATGTATTTTCATACGTGAAGTGAACTTGAACATTAATTGTGACTGTCAGGGGTCACTGTCATGCTGGCTTGTGGTGGACATTTTTGTCAAAATTCTATTTTTGCCACAGACATACAAAATGAGTGGACAATAATATTACCAGAAACACATAGAGAACTAGCCCTGAATGACCATAACAGGTCTGTAACTCTGAGAGTGTTCAAATGGAACCAAATGGACCCTTACGGGTCCATTTGGTTCCATTTGAACACTCTCAGAGTCAAGGAGGTCCTTGCAAATAAAACATATGAGAACCACTAGTACTAGTGGACTCCTATGTACCACAGTCGTAGTAAATCATATTTTGAAGAAAACCTGAAGACTAATATTCAGTAATTAGGTCTTGTGATCAAAATAAGAACATAACGTTATGTAAAAGAACAAAAAAAAGAAAATCCAAAATTTGCCACGGACACATTTGCCCATGTACGGACATTTTGATGACCCCTGGTGACTGTACGTGCGTGTGCGTGTGCGTGTGCGTGTGCGTGTGCGTGTGCGTGTGTGTGAGAAAGAGAGATTTATTCACAAGTATAATGACAGCGCTTGTGATTCTCTATTGGGAGATAACAGGATCACTACGCGTTGAGATTCATCAGTAATCTAATGACAATCATGGTTTTCAGGGAGTACACTCTGAAATCTTTCACGCTCTGTGAACATCAATTGATTGGATTGTATTTTTGCGACATGGTGTAATGAAGATGATGGAAATGAATGCAGACAGAGAGAGCGGTCCTCTCCTGCCTTTCCCCAAAAAAGTGTATGTGTGCTGAAACGATTTTGAAAACAATTGCGTATAATTATTTTATGGCCTGTGTCCAATGGTTCCATGACTCTCAAGAGGGCCTTCATGGACATTGTAAGCGTTGTGAATAGCTAGGACCCCACACTTGTAATTCATGCAAGTATTTGCATGTAGTCTACTTGATCCTCTCTCTTGTGGACTGATGCGTACATCAATCTCCTCTGCATACATTAAAAACACAGGTTGGAGCTCATACGTATTGTTGAACACCAAAACAGTTACATTTAACTCTTTAAGACCGGGAACGCATCTGTGTGTCATTTTTCGATTTCTTTTGGCTATTCAAAAATAGCAGATCTACAAGCTCATAGCGCGGCACCAAGTGCCGCACTATGAGCTTGTAGATCTGCTATTTTTAGCGGTGCCAGCCGCTCTACTCTTGACTATGTCCGTCCGTATGTCCGTTATGTCCGTTTCAGCACGGGCTTTAAACAGCTATAACTCCAGTTCGCAGCATGCCAGCAAGTCCAAATTTGGTATGTGGACTTACACCACCAATTGGGACGAGCATTGATTGCTGAAGCCCCGCCCCGCCCTATTATAGCGCCACCAGGAGGCCACTGTGTCCGTTTCAGCACGGGCTTTAAACAGCTATAACTCCAGTTCGCAGCATGCCAGCAAGTCCAAATTTGGTATGTGGACTTACACCACCAATTGGGACGAGCATTGATTGCTGAAGCCCCGCCCCGCCCTATTATAGCGCCACCAGGAGGCCACTGGCTTTAAACAGCGCTTTACACAGCTATAACTCCAGTTCGCAGCATGCCAGCAAGTCCCAATTTGGTATGTGGACTTAGACCACCAATAGGGACGAGCATTGATTGCTGAAGCCCCGCCCCGCCCTATTATAGCGCCACCAGGAGGCCACTGGCTTTAAACAGCTATAACTCCAGCTTGCAGCATATGCCACCAAGTCCAACTAATACCACCAATAGGGACCAACTGTAATTACATAAGCCCCGCCCCCTCTGTCTTCCCATTGGCTGGGCTTTAAACAGCCAGAACTCCAGTTCACAGCATGCTACTGAGTACAAATTTGGTACGTGGACTCAGACCACCAATAGGGACGAACTGAAATGTAGTAAGCCCCGCCCCCTCTGTCTTCCTATTGGCTGGGCTTTAAACAGCCATAAGTCCACTTTGCAGCATGCTACCAAATACACATTTACCACGTGAACTTAGACCACCAATAGGGACAAGCTGTAATTGCTGAAGCCCCGCCCCCTCTGTATTGTCATTGGCTGGGCTACAAACAGCCATAACTCCAGTTTGCAGCATGCCACCAAGTCCAAATTTGGTATGTGGACTTACACCACCAATAGGGACGAGCATTAATTGCTGAAGCCCCGCCCCGCCCTATTATAGCGCCACCAGGAGGCCACTCATCAAAGGCACCGCTTCCTTCACACAGGGTGGGATTTTTTGAAATATCTTAAAGATTTTTGCAAATCTCTGAATATATATATTTTTTAAAGCGAACATTTGTAACTCAAATCTTTGCTTCATGGGGGTCCCTGGAACAACATATTTTGAGATGGGGGTCCGCAGCCAAATACATATAATTTTGGGTGGTCCTTGACATCATGAAAAAGGTTTTGAGCATCACTGATATTCTAGCAACATACGTTAAAAAATAAATACTGATTTAGACGACATTAGAATCCCAAGAAGCAAAGATTTGAGTTAAAATGTTCAAAGATATATTCAAAGATTTAAACAAATTTTCACGATTTTTCAAAAATCAGATCTTTTAAAAAAAATCAGATCTACAAGCTTGTATCGCGGCACTCGGTGCCACGCTATGAGCTTGTAGATCTGCTATTTTTGAATAGCCTAAAAGAAATCTAAAAAATGACACAGATGCGTTCCCGGTCTTAATGGGATAAGCTAAATACAATTGTACCTTTTATGTGGAGGAATAATCGTTTTTAGTTTAGTTTAGTTTAGTTTTTTTTTCACAGTGGAAAAATGAGCACATCGAGTCTCTCCAACTGGAACGACAGAAAAGCTCCTCATTAAGTTATTACACTACCCAGACAGGGTAGTGTAATAACTTGACTACAGTCCAGTGTAATCCATTACAAGGTGGCTTTTCTCTCACCAGACTGGCTTGAGATGCTTGTTGTTTGGACAATAGTGCTCATGAAATTTTCATTAAGGCAAATGGTTGTTTGGGCCCGTGCTCAACAAAAGAACTTCCCTCTCTCTGAGAGGAAACCAAAGCAACTAGACTGGAAACAAAGAGCGCCAGGCGGAACACTGGCAAGGTTACATTAGTACCCCCAGGGGCTCCTGGGCTACTGAAGCTCATAAGCCAGAATACCAGTCCATTTTATTACAAAAAATATGTTACGCAGTATGACTTTAACCCATTAAGACCGGGAACGCATCTGACTCACTTTTTGATTTGAGCTAAAAAAGCATTATTTTACACTTTGGCTATTCAAAAATAGCAGATCTACAAGCTCGTAGCGCGGCACAGAGTGCCGCGCAACGAGCTTGTATATCTGCTATTTTTGAAAAATCGTGAAAATGTGTGCAAATCTTTGAATATATATTGTTTTAAAGCGAACATTTTTAACTCAAATCTGTGCTTCTGGGGGTCCCTGGAATGACATATTTTGAGATGGGGATCGGCGTCCAAATACATATCATTTTGGGGGTTCTTGACATGAGAAAAGTTTGAGCACCGCTGATATAGAAACATACGTTTTTTTCAGAATACTGAATTGGGTGACTGAAATTCAAAGTTTATTTTTTCTTCCCCCCATTATAGACATACAGACATCTGTAGGGAGACATTTAACTCATTCAGTGCCAATGACGTCACCGACGTCACGTTTTTATAAGCCCAGGGTGCCAATGACGTCGCAGATGTCATTTTTTATTTTTTATTTTTTGAAAAAGAATGTTCAGAACCCAAGATATGATGATTTGAAGATTTGCTGCTCCATTCACTTCTTGTTTAACATCTTACTGAAAAAGGCTGTATCTCGCTTCCTAAGCACTTTTTTTTTACAATGTATTTTTGGCTCTGGCACTCAGAGCCAAACTGCCAGAAATAAGTCAGGCACTGAATGAGTTAAATGGAGGGTCAGCTACAGCATTTCTATTTTTTCATCATGGATGGCCATTTTGCTTGTCAGGGGCCTATGGGCAGACGCCCAGATTGCCAATAATGGTACAGTAGATCAGGGCCTGAGCACTGGAACATATAGCTCTATCCTTTTACTGTAGCTCCCTTGCCATTTCCTTTTCTCTCTTTCTTTCTTTCTTTCTCTCCCTCTCTCTCTCTTTGTCACCCTCTCTTGTTTGCTTACGCTTTCTTTCTCTCTTAAGCTTATGCTTATTCAATTAATCTCTTGTTTTATCACTCTCTTTTCTGCTTATACTCTTGCTCTCTCTTTAGATTCTTTATTTTCCACACACTTTCTCTCTTGCTTAATCAATTTCTTCTTCTCCATTTAGTTCCTTGATCCCTTTCACTCTTCCTTTCTCCACTGTCCCACAACCACATATCACTCCGTCTCCATGTATTTCTCCTCCTGTCGGTCTCTCTTCCCCCGGCCCCTCACAGATGACTGAAACTGGCCAATTCGGATCGGTGCCAAAACCCAACAGCTGGCCACAATTAACGGCATTATGTGATGAGTTGGACTGAAAATGTAGGGTGACAGAAAGCCCAAGTCGACCCCGCCAGGAGTTGCCACTCTGAATGACTGACTTGTCTTTAGAGCCTGACCGATACTGTATTTATTAGGAGAGAGAGATGGAGAGATTGGCGTTTGACTGGTGCAAGGGTGAAGTACCTGCCCACCACCACCGCGGGGGGTCTAGGTGTTAGAATGCACCGCGGTGCATCCGCCTTGGCCAAGCGCCAATATGAACACAATTGGCCTTGTGTTCAGGGGAAGGGAGTCCAGGGCGTGAGGGTGATATTTGAGTAGGAGGAGTCTGACGGAGACACTACGTGGGAGGTATTAATTGGCGGCTAAATTGGAGGAAGAAAGTGGTAAAAATAATTGGCTACTCTAAATTATTAATAGACAGACAGACAGACAGATAGACAGATCAAGCCCGAGAACACCATTCAAAACTTAACTACTAGATCATACCTGTCGCGGGATATGAGCACCCAAAGTGTGCAGTTTGGGTTATGCGCGGTCCCAAATCACACATCAGGGATGGAAAGTGAGTTTGTACTCTGTACTACAACACACAGTCACACAAACGCGCGCGTATCCCGTCGCCGCGTCGTGGAGCCACAGAGAACACACACAGACACACACACACACACCACGGTACATCATAATGCGGCCAGAGCTGTACCCCCCCCGCCCCCCCCCCCGTCGCGAACACGTCTTTCTGAGACGTCCCGTGCCTCCCCAACGGCCGCGGACCCGAGCGAACAGACAGACACACGCGGCTGGCAAAATGCACTCTGGCACTGATCCAACGTACTGTAAGTCACTCACTCAGATCACTCTCTGCGGTCCAACAATGTTTAGCATTGGTACTCCATTGACAGATCATTTGTAACCAGTAAAACACGCGGACAATAACTTGAAACAAAACGAAAAAAGGGGAAACTCAAAATTCCTGATCCCAGTTGCAGCACTCAAACATTTCTCTGCCAACGCCAGTCCCACTCCTGTTTTGAATAGACTATAGTCTCCCTAATCACTCCAGCACACCTCTTTTCAAACTAATGCTGTCTTTGTTCTAGGTAAGGTACCTGGGTGCACCTGGGATAGAAAAAGTCAAATGTTCTATGGGTTTGAGATATACCTGCTACTGCAATTAATTTCTTGGGACTCTAATTATTTGACCGCTTTAAACCCAATCTCTCACTTTGTACAGGAAGTTGTTCTGTATAAGAGTGGCTGCTAAATGCTACTTTGTAAATTGTTCATCTATTCTGCTATTTTGGGGAAACTGGTAACAGGTAATGGCTTAACAATGGGGATGTCTCGACTTTTGCTACTTTATGGACTGCAACATGATTAGGCTGAATATGTTGCCAGTGGGTCTGTTGCAGGTAGATTTAATCATGGTCAATCTAATGACTACTTTCAATTACCTTTAAGAGCAGTAGTCTGCTGTGTTCAGTGCAACGGCGTACCAGTAATTTCCACATGGAAGCAAACCCTCAGAAACATAATGTCTTCGAAACAGATGCAGTATTGTCAACAACAAATCTACGGCACATCAAACAGACCGCCGAGCACAGATGATGTAAAACTAATATATCTAGGGCACTGGTTCTATTAGAAGCATTTCTCAGCGTAAGTAACGGTTCAATGATGTTCCAGCAATGACACAAACAGAATTTGGCAGTACTGTATGTGTAATGCTCTGTCTAGCTGACCAATCAGTGAGCCTTTTATGAAGAAGAAACCTATATGGATATTATGCCTTCAATATTCTCTGTGCATCATGATGCTTGACAATTTTGCTGGATATAGCCGTCGCAACAAGTGGGTTAGAATGCATTAAAAAAAAAATCCCAGCTTGAGGGATTCATTCCAAAGTGAATCAGACAAGCATGACATACTACTCAAATGGGTTTGTGTGATTTTGGAGATCTCTATCTTGGTGCGCCTCTGCCGACATAAGTGCCACATTTTAAAAAATATATATCTTGTGTGTAAAGATGACATTTTAGTATTAGGGTGGTGCTGGGTGGTGCAAATGTCATGGAGTTACTCAAATCCATGTCCTCTGGGGGAGAATAAATGTGTTCAGTACATTTTCCCATTACATTTTTAGATTTAACCCATTGAGACCTGAAGCCGATTCTACATGTCTCCTAAATCTCAACAGTATTCTAAAAAACGTATGTTTCTATATCAGTGGTGCTCAATCTTTTTCTTGGCCACGGACCCCCATCAAAATATCTTGTTCCAGGGCCCCCAGAAGCAAATATTTGAGTTAAAAATGTTCGCTTTAAAAATATATATATTCAAAGATTTGCACACATTTTCACGATGTTTCAAAAATAGCAGATCTACAAGCTCGTAGCGCGGCACTCGGTGCCGCGCTACGAGCTTGTATATCTGCTATTTTTGAATAGCCCAAAGTGTAAAATAATGCTTTTTAGCTCAAATCAAAAAATGACACAGTTCCAGGTCTTAATGGGATAACTGAGCAATATTATAGCAATATAATATTGGAAATGTTGGCCTCATCACCAACATCTGTAGGGTTCATTCTCTGTGGAGAATGATCCACAAATTCCATGGAAATCCAGCTAATTGTGTTCAATATATCCTAATTGAGACCCAAAGTACTGGACGGAACAACAGACCAGAACCATCATCACCCTAACCCTCAGAGCAGTGTTGATTTTGACAGCACATTTTGATTTAGTTTTAGTCATAGTCTTTTGAGAAAAAACTTCTGTTTAGTTTTAGTCATATTTTAGTCATCTTAACCATTAAGACCTGAGGACGCTTCTAAACATTTTCTAAATCCTAACAGTTTTTCGGAAAAAAATGTTGACGATTTTTCAAAAATAGCAGATCTACAAGCTCATAGCGCGGCACTCGGTGCCGCGCTATGAGCTTGTATATCTGCTATTTTTGAATAGCCAAAGAAATCTAAAGTGACACAGATGCGTTCCAGGTATTAATGGGGTAAATGTTTTAGTTTTTGTCTAGTTTCGTCAACTAAATATAATAAGATTATAGTCGACTAAATCTACAGGTGATTTAGTCGACTAAGATGTATTTTGGCGGTGCCTTGATGGCGTCGTAATGGCTGATTTTACACTCGGTTGCATGCTGAAAATAGCCGATCTACAAGCTCACAACGTGTCAAGCTTGTAGATCTGCCATTTTCAGAGCGCAACACCCGAGTGCAACCAGACATGAAATGACTTGTCTTTTAGTTCTACTGGATCTCTTCTCCACTCGTCCCTCACTAACATTTCAGTCTAGTTTTTATTTGTTGACGAAATTGTCAATATATTTAGTCTAGTTTTAGTCATCGTAGCTTAGTTTTTATTTGTTTTTTATTTCGTTTTCGTCACTAGAAAAAGGTAGTCGACGAACATTTTTCCTCGCAGTTTTAGTCGACGAAATCAACAACACTACCTCAGAGCCCTGCTGCTAGCGGGGCCAAAAATATCACCAAAAATAACTTACCTGCATCTGCATTCTCTCCATCCTCTTCCTCTTCCTCCTCATGGCCGCCAGCCGCTGGCTCATCCAATCCCACCTCCTCCATCAGAATAGGCTCTGTGATTGCAGACTGAGACCAACAATGATAACGATGCTGGCTGTTAGTCGTTACTGTACTTGTTTTCTGTTGTTATTTTTGCTTACATATTGGGCCAGATTAACACTGGTGATACTTTCTGTCAATATGGACAAGGTTTGGACACAGTAATGACATTGGGAGTAAACAACTCATTCCTACCACATAGGCACAAACATGCTTTTTTTTGGACTGAGCTATATTAATTACTTTTAGAGGGAGTTTTCATAGGAGCTTAACCCATTAAGACCGGGATCGCATCATGTGTTGTTTTAAGATTTCTTTGGCTGTTGAAAAATAGCAGATATACAAGCTCATAGTGCGGCACCGAGTGACGCGTTATGAGCTTGTATATCTGCTATTTTTGATGATTCGTGCAAATCTTTGAATATATATATTTTTAAAGCGAACGTTTTTAACTAAAATCTTTGCTTCTGGGGGATTCTACAGTTTTTGGAAAAACAATGTCAAGGACCACCCAAAATGATACGTATTTGGCCGTGGGGCCCCCATTTAAAAACATTCTGTTCCAGGGACCCCCAGAAGTTGTAAAGAGTTAAAAATGTTCGCTTAAAAAAAAATGTGTGCAAATCTTTGAATATATACATTTTTAAAGCGAACATTTGTAACTCAAATCTTTGCTTCTGGGAGGTCCCTGGAACAAAATATTTTGAGATCATGAGATCAAACACATATCATTTTGGGGGTCCTTGACATGAAAAAGTTTGAGAAACACTGATCATAGCAACATACGTTTTGTTTTTTTAAACTGTTAGGATTTTGAAGACATTTGTAGAATCCCCAAAAGCAAAGAATTGAGTTACAAATGTTTGCTTTAATATATATATATATATATTTAAAGATTTGCACAAATCTTCCACGATAAAAAAAAAATGCAGATCTACAAGCTCATAGCACTCGGTGCCGCGCTTGTATAAATGACACACAGATGCGTTCCCGGTCTAAATGGGTTAAGTGAATGGCTATATAACTAAGATCCTTGGAGGAGACTAAAGTTAAGAGTGCTGCCTACAATAAATTAGAGTGGAGCACACAGAATGCAGTCTGGCAGCAAATACCATTAACAGTTTTGAAGAAAGGTTGGCTGAGGAGGTTAGGAGGTACAAAACCCTCTCTAATCCCTCTCTGAGGGACTACAAACACAAACCAGATGGGAATTAATTAATGGAGAGAGATAGCACACACTTTGCATCTGTTGTCAGAAATGGCTAAATCGTCGAGGAAAAGTTCTGTCAAAAGCTGGCAGAGGGTGAAGGAGATCTGAGGGGGGGAGCATACACTCTTCATCTTAATCGTATTAATTAATCCCGTATGCCTTATTTGTTCAAACCCTGGGGGAAACGATCATATTGAAAGACATGGTTTAACTAAATACCTTTAGTGATTCCATTTGCACGACCTGGCATCTCTGAAGTAGCTCCACGAATAGGTAGATGAGAAGGGCCTGTATAAACGAGGAGGAACATTTTTTTTATTATTGTTATTATTTTTTTTATTAGGTTAGTGCATTCCAGTGGTGGAAAAAAACACTCAAAGGCAGCTAGTACTCTGTTACAAGTAGTAGTAGTAAGTAAATTAAAGCAAAAGTCTGGAATTCAAAATTTGCTTGAGTAAAAGTACAAAAGTATGGGTATCAAAATGTACTTAAAGTACAAAAAGTTAAAGTACTCATTGTGCAAAATGTATAAAAAATCATTTGAAAATAGACGATCTACAAGCTCACGATGCGTCGCAGTGTGAGCTTGTAGGTCTGCTATTTTCAAATGGCTGAAATATATTTAGGGCTGAAGTGGTTGGTGTGTTTTGTACCAATATTCAAAATCTATAAAGTAACTAATGTTTGGAATATTTGTAGTGGAGTAAAAGTACAATATTTGCCTCCGAGATGTAGTGGAGTAGAAGTAAAAGTATTGGAAATTGGTAATACTCCAAGGCAGTAAAGTAAACATTCATCAAAAGTGCACATAAGTACAGTACATGAGTAAATGTATTTAGTTACTTTCCACCACTGGTGCACAGCACACCACATGTTATTTTATTTATGGAGACAGCTGGAAAGTTGTAAGTGACAAAGAGGAGTCAAGCTCTCAGGTGAACCATAGCTCGGTGTTTGTTTCTGTCCAGTTTCCACCTAAAGCTAAATATGCATGTTTGTCTTACATAACGCAGGTTGCACAAAGCAGTGTAGCATATATACAGGCAGCTCCTGGCTAAAACACTTTTCACTTTTATTGTGTTGTTTCTCTCTTGTGTGTTTTTAACCCTTTAAGACCGGGAACGAATCTGTGTGTCATTTTTAGATTCCTTTGGCTATTCAAAAATAGCAGATCTACAAGCTCATAGCGCGGCACCGAGTGCCGCGCCATGAGCTTGTATATCTGCTATTTTTTGAAAAATGTTGAACATTTGTGCAAATCTTTGAATATATTTTTAAAGCGAACATTTGTAACTCAAATCGTATTCTTCTGGGGGATTCTATACAAATGTATTTTTTTAATATATATATATATCAGTGGTTCTTAAACTTTTTCATGTCAAGGACCACCCAAAATGATATGTATTTGGCCGCGGACCCCAATCTCAAAATATTTTCTTCAAGGGACCCCGCAGAAGCGAAGATTTGAGTTAAAAATATAGATATGTATTCAAAGATTTGCACACATGTTCACGATTTCTTTAAAAAAAAAAATAGCAGATATACAAGCTCACTTGTAGATCTGCTATTTTTTTTATAGCCAAAGAAATCTTCAAATGACACAGATGCGTTCCCGGTCTAAATGGGTTATAGTGAGCTGCTGCCCGTTGCCTCCCAGGTCTCCCCTGGAAAAGATATGTTTAATCTCAATGGGTTTTCTCCTGGTTAAATAAGGGAAAACAAATATACTGTATAGGTTTCCATCTGGACTGGACTACATGACAGCTAGGACATACAGGCAGGCCCCATAAAGTTAAAACAAAGGTTACAGACTATATTTTAGACAAGTATCCTGGGTTGAAAGAGTTTGTAAGCTACAGTGCAGACCATACAGACAGCCTCCCCATAGCTAGCACAAGATCTTCTTTAAAGCCATGTTGAACTGGGGCAGATCCGTGGGCTGTATAGCTACTGTACATGGGCATGATATGTCAAAATATTGTCAATCATCTTTATCTGTTTGTTTTTGTTTTTTTCCTGTGCTCCCTGGGTGAGGAACTGGCAGTAGTGATTCCATTGTATGGAAGTTACAGGTCTCAAAATAGCACTTTTAGTAGGTAAACTAATGCAAACAAACGGCCAACATTTCCAAAGTGAATGTTGATTGTCGACATTTGAACTTTTATGAAAAAGTAATGGCTACAATCAGAGGGCCTGCCTTAGAAGTCAGTGGTAGGGCGGCATTAACAGAATAATCGAATATTCGACTATTCGACCACTGTACATAAAAGTCGATTATTATTATAATTTTTTCGTCAGGGGCTTTTCTACAGCAGACACGCAGCTGTGAGCCCTGGTGTTGGTAGTTTTCCTAATCCATTCATGGTTGATTGTTGTCAAATCATTTCATACTGTATGTGAGGTTGTGTCTAGGGCTGTCCCCTAAAAGTCGACGCGTCGGGCGAGGAGCCTGACGTCGACTCGCATTCCTTGAGTCGAGTCGTCAATGCCATTGGCCAATTATTTAAAACATTTCGAATAATCAAATTGATTAATCGAATATTCTAATACTTATAGGTCAAATAAGTCGAATGCTAAAAATCACTATTTGTGAATGCCCTAGTCAGGGGTATGGAACAGTTGAACCCAAAGGAATACACACACTTTCAAGCAAGACTTGAAAGATACTAGACATAGGCAGGTGGTCTGGTAAAAAGTTACATCATTGTGTATACGGTACACTGACACTATACTGTAAGACTGACCTGAACCAGGAAGCCAATGAGGAAGGAGACAAGGAAAGGCAGCAGCCCAGCTTGGGCTATGGTCACTGGAAGACCTGCAACATGAAAGCAAATGTTTAACCCATTAAGACCGGGAACGCATCTGTGTCATTTTAAGATTTCTTTGGGCTATTCAAAAATAGCAGATCTACAAGCTCATAGCGCGGCACCGAGTGCCGCGCTATGAGCTTGTAGATCTGCTATTTTTCGAAAAATCGTGACATTTTTAAAGTGAACATTTGTAACTCAAATCTTTGCTTCTGGGGGGTCCCTGGAATTAAATATTTTGAGATACATATGATTTTGGGGGTCATTGACATGGAAAAGTTGGAGCACAACTGATATACAACATACGTTTTTTCAGAAAACCAATTTAGAAGACGTTTGTAGAATCATATATCAATAGGTGTTAATGGGTTAAAACAGTAGCTGAAATTCAATCTGTTCACCAATCGTACCCCAATCTGCCTGTCCCACGCACGCGCACACACACACACACACACACACACACACACACACACACACACACACACACACACACACACACACACACACACACACACACACACACACACACACACACACACACACACACACACACACACACACACACACACACACACACACACACACACACACACACACACACACACAGCTGCTCTGGCTGAAACCATGTGTAAAATTTAATGAATGGTTGATGATTTCAATATGCGATTTAAGTGACTGGACTTAAAATTTAAGTCGGAAGGGCTCCACCTTTGTGGAAACTACACGAAAGATCCCGCTGAAAACAAAGTAGTTAAATGTAATGTCCCATGTAATTTCTGCCTCTGCAAAGATGTCTCTGACGTTAACTGCACTTCATAAACCACGGCTAAATTTACTCGCTCGATGAAAAAGCCAAGAGATGGACAGAGCCTTAATTATGTTCCAAATGAGCTAATATCTAAAAAAATCTCAAGTCGAGAACAAATATAGCTCACCAACGTTTCTACTGGGTTTTATCCATAGGCCTAATATTGCATTTATAATCAAGGTTCAGGTCAGGGTTTCTGGGTTCGGTGTGTCATCGTTTACTGCAGGGGCCTTCAATGTTTTCAGGCCAAGGACCGCCTAGCTGAGAGAGAGATGAAGCAGGGACCCCCTCTATATTGTATAAAATTGTGTTTCAGATAAACTTTTGCTGCTCTTTTTTCCTCTCTACACATATAACTCTTTGCCAAAAAAAATGCCAAAAATAGCCGATCTACAAGCTCACAACGCCTCGCAGCGCGAGGCGTTGTGAGCTTGTAGATTTTTGGCTAAATTTCTCCTCAGTAAAGGGATGCTAGGGTTCAAGTGGTTAATGTAAAGAAATATCATATCACACAAAGATTTGGTGGACCCCCTGTATTAACTCTGAGGACCCCCTAAGGGTCCCGGACCCCCTGTTGAAGACCCCTGGTTTACTGACAATATGGATGGAGCTATCCAAGACAATGACAAAAATGACAGACAGACAGACAGACGTACATACAGATGTTTCCTGCAGTAACTGACACAAGAGCTGCCACATACAGTAATATACGGTGTCACTGGTACCTGAGGAAAAGGAAAGCTTATTGCATATGAATGATACAGTAAGACTCACCTAAGATGCCTGTCCCCAGTATGGTTGCAATGGTCAGGAAGTCTGGGGAAACAGTGAGAACCTGTCAGATCAGTGAAAGAAACCGCATCCACGATTGATTGATTGATTGATTGTGGTAGGATTTTTATAAAAAAATAGCAGATCTACAAGCTCGTAGTGCGGTGCTCGGTGCCGCGCTATGAGCTTGTAGATCTGCTATTTTTGAATGGCAGATCCACCCTCGATTTGTTTTGTTTTAGTTTAGTTTTAGTTTAGTGAAAGACAAATAATGTCAATTTAAGCATGTGGTGTACCAACTAACAATGCTGTGGCTTTAAGGAGAGCCTTACTTAGAACAGGAAATGTTGATTTTCCAGAAATATGCAATATTGTTCTTCCTAACATGACCATGTTAACCACCAGTTTCTATGCAATCGCAAATGGCTACTGTAGCAGGACTGTGAAGCTACCAAATACATGGCTACCAATAACAGCAAATACCAAAATCTATCAGGGATTTTTTTGGGGCAATTTCACTATAATGTGACATTTATATTGTTTGAAAATAACAACAAATAACCGTGTGACAGTCAACATACCATTGTATAGGCAAATTTAAAATGTCAACTTAAAGACAGAACTCTACTGTGTTTAAATATGAATCTTTGCAACCTTCATGGTTGGCCTTTAAATATTATATCAACATCAACTATAGATACATCAACTGAGCTGACTTTGGCTACAGCACGATTGCACGTACCTCCATTGCCCTCGACAATCACTTATACATAAACCTGCCTTCAAACCTGTCCAGAACACTGTATTTTCTAACACCTTTCTATACACCTTTAAAATTAGGCGATACTCTAACAATAATACTCATTTGGAAAAAGTAAACAGAGATATACTGCAATGTGTGAAGGGTTCATTTGTAAGGTTAAAAAGAAATGAAGAAAATAAATCAGCGTCCAAACAACAGTCCAGACAACCCATTGTATGTCAACAAGACAGTCATTATGATGACAAATGATGAAACACGGCTGAACAGTGCCTCTGTCTCCACAATGATGATTATATTGAAGCAGGGTCACTTCTCTGTTGCCTTCAAATCCATCACTTGTACCAGACAGACCTCCCATCATCACAGGAATTAAGCCATTAATGCCGGGGAACGCATCTGTGTCATTTTTAGATTTGAGCAAAAAAAAAGGCTTTATTTTATACTTTGGCTATTCAAAAATAGCAGATCTACAAGCTCATAGCGCGGCACCGAGTGCCGCGCTATGAGCTTGTAGATCTGCTATTTTTGAATAAAAATAATAATAATGTGCGCAAATAACTGTTAATATATTTTAAAGTGAAGCTTTTTAATTCAAATCTTTGCTTCTGGGAGGTCCCTGGAACCAAATATATTGAGATGGGTGGTCCGCGGCCACCCATCTCTCTCAATTTTGAGGGTCCTTGACGTGAAAACATTTTGAGAACCACTGAAACAGTTTTAGAAAAAACTGTTTTAGAAGACATTCGTAGAATCCCCCAGAAGCCAAGATTTGAGTTAAAAATGTTCGCTTTAAAAACATACATATTCAAAGATTTGCACACATTTTCCACGATTTTTAAAAGAATAGCAGATCTACAAGCTCGTAGCGCGGCACTCGGTGCCGCGCTACGAGCTTGTAGATCTGCTATTTTTGAATAGCCTTAAGAAATCTTAAAATGACACACATGCGTTCCAGCCGGTCTTAATGGGTTAAGCTGTCATTTCATATCAGCCACATACTTTCTCATCATTCTCTTATCAATTCTCTTCTGTGTACTCCCTCCACCCCAACACCAGACACGTCTAGGGGACATATGATGCCAATAATTAGACAAGATATTATCATAATCTCTTTTCCATTTAGCCCATGCACTCACACAACTGCTAATGTGCGTCAAATGACTAAGTAACACTAATTCATTACAGACAGGATGAGGCTGTTTGTAAAGGTGTGTCAGGTGTTACGTCCTTCCTTGTAAAATATTTAATTGTATAAGTGTCTGTCTAATAACACGTCAGCTGTGTTCCTTGCTTCAGGCTAGTTTTAACCCATTAAGAGCGGGAACGCATCTGTCATTTTAAGATTTATTTTGCTATTCAAAAATAGCAGATATACAAGCTCATAGCGCGGCACCGAGTGCCGCGCTATGAGCTTGTAGATCTGCTATTTTAGAAAACTCTTGACAATTTGTGCAAATGTTTTAATATATATATGTAACACCCGGGATTCGAACCCAGGTATCCCACGTGGAAAGCCAACATCTTAACCGCTAAACCAAAGGGATATGATATCGCTCAGGGGCGATATACTTTCAGGCCATCAGGCTGGGGTAGTGAAGCACTCTGTTACTTATGTTTTAAAGCGAACATTTTTAACTACGATCTGTGCTTCTGGGGGTCCCTGGAACTAAATATTTTGAGATGGGGGTCCGCGGCCAAATACATATCATTTTGGGGGTCCCTGACATGTAAAAAGTTGGAGCACCACTGATATAGCAACATACTTTATAAAACATTTTTAGATATGTATTTGGCCGCGGACCCCCATCTCAAAATGTTTTGTTCCAGGGACCCCCAGAGGGAAAGATTTGAGTTACAAATGTCCGCTTTAAAAATATATATATTCAAAGATTTGCACAAAATATTCAAGATTTTTTTTAAATAGCAGATCTTGTAGATCTGCTATTTTTGTATAGCCAAATAAATCTAAAAATGACACAGATGCGTTCCCGGTCTTAAAGGGTTAAGAAGACTTATTGTTCCTGCTCCAGGACTGACATTAACAAAACGTACAACGATCATACCAAATTAACTTCACAAGCGATCAAGCTGTTAAATGCTGTCGTCTGTATGCTTGGCACAGGCCCGTCTTATTACTAATTCAATTGCTCATTTTGGACTGAAACCTTTTAATTCAAAGAAATGGTGATTATATATTTCAGCAGCTTATCCTAGAAACAGAGGGACGGCACAGGGGCAGCCCATAGCTTAGAGTCCATCTGGTATAATCATAAGGTCACAGGTTCGTCTCCTGGCTCTGGCCTACAGTAGCTCTGGTCCATAGCGTTAGAAGGAGTTCTCCTTAACCAGTGGTGGAAAAAGTAATCAGATATTTTACTTGAGTAAAGGTAGCAATACCACAACATAAAAAATACTCTGTTACAAGTAAAAGGCCTGTGTTCACTGAACTTGTAGATCGGTGAACTTGTAGATCGGCTATTTTCAAATAGCCTAGGTATAAAATAGGACTGAAGTTGTTAATGTATATTTTATAATATAATGCAAAGTAACTAAAGTTGTCAAATAATTGTAGTGGGGTAAAAGTACAATATTTCCCTCCGAGATGTAGTGGAGTAGAAGTAAAAGTATTGAAAATTGGAAATACTCCTGTAAAGTAAAAAAAATACCTCAAAATGTTTACTTATGTACAGTAGGCCTACTTGAGTAAATGTACTTAGTTACTTTCCACCACTGTCCTTAACTCCTTCTAAGCTATGGACCAGAGCTAGCTCTGGGCTGGCCCATGTGTCAAAGTGTCCCTAAGCAAGACACTTTTAACCCCTATAACTGCTCCCCCCAAGCACTCATCATAACCATCTGAGTAGCCATCAGCTGGGTGAATTTCCCCGGCGAGTATCACAATAACTAGAAAATGTGCTCCTCGGAGCACAGGTCTCCGCCAGGCGAGGTGGTAAAACTGTTCCTGATTAATTCTGTCTTATCTATTTATATTACATATTGTGATGTCACGTGAAGCTTGACCAATGTTAGGTGTTCACAGACCATGTGCCCATGTATGGAGCTGGACGGACAAAGCTGGACGGACACACACACGGACGGACAAAGTGAAAACATACTCTCCACCATGCCTTCGGCCTGGCGGAGACAATGATCAAAAAGTAATGTTGCCAAGCTAACACGAGGAAGTCCAAAAGGAGAACAGGCTGAAGATGATTGCTTGGGAGATGAATACAGGTTTAGGGAACCAGCCATGACAAAATGTCATTTTATACAGCAAGGTCATAAAACTTAGAATAGTGTAGGCCTAGCTTTATTCATGTTTTTAGTTAATATCAAAGGAATAGTAGGCTATAAATCTCTGAAGATTAATTTGTACAATGTATGTTCAGTCGGTCTATATATTTAAATCCCAGAGATTAAAAATATAGCCTAGTTAGACATTTAACTGGAGAAAAGGGATAAGCCTACCTCTTTAAAACAATGACAAAGGCAGACACTTTTAATATGCTTTATGCACAGCAGTCATATTGTGAAGAAATTCACAGGTGTTGTCAATGATACTAATGAAGGCTCGGTTCCATTCTGGTCAAACAGACTCAGGGTGATGATAGTGTGCATGTTGGCTCACTGGAAACACTGCTACACCAGTGGGTCTACAATTGGGGTCATGGTTCCTTGAGGGGGGTTTCAAATGGCCCCTTACGGGTGTGTAACTCAGAGTGTACAAATGGAACCAAATGGACCCGGGAGTGTCCTTTTGGTTCCATTTGGACTCTCAAGAGTTATGGGGGTCGTGGAAATTATAAAGTGTGAGAATATGGATCAGAGACTTCATTAGTACCATTGGTAAAACCTGTGAAGGAAGTGATAATATGGCTGCTGTGCATAGAGCCTATTGAAGAAACGCTGATATTCCTTATAGCAAACTGTGGTCTGTGGTTGCTGTCACTTATTAGCAACATGTCTGTGTTTAATTAACCAACACTGTGCAGGTGCATCGAAGTGAGCGACCGCCTCCCTCCCATGTCCCAGCATCATCACCACCACCAGCCTATAGCCATGGATCACACGACGGTCGTCTGTCACGACCGTCCTGGATGAACTTTAACCTGCTGTTTGCACTTTCTCCCTTTTTGGTCCGCTCATCTACATAAACGTTGAGATTTAAAATAAAAAAAGTACTGACCCCATGGCCATGGATGTTAACATTATGTACGGGCCCTCAGATGTACCCGTGTCTTCCATATTGTTCAATAAAAAAAGCATTTTAATCCGACCGGTGGCCATTTTCTCATAGAGTTCAAAACGTATCAGTGTGCAATACACCTCCCAACCGACAGGGTCGCGAAGTTGAAAGCATATAGAGGAAATGAAGAAAATGGCCACCGATCTGATTAAAATGCTTTTAATTGAACAATAAGGAAGATACGGGTAGTTCTGAGGGGCCCGTACAGAATTGTAACATCCGTGGCCACGGGGTAAGCACTTTGTATTTGAAATCTGGACGTGTATATAGATGTACGTGCCATAAATGGAAAAAGTGCAAAACACTAGGTTGAAGTTCCTCCATGACATGTCATGTTTCAGGGCTAAGGGCTACACCAGCCTAATCAGCAAGCAATGCATCACGTCAAGTGGAGACGTTACACTTCACACACTGCTATTGAACATACGAATGTGCATTTTCACGCCGAGATAAGCTAAGTCAATGTGTGTCGGTGGTCCGTGCAGACAGAGAGGCAGGCAGCGCTGTGTGGAACAACATATAAACACCCGGTGCTACAGCTGTTTAACGTTGGTACTCACAGCACTGCAGGTAAATAACCCTCAGTTTCCAGGGTCTATCCTGGTTTTTCCGCGTGATTTTGATGGACAGAGTGGTGGGACTGTCTGTGTTGTTGTTGTCATGGTCATGGACGGGGGGGCAGGGGTTTGTTTGGGCCGTTATCTCCTCTGCATCGGTCGCCATCATTTTCACTTCTCACTCTCTCGGTTCCTCACGGCAATCGGAAGACTCGCCCCAAAACACGCTCGCCCCCATTTTTTTTCTTTTTTCGGATCGCTTGCCCTCAGCGGTTCTTGTATTGCAGGGGTCTTCAACAGGGGATCCTGGACCCCTAGGGGATACTCAGAGTTACTACAGGGGGTCCGCCAAATCTTTGTGTGATATGATTTTTTTTTTACCTTAACCACTTGAACCCTAGCATCCCTTTTCTGAGGAGAACTTTAGCAAAGAGGTGTTTGGTGTAGAGGGAAAAAGAGCAGACCAAGTAAACAAAAAAAGTTAAATCTGAAACACAATTTTATACTATATAGAGGGGGTCCCTGCTTCATCTCTCTCAGCTAGGGGGTCCTTGGCCTGAAAACGTTGAAGACCCCTGTATTGTATTGTATTGTATTGTATTTGTTTATTTCCCTCTGTAGCTCCAAACCGTGGTTGGGAGCGTCTGGAAACGTGGCTCGTTTATCGTGGTAACCTTTATAGAAATAGTCCATACAACTTCTTGGTAGAGAACGGGTATCATTTATTGCTGACGGTCAGGCAGGAATATAGGCCTACAGGTTATACTTTTCAACGGATGTTTCTCTCTTTGTTATCTTTTCTGTTACAATATCTTTCTCCCGCTACTCACTCGCGCGATCCCTTTTTCTACCCCTTGTTTTTCAGTAGCGGGGGGCGGGGGGCGGGGAGCGGGGGGCGCCCTAGTCCCTACGTCACATCCTAGACGGATAGCTCCGCCCACACTGGGCGAGCGCTGTCAGTGCAGCGGAAGTCGATGCGCAGACGGCTTTGTTGTTGAAGCCCGACTGACGCACGCTCATGAGAAACAGCAGAAATGAAATCTGGCGAAAACAGTTGCGTGCATTAAACTTTAAAGGAAACATGCAGTCTAAATATATAATAAATATCCATTTGCCTAATTCACCACTACTTTTGCGACTGTGTCTCAACGTGTTTTTACTGGTTAAATAAAGGTTAAGTAAAAAATAAAATTTGCGTTTGAAACTTAGTATTTCTCTAAATATTACACTTTCACGACAGCCTAAGTATAAACTGTTATATTAGATGAGTGAAACAGCTGTCTCACCACTACTTTTGCGACTGTGTCTCAACGTGGTTTTACTGGTTATATTAGATGAGTGAAACAGCTGTCTCACCACTACTTTTGCGACTGTGGCTCAACGTGGTTTTACTGGTTAAATTAAAAATAAGATTTGCGTTTGAAACTTAGAATTTCTCTAAATATTACACTTTCACGACAGCCTAAGTATAAACTGTTATATTAGATGAGTGAAACAGCTGTCGATACAGTCAATATAAGTAAAGCATTATATATGATGATAGGGGACATGATTTTGGGACATTTTGTTAATGTGCACAACACCTTTGTTTGCACTTTTTTGTAAAGAATGCGGTTCTATGAATTGGTCCATCATCATCAAGATGATCAAAAAAGCCACGCAAACAATGTGGTTCTATTAAGTGGGCCATATCATCACGATGATCAAAAAGCCATGCAAAGAATGTGGTTCTATGAATTGGTCCATCATCATCAAGATGATCAAAAAGCCATGCAAAGAATGCGGTTCTATTAAGTGGGCCATATCATTATCATCATTATTCCATTTACCTCACTAATGGTCAACAAAGGTCTATTTTGGGTTGATGGTCCACATAGCAAAGTGTTGATATTTAATTAGAAAGGCAGAGAATTTGTCATTGTGCTTCAATTCAAATGAGCTTTATTGGCATGAGAAAACAACATTGTTGAAAGAAATAGCAGCATGAGAAAACAACATTTTTGAAAGAAATAGCAGCAATCTTTTGCAGTCACTTTTGGGACAATTTGCAGCATTTTTTAAAAACAAATAGCAGCAATCTTTTGCAGTCACTTTTGGGACAATTTGCAGCATTTTTTCCCTAAACTTAATAACAATAAGTTGTGCAGAGTGCAGACACAGAAGCCGTGTAGAATCACTCATCAGGGGGGGAGGGCTAGGTGTCTGGTCCCTGGCGAAACCTTATAGTGCAGTCACTAAAATAGGGCTAAAGTGGTTAATTTATGTTTTATAATGTAATAACTGTAGTGGAGTAGTAAAAATATATTGTAGATCTGCTATTTTCAAATAGCCTAGGTATACAATAGGGCTAAAGTGCTTAATTTATGTTTCATAATGTAATAACTGTAGTGGAGTAGAAGTAAAAATATAGACAATTGGAAATTGTCTTGTAGATCTGCTATTTTCAAATAGCCTAGGTATAAAATAGGGCTAAAGTGGTTAATTTATGTTTTATAATGTAATAACTGTAGTGGAGTAGTAAAAATATATTGTAGATCTGCTATTTTCAAATAGCCTAGGTATACAATAGGGCTAAAGTGGTTAATTTATGTTTTATAATGTAATAACTGTAGTGGAGTAGAAGTAAAAATATAGACAATTGGAAATTGTCTTGTAGATCTGCTATTTTCAAATAGCCTAGGTATAAAATAGGGCTAAAGTGGTTAATTTATGTTTTATAATGTAATAACTGTAGTGGAGTAGAAGTAAAAATATAGACAATTGTAAATTGTAATTGGAAAGTAAAAGTTCCTAAACATTGTACAGTACTTGAGTAAATGTAATTAGTTACTTTACACGTAGTATTAGTAATTATACTCTTATTCTACTCTACTTATTCTAAAGCACATAAATGCTCATTTTTGCCACACAGAAAGGCCTCTAGAAACGGCGTGGCTTTTTCATCATATTATGATGATGGCCCACTTAATAGAACCGCATTCTTTGCATGGCTTTTTGATAATCTTGATGATGATGGCCCAATTCATAGAACCACATTCTTTGCGTGGCTTTGCTGTTTCTTTGCATGGCTTTTTGATCATCGTGATGATATGGCCCACTTAATAGAACCACATTGTTTGCGTGGCTTTTTTGATCATCTTGATGATGATGGACCAATTCATAGAACCGCATTCTTTACAAAAAAGTGCAAACAAAGGTGTTGTGCACATTAACAAAATGTCCCAAAATCATGTCCCCTATCATCATATATAATGCTTTACTTATATTGACTGTATCGACAGCTGTTTCACTCATCTAATATAACAGTTTATACTTAGGCTGTCGTGAAAGTGTAATATTTAGAGAAATTCTAAGTTTCAAACGCAAATCTTATTTTTAATTTAACCAGTAAAACCACGTTGAGCCACAGTCGCAAAAGTAGTGGTGAGACAGCTGTTTCACTCATCTAATATAACCAGTAAAACCACGTTGAGACACAGTCGCAAAAGTAGTGGTGAGACAGCTGTTTCACTCATCTAATATAACAGTTTATACTTAGGCTGTCGTGAAAGTGTAATATTTAGAGAAATACTAAGTTTCAAACGCAAATTTTATTTTTTACTTAACCTTTATTTAACCAGTAAAAACACGTTGAGACACAGTCGCAAAAGTAGTGGTGAATTAGGCAAATGGATATTTATTATATATTTAGACTGCATGTTTCCTTTAAAGTTTAATGCACGCAACTGTTTTCGCCAGATTTCATTTCTGCTGTTTCTCATGAGCGTGCGTCAGTCGGGCTTCAACAACAAAGCCGTCTGCGCATCGACTTCCGCTGCACTGACAGCGCTCGCCCAGTGTGGGCGGAGCTATCCGTCTAGGATGTGACGTAGGGACTAGGGCGCCCCCCGCTCCCCGCCCCCCGCCCCCCGCTACTGAAAAACAAGGGGTAGAAAAAGGGATCGCCTCACTCGCGCCATATCACTTCCGCACCGGCACCACAACAGTGCGTCAACGTCATCACGTTTCACTCCCAGGCCCCACCCCCTTAAAGGCACAGGCCTGGTATATAACACTGAGGATAAGACGTTTAGGGTTTATAGGCATGGTTTTACTGAGGTTACGTTATAAATAAGGTTAGGTTTTTAGGCATAGCTTATGAGGTTACGTTTAGGTTGGCGACCGTTCCGAGGTAGCCGGATTTGCCCCGGGGCGACTGTGTTTTGGGGCGAGGTTTCGGATATTGCTGGTTCTCTCGACTCCCGCTGCAGCGTCACGGGAACGCGCGCCATGCCACAGTCCGTCGGATGCTGCGCGCGCCCGCGGGAGGTTCCTCGGATGAGAGAGAGCTTATCATCAAACACACACCTCAACCAGTGGTGGTGAAAGTACTCACATGTATACTGCAATGTAGAAATAAATACCCTATTCCAAGTGAAAGTCTGGTATTCAAAATGTACTTGAGTAAAAGTAGAAAAGTATTGGTATCAAAATGTACTTAAAGTAACAAAAGTAAAAGTACTCATTATGCAGTTTGTCTCATTTCACAAGTTTTCAAATGTATAAAAACCTTTTGAAAATAGCCGATCTACAAGCTCACAATGCGTTGCATCGCAACACATTGTGTATGGAAGTCCATAGATTAATGTATGTTTTGTAATAATAAAACAAAATCTACAAAGTAACTGGTAACTAATTTAGTTTTCAAATAATTGTAGAGGAGTAAAAGTACAATATTTGTCTCTGAGATGTAGAGTACAAGTAAAAGTACTGAAAATTCCAAATACTCCAGTAAAGTAAAAAGTACCTCAAAATTGAACTTAAGTACAGTACTTGAGTAAATGTACTTAGTTACTTTCCACCACTGTGGCGTAGCACAGTCGGTCGGATGCTGTGCGCGCCCGCGGGAGGTTCCTCGGATGAGAGGAGCTTATCATCAAACACACCTCAACTCAACACATTAAAATGCAAATAAGGCACAGCCTAACAGAGACACTGGGCCAGAACCACATGATATGATGGAACTAGATTGAGCAAAGGATATAGAGAAGGATTCAGACTCTTAGGCTGAGATAGAGAGCACATCTGGTGAGCAGTGGTGTAAAGTAACTAAGTACATTTACTCAAGTAGCCTACTGCCATGGTTCTCAAAGTGGGGTCCGGGGACCCCCAGGGGTCCTTGAGGGCGTTCCAGGGGGTCCCCAGCTAAATAATAGGAACCAAATGGACCCATATGGGTCTGTAACTCTGAGAGTTAAATTAACATAGATTTTACAACATAAATTGGGGTCCCAGAGATAGAAATTACACTAAATGAGGGTCCGTAGCCTGAAGCATGTCTAACTGGGGGTCCTTGAAATTAAAATGGTTGAGAATCACTGCTAGAGCCGTAAAAAATCTTCTATTATGGGGGTCCCTGGTAAATCTTTTCAAATGGGGGTCCGCGGGCTAATAAGTGTCAATTTGGGGGTCCTTGACATGAAAAAGTTTGAGAACCACTGGTCTACTGTACTTAAGTACAATTTTGAGGTATGTTTTACTTTAGTGGAGTAGGCTATTTCCAATTTCCAATACTTTATACTTCTACTACTCCACTACATCTCAGAGGCAAATATTGTACTTTTACTCCACTACAATTATTTGAAAACTTTAGTTACTAGTTACTTTGTATTTACAAAACATACATTAACCACATTCAGCCCTATATACATTTGGAGTGGACCATTTGAAAATAGCTGATCTACAAGACTTAGACCCCTTAACAGACGATGTCACACTGGCTCCAAACGTCACACTGGCTCCAAACGTCATACTGGCTCCAAACGTCATACTGGCTCCAAATGAAACTCACTGTCAGGTCTCGCTAGGACGAGCCTCACTAGCCAACACACAAGAGGAGGTTGGGGTGCACTGAAACCAGCGCACCCCAAAACAGGTTGAGAATTGATTGCATGAAACAATCACCTGTGCATCCAGTCTCAATGTTGGTAAACAAATAATTGGTCTATAGATCTGCTATTTTCCAAAAACTTGAATACATTTGAAAACATGCAAAATGGGACATTTTGCATAATGAGTACTTTAAGTACATTTTGATGCCAATACTTTTGTACTTTTACTCAAGTCAATTTTGAATTCCAAACTTTTACTTGTATTTCTTGTAATAATACATTGCAGTATTGATACTTTTACTTCAGAAGTCTTGCCTTTGTCCAACTATAGACTCCATGCAGCCTAGATAAAGAAAACGTGAACTTTTATTAGATGCTTTAAATGCTTTTTTACACCCCTAGAATAAATGAATGATTATCAAATGCCAAAAGATTCTTATCTCGGCTAATTGCATAAAAATGCATAGCGCCATATGATATAAATAGAAATAATTGCTTAAATGTAATAACCTGAGAAAATAAGGCTCATATTGTATGTGTCAAAATTTGATTGTTTGGTAATATCCTTCATTTTATCAATTTCCTTCTCAGAGACAGGTTAGACCAAGGAGGAAGAGGCTCAGAAAAATGCCATTTATTACATTAAACATGTAAAAAAAAAAAGAAGATTCAGGCAGTGGAGAAAGACAACAAATCAGCAGAATTTCGCTACGTACGACTAGTCAAGTGTCTCGTTATATCATGCAAGAAAACAAAACAAACCAATTTCTATTTACAGCCTTGAGAATTTTGCACGTCGTGTCTCATCTGAAGCCGAATAAATTAACAGATTGCATTCTTAATCACAGCTAATTAGCACTTTGAATAAATTAGTCTTTAGATACCCGGCAATTCTGCAGCGGATCAATCAATCAATCCCTATTATAGTCTAATCTAACTAATTGATCCTTTAGTGACGCTATAAGAGTTCAACAGTTACTGAAGTGCTTGCTTTCTTAAATTAAGGCTGTGAAAAGAGATTGCAGTACAACCTTTGGTAGATAAACACATGAAATAAGGTGCGATAAGGGATACGTCCAGGGTAAGAGAAAATATTTGTTCTTTTATCTGCCTGGTGTAAGCAAAAAAAAACGTTTTATTGGTTCACCTCAGACTGAACTGGAGTGCATGATGCCAAAAAGAAAGACCGACCTTTAGATACGGACAGCTCATAATGATTAAAAGTACAGTATACAATCAAAAGCAAGCTGGATCTTGAAAAGATTCTGTGCTAAAGGATTAGGTGATTTAAGTTCATAGACTATAAATTAATAACAAATGCCTTAGTGCAAATTTCAACATATAGTTTTCCAGTATTATTGAAATGTTTTTTAAAACATGCAGATTTGGATATTACAGCATATTGTTCCAGTGATTGTTCATAGCTTCAACATAAATACAGTGCAATTAAAGACACGACGGTAGCTCATGGCTCGGATAAGTATATTAACCCATTAAAACCTGGAAAGCATGTGTCATTTTAGATTTTTAGCTATATAGCACATTAGTTCTCAAAATGTACTTTGGCTATTAAAAATAGCAGATATACAAGCTCATAGCGAGTCACTTCGTGCCGCGCTATGAGCTTGTAGATCTGTTATATATTTTTTTATCTTGAAAAATTGTGCAAATCTTTGAAATCTTTTTTTTTTTTTTAAAGTTAATATTTTTAACTCTTTGCTTCTGGGGATCCCTGGAACAAAATATCTTGAGATGGGGTCAAATACATATAGTTTTGGGGGTTTGATATGAGAGGGTTTGAGCACTACACATATTTTTTCAGAAAACCATAGGATTTAGAAGACTAGAATCTGGCCTCAGGTCTTAATGGGCAAATCAGTGAGACAAGACACTGCAGGGGGCATTATGTAGTGAAAAGTTCTATCTATACAAATGCATCACTTTTCTCTAACCTTAGTATTTTGTGAAGTAGTTATGCTTTCTTTTGCCATTAAACAGGGGACAAAGGAAAGGGTCACACCAAGGTGCCATCCGTTTGTTTTTGGAGTGCATGACCCAAAAAGATTACAAGTACAGTAAGAGACAGTGATGTAATTTCAATGCCCAATGAATGACACATTCTAAACATGCATTCTACATTAAAACAGACAGCCAAAGTAGACATGCAATGAAATAAAACATGTTCTTGCAGACCGGCAGATATCACAGTGATTTGTACAATGCAACAACAGTAGAGAGTCTTGTGCAATGGCCATTTAAAGGCCTAATGCTACTATTCAAAGGAGACTCTTTGAGTCTCCGACCGGAACTGCTGCTGGTCATCAAATTATTGGCTTAGGAATGCGACAAAAACAGCAAAATATCCATTAATTCAAGTCTCCATGGTAATCGATAGAAAAAAAGCTATTTTGGGGGTGAGCTATCCATTTAAGCTACAGAATAGCACTGCCAATACCATTAGTTGAACAGTGGTCATAGTTATGGTTTCATTTGTCATTTAGTTTAAACTCCAAATAAAGTATTTTAGTGCTATAAATACAGCACATGCAGCTTGTATAGGGCAACTCCATGAAAAACGCATGTATGGCTTTCACATACTGTACTAATATTAAAAGATGCCTAAGTCAAATTGAGATTGAAAACACAAAACAGTCCTATAAACTGAGAACTGATCCAAACATAAACAAAGGCAGCAGGTGGGTGACAGAGTCTCAACAGAGGGTGGTAGAGTATACTGACATCAAAGATTGGAACTGTCATTAAATTGCTTCTTTGTATACGCGCTGTGCACATGATGATGTTTGGGTTACCACTTTTTAATTTTCATAATTAAAGCATTTGTGATCTCCTAAAGGCACATGAATTAAAGCTTTATTAAACTTTTGATCCCTGAAATTACTTTTTCTTTATTTTACAGCAGCCTTTTAATTCTGGTTGAGTATAAAGTACAAATGCTTTCAAATACTTATTTTAAAAAAAAATCTGCATATCAAATCTTTGCTTCAGTTTGCAAACATGTGAGTTAAAAAAAATGTGTCAGCAAAGTCAGTATCTTTCAAGAACTGATTATGACAAACAGGAGATTGGAAACTATAAATTGAGTGAGCAGAAAGGTGATTGTAGACACATCCCCCCAAATTCAGCATTTGAAATGTAAAAACCTGCTCTAATAATTCACAGATTGTCTTGAAATTACTATAGCCTCATATAGCCTCACAGTCTAATCCCACACCATTCCAACCTATACCACCATGCTACCAAGCCAAATCAAACCTAGAAATAAGTAAAAGCAAGTAGTATATCTTTCATTATATAAAGCACTGCTGTACATTTAGCTGAAACGTTATTCTAGTAAAGATCATGCTTAAGTTTTATAAAGAAAAATACAAAACATACAATGATGTAACTTATACCACATTCTTTTAAATTACACTGTTATGATTATAAATAACAGGTGACAAACTCAGACACACCTGGCTATTTTGTTTTACTGTCTATTAGTGTCTAAATAAACTGTAATTACAAAAGAAAAAGAAAAAGAAAGGTGCACACATTTATTGGAGGGGGAGACTGAACACAACTTATTGCTCTATTCCTTGGCCTAAAGGCAAATTCTTCGCATGACCCTTTCAGTTGATAAACATTGAACTGAAACACTTTTTGTTGATTGACACTTTGAAAGGGTCATGCAGTGAAGCATACATTAAGCCTTAACAGCCACCATGTCTTCACTATGACCACAAGACATTAAAAGCACAGGGTCAAGGGACGATACTGAATTTAGACTCATCGTAAAGAAAATGTGACAGAAAAATGTGAGTTTAAAAAAAAAAATCAGCATCTTTGAAGAACTGATTATGACAAACAGGAGATTGGAAACTGTATCGGGAGATTAGATACCAGAGACAGCAGAAAGGATGAAATATATGAGAGAGTGAGAGTGAGAGAGTGAGAGAGAGAGAGAGAGAGAGAGAGAGAGAGAGAGAGAGAGAGAATGTACGTTATTGCTATTGTTAGGAAGAGTACAGAGTAGAAAATGGAATTAAATAGAGACAGAGAATTGGAGAGGAGTGAATTTGAAAGGAATGGGAGGGGATTAAGAGAAGCAGAAAGGAGAAAGGGGTTAGGAGGTAGGAGTGATGTAGAAAGAGAGCAGTAAGATGAGATGGAAATAAATTGTGTAACAGTGCATGATGCAATGCATCCAGCTGTGTGCTGTAGTGCTTACCAACTGGCCTGTGTAAACCCTTTAGTTGCTTCCAATTATTCACGTCTAATTTCATTTTTGTGTACCCAAATCACTATCTGCCCAGTAAACTGTTCATTCACACTACACCAGACAGACAGGGCCTGGGTTGGCAAAGCAGTCAGAGTAAATGTACTCAGTTTCATTCTTAACCCTGGATAAGGAGACAAGGTTCTTTGTTATTCCTGAAGTTACACAGTAAAATCCTAAGTGTGTATTCAACTCGTAGTGTAAAAAAATGACCTAAAAATGAACATGTACAGGTCTGAGTAAAATGAGCATTGAGGATTTTACTGTGTGATATAGAGCCCGTCTTAGCACTTGGATTAAAGCCAACTGTTTATTGCCTCAGTTCTTACCATTTAAGTCTGTTTACAGTGATGCTGTAGACAAACGTTGGAATTTACCTAGTTTTCCACCATGAAGGAACAACAATACAAAACAGATGGTTAGATTTGTCTCTCAGGCAAATTAAAAGAAACATGGTTTACCTAGATACGTGTTTATTCTACTTAGTGTTGCCTAGTATCTGTGTGTAAGTATGAAGAAAGTTTAAGGTTGCCACCAACTATATTGCGCATTGTACCCATTACACCCTGTGTGCTCCTTGAAATCAAATTATTTCTAAAAGTCATACTGTACCTGGCATGTTTTCAATTGAAATGCCAGGTACAAAAAAAGCAGAGGGTCAAAAAGAGCCAAGTCACAATCTAGCTTGTTAACTTCTTAAGGTACCAATTAGGGGATGATTAAATGGTAAAGGGTCTGCATTTCTATCCAAGGCGCTTCACAATGTGCATTACATTCACCCATCCTTCACTCACACATTCACTCACACATTCACACACCGAACGCAAACATGCAAGGTATCAACCTGCTCACTGGGAGCGGTGCAGTGTCTTGCTCAAGGACACTTCAAACACAAAGCCAGGAGGAGCCTGGAAATAAACTGTAAACGGTAAACTATACCTCCAGTATAGCCACTGCTCTGGAGGTACACTGATTCACAACGTAATAGGCTCTATGCACAGCAGTCATACTGTGAATAAATTCACAGGTGTTGCCAATGATACTAATGAAGGCTCTGTTCCATTCTGGTCAAACAGAGTCAGGTGATGATATTGTGCATGTTGGCTCACTGGAAACACTCTGCTACACCAGTGGGTCTAAAATTGGTGGTTCCTTGAGGGGGTTTTCAAATGGCTCATTATGGGTGTGTAACTCTGAGAGTGTACAAATGGAACCAAATGGACCCGTAAGGGTCCATTTGGTTCCATTTGTACACTCTCAGAGTTATGGGGGTCGTGGAAATTAAAAAGTCCGAGAACAATGGAACAGAGCCTTCATTAGTATCATTGGTAACACCTGTGAAGGAAGTGATAATATGGCTGCTGTGCATATACTGTAGAGCCTATTATGAAAGCCAAAGAAAGATACCACTAAGAATATCAACATATTGAAGTACTGTATAATGTATAATAATTAGTATAATTATCTAAAACAGTATGCATTTCACCTGAGGGGAGTTTGAAATCACCTGTTTTTTTATTCATACTGCTTTCTAGTCCATCAAAGAGCCGAGACTGTGGTATAAATTTACTCTCACTTTGATCAATTCAGAAAGAGAATTTAGTTTAAAAATGACCTAACCTTTGGCCTGGCAAAATGTACAAATCAATACAATGCTTCATCAATATTAATGCATACAGTATTATGAACACAGCATCTGATGCAATATTGAGGCTTCAGTACAGAAAATTGCCCATAATACAATTTGCTTTATAACATTAAATGGTCTATCAACCATCAGTAAAGAGGGGCAGGTAGTCTTTAAACCTTGACATACTGTGTCATAGGAAACAATTCTTTTAGTTCCCCTCACCGATTTCAATTTGATTGCATTTGCCCCGTAACAGTTATTGTTGAGAACGTTATCCAAGGGGAACCTGCTGGGTCATTAATATCCGAGATTATTTTGTACCACCTGGGTAGTTCTCAAACAAGTCCAGGCCGAAATTAACAAGCTTCTCCGCTGACAGGATGGCTCTGAGGATAAGAGACAGTGATTGGTTCACAGAGCGCTGGTGAAGTACGTCCCTGTTCGTGTTGATTCGCTGATTGAGCGCCTCCCTTGTTGTTGTCGGTTGAAGGACCGTTTCTGAGAATCTGAGGATGGAGAATTGGGGAGTCTTCCCTGGAAGGCTATATAACAGGTTCCTAAAACAAAGAGATCAAAATAGGGAGACAGACACAGAGAGAAAGAGAGAGAGAGAGAGAGAGAGAGGTGAAGAAACAGAGTGAGAAAGAGAGAGAGAGTGTCACAGAATACCTCAGAGTTAGAAACATAATACAAAGCATTGAACACCTGCTAGCTAACGTGTGCACAGCAGGGACATCAGCAACAACCGCCGGCACATTTTAAACATAGCTTTCAGTAAGACTTTCAGTAAACAACCCATAGTGCTCTGAAAGTTAAGTTAACAAAAGAACAAGACAATCTAAGAACAGCGAGGTCTCCCTGTCCATGAGCTGTGATCGGTCTACTTTGTAGACCGATCACATAAGCCAACTTTTGTGTCTTCTAAGAAATTATATTTTAAATCGGGGATCTGAAATACATTGCATTTCGACATGGTATTAACTGACATTTAAAATATGTCCTTAAACTTAAAGGGATAGTTCACCCCCAAAATGACATTTTTTCTATCGACTAGTAACCCCATGGAGACTTGAATTCATGGATATCTTTTTGTTTTTGTCACATTCCTAAGCCAATAATTTGATGACCGGCAGCGGTTCCGGTAGGAAACACAAAGACTCTCCTTTGTGTCTCCTACCGGAACTGCTGCCTACCGGTCCAGTCATTTTGGGGGTGAACTATCCCTTTAACTTCCACTTATGACCCACGTCGCCTGCCATTTGCGGTTAGTCCGTATAGGCTGTGCATTTATTTACTTATGTCATTGTTTATGCAGTGTTTTTTCAGCCTTTCAGCATTGGCAGTGATTGTATATGAGCGTGGTATACACTTTGGATGGACCGGGGCTTCTGATAACATCTTTGTGGTCAGCAGTGATACTCTGTGGTCAAACAACAGCAACAGCAATAGTACCTCTTTGTCTCCAAAGAAGGGAAGAGGAGCCACAAAGGCTTAAAGGACAACTTTGTTTATTTTACAACAAGGGTTATTTTATTAGTTTGTAATGATAATAATTAAAAGATGAGGGTTCAAAAAAAATCTGGTTT
Source organism: Gymnoscopelus microlampas (assembly GCF_963454915.1). Classification (NCBI taxonomy): domain Eukaryota; kingdom Metazoa; phylum Chordata; class Actinopteri; order Myctophiformes; family Myctophidae; genus Gymnoscopelus; species Gymnoscopelus microlampas. Next base: position 40,339,002 of record NC_139946.1, read on the forward strand.
TACTTTCTATCGTTGATGATTTTAGTGATTTTTAACTGGGCCTGGGGGGCGGGGGCATTCAATCCATTGGTCATGAACGCAGCCTCCGATTTCCGTGAAACTTGGTACGCAAACCCCCCCCCCCAGGCCAAGGAAGAAATGCCATACTACATTTTTCAAATCAGCCTCATGGTGGCGCTGTAACAGGCAGATTCACGTTTTGGCCTATACAGTTCAAGAGTTATAGGCCAGAGGCATTTTTGGGGCCCTTGACATGAAAAAGTTTGAGAACCACTGCTATAAACACATACAAAGTAACAGACATACTGTAACTAACACTATATGTTAACAGTATGCTCCTCAAGCTTGTCCTATAACTTCAACTTTATTGTCACGTCACAGGTTTACAGGGGTACAAAAGAAAAGTGGGTGGAATTCTAAAACCATCGGGCGCATGGTTAGAAGATAGACATGGCAGTGGGATGAGGCAGTCAAAATAGCAGCTCATATAGTAACTGATATATACATAAGATACATAGTTTAAAGAACAATACTGTCCTGTCCTGCCCTTTGCTTTACTGTCCTGCCCTTTGCTTTACTGTCCTGTCCTTCATACTGTCTTGCTCCATCTTGCATCACCCTCTCTCTCAGAGCAGCAGTTTTCAGTTTTTATGCACCACATGCGTATCTGGAACAAACTTGTTGTAGCGGGTCTGCTACAACTGAGTTATTTTAAATCAAAGCTGAAGACTTCTCTCTTTGCCCCTGCATTTTTAGCACTGCACTTTATCTTGAAAACTTCAGTCGTATTAACTCTTTGCCTGCCATGGACGCGTTACCGCGTCGAATTCTGCCAAGCCGTCGCCTGCCGTCGACGAGTTTGGACGAGTACAAAGAGATGGAGGAGAGAGAAAGAGAGAGAAAATTGATGGACGAAGAGATGGAGAAAAAGCAAAGGAACTGTGGGAACAGAGACAGAGAGAGAAAGAACAACGATGATGGGGCATCAGATTGTTACACTTATGTTCACTAGTGCAGTGGTACTCAAACTTTTTTGTGTCAAGGACCCCTAAAGTTTTTGCCAGGGACCCCCAGAAGAGAAGATTTGAGTTGAAAACATTTAATATTTTTCAAAATTTTTCAAAAATAGCAGATCTACAAGCTCGCAGCGCGGCACGAAGTGACGCGCTGTGAGCTTGTAGATCTGCTATTTTTGAATACCCAACATATAAACGGATAAAGTGGTTAAAATGACTGGGATGCTGTATTAACACATTTTGCTGGTGGGGACCCCCTGGAACCCCTCCAAGGACCCCTGGGGGTCCCCGGACCCCACTTTGAGAACCAATGCACTAGTGCACCATACAAAACCAGCACTACAGCCCTATCGTTTTCCAGTTTATGTACTCCTATCCTCTCCTCTAACGCCCATTCTCTCTCTCACTTCTCAACGATATACCTTCAATAATTACCACACACACACCCCCCTAGCAGCTCCTCTTCTACTCTCTGTCTTGTCTTGTTACCCCCCCTGACTGTTCCTCACTAGATGAGAGATCGCACATCAAAGCACTTGATGTATAATGCAAACAACCACAACAAAACAGAAACGCCCCTCTCAGACTGACGGGAGAAATAAAAAGACACAGCTGGACGAAGAGAAACAAGACATCTGAGGAACGAGACAGTGAGAAGCAGCTGTTGCAAAGAGAAGAGAAGAGAGAGAGAGAGAGAGAGAAAGATAGATAAACAAAGGAGATAGCAACTCCAAAAGACAGAGAGAGGCAGTGGGTAAGAGAGAGAGAGAGGTAAAAAGAGAAAGAGACACCGGGAAGGCAGGCGAGACAAAGAGACAGTGTGAATTTAGAGGGTAGCACGGGTCACAAAAAATACGGGACCCGAACCGAAACGTGGATAATTAGACTGGTCCAAACGGACCCGAGAAAACATTCTACATTACCGGACCCTGTGGATAAGTGGGACCCGGTCAAAACGGGACCGAGGCAAACTCACAGATCCATACGGGTCCATCCATTTGAAATGGATCCGACCGAGACCCGTGGCATTTGGAACTGATCCGACCCGTGCCCGAGGGACAAGTCAATATTTTGGCCCCGAACCGGCTCGGGTCTTCGGTTCCGGGGCGTACCCATGCTCTGCTACATTCAAAGTGTGAATGTAGCAGAGCAGGGGTTCCCAAACTTTTTCAGCTCGAGACCCAAAGAAATTGGTGTCCCCGGGTCCCAAACTTTAAAAAACCCAAAACATTATTGATTAACCACTTAACCACATGAACGCTTACATCCTTATTTGTGGGGTAGCAGATCTACAAGCTCACAACACATCGCAACACATCGCATTTTTAACCGGTAGATATAAAAAGAAACAGGGAATATAGGAGTGAACCGAGTAGCCCTGGGGTGAAGTGGATATTTTACTCGTGACCCATAAAAATGGAACCGCGACCGTATGTTTGGGAAACGCTGTAACAGAGAGACAGATGTCAGGCGACAGAGAGATGAATGCTATATGGAGCACTTCTTACAGCAGTGCTTCCAGAGACAGCTGACTATTAAGTAAACATCTCACATGCACGCACGCACGCACGCTCGCACACATGCACACGTGCACGTTCACATGTAAAGAGCTGTCATTGGTAGGATGGATGCTCTTGTTCCTGTGTGAGTGACACCTGGGACCAGCAGCCTCAGCTTAAACCCAATTTGTTGTGTTGCGGAGCAGGAGGCAGCCTCCATTAACCCATTAAAGTCGGGAACGCATCTGTGTCATTTTAAGATTTCTTTGGGCTATTCAAAAATAGCAGATATACAAGCTCGTAGCGCGGCACCGAGTGCCGCGCTACGAGCTTGTAGATCTGCTATTTTAGAAAAATCATGAAAATTATCGGTGCAAATCTTTGAATATATATTTTATATATTTTATATATATATAGTTTTAAAGCACATTTTTAACTGAAATCTTTGCCTCTGGAGGGGGTCCTTAGCTGGAACAAAATATTTTGAGATGGGGGGGGTCCGCAGCCAAATACATATCATTTTGGGGGTCCTTGACATGAAAGATTTTGAGGACCACTGACATAGAAACTAAAGTTTTTTCAGAAAAACTTATTTAGAAGACATCCCCAGAAGAAAAGATTTTAGTCGCAAATGTTCGCTTTAAAAATATATATATTCAAAGATGTGCACACATCTTCATGATTTTTCAAAAAATAGCAGATCTACAAGCTCATAGGGCAGCACTGGTGCCGCGCTATGAGCTTGTATATCTGCTATTTTTTGAATAGCCAAAGAAATCAAAAAATGACACAGATGCTTTCCCGGTCTTAATGGGTTAAAAGTGGATGTCAGGCTACCGGGGGCCGGACCGATCGATAGCAGATGTCTGTATGTTCACTCTGAGGTCCTCTGGAAAAAAAAGACCCCTTTCATAACTGGATATTCACAGACACAGCAGCACACACTGTGGCAGGCAGCACCACCGGTAGAGGACATGTGCACAGAACCAGTAGACAGCTTTGTTGCCTTGAGCCCCAAATGGGACTAGGGAATAAGTTTATATTGCATTAGTATTGTATGTCACTTTCTTGCTCCTATTCTTTTTGTGTGTATTGTGTGTTTTCGAGGCCCCCCTGCTTTATTAAATTTGGTTCCTTTTATGATTTCTTCTCTGTTTTTGTTTATTGGTTGGTTGTTGCATTTAAACCTGGGTTTTATTGTTTGATTTTGATGTTCAATGCGCTGAGCTTGGGTAAACCCTGTTAGTTTTAGATGATACATCTGTGGTGTGTATAACAATAATAAAAGTGTTGTGAATGCTGTAAATGAGTATGTGTTGGTTCAAAAGCATACTTTGAGTCAACCTTGAGATAATGTCAGAGATTCAAGTTACCGTGTGTTTGTGGAAAGTGGGTTTTTATTATTGGCATGGCTTCGTATCTCTAGCTGCCTGTGGGCCAGGGTTGGGAAGGTTATTCTCAACATGTAATCTGTTACTCTCCAACCCTGCCTGTAGCCACATCCTTGACAAGAGCCAAATGCATATTCTGGAAGATTTATTTGTTGTTTTATAACTTGGGCCTTTCCTTCATTTATCAACGCATTGCTTCCGTCAGCCATACAGACAGTTTGGCCTGGTTTATGCTACTGTATAGGCTTCCCTGCATTGCTGCCGTTTCTCTGGAACCCGATGTTGGCTGCAAATCTGTACTGTAGTAACACCCAGGATAATGTTGGCAAGAGGAGACGCTCCACGTTCTAAATATTAACTAGCTTTGAAACACTGGTAGGAATGGCCTCAGCTGTCTGCCACTGAAAAAGAAAGTGGGAGTGATACATCTTTCTTTCTTTCTGTGTCATTTTTAGATTTCATTGGGCTATTCAAAAATAGCAAATATACAAGCTTGTAGATCTGCTATTTTTGAAAAATCATGAAAAGTTGTGCATTTTTTTTTGGTGGACATTTGTTACTCAAATCTTTGCTTCTTTAAAACATATATAATACAAGATTTTGCGCCGAATTGTTACGATAAAAAAAAAACAGCAGATCTACAAGCTAATAACGCGGCACTCGGTGCCGCGCTATGAGCTTGTATTTCTGCTATTTTTGAATAGCCAAAGAAATCTAAAAATGACACACAGATGCGTACCCGGTCTTAATGGGTTAATAGTCGCTGTGAAGTGGAAACCAATTACTGTATGTCCAAAACTGTTCATTTTCAGGAAATACATGTACTTAACCACTATCAAATTTCACTTCCACACGTTGTGAGCTCGTAGTTCGCCTATTTTCATTACTTTTGCACTACACTCTTGTATGACGAAGTAGGGCACTAATTCACGGAAGAAAAACAACAACATAAAAAGTTGAAATATGGAGTATGAAGTGTGAAGTTGGTACAGTGACGCTGACTATAACTTTGTTCAGTCTAAACTATGTGGTGAAGGTCAGTTGGTGGCCCTTCCTACTCTGAATCCCAAGCCTGTGTTAAGAGATGAAGAATCGCTCTATTTACTTTGTAAGACCCACCGTTCAGCCGGTTTAAGAGAAATCAATGTATGTCAGCCCCCAGTCTCTGACATTGTGACCTAGAAATGACTGCTCTACTATACCACAGGCGCGCGCGTGCACGTGTGTGTGTGTGTGTGTGTGTGTGTGTGTGTGTGTGTGTGTGTGTGTGTGTGTGTGTGTGTGTGTGTGTGTGTGTGTGTGTGTGTGTGTGTGTGTGTGTGTGTGTGTGTGTGTGTGTGTGAGTGTGTGTGTGTGTGTGTGTGTGTGTGTGTGTGTGTGTGTGTGTGTGTGTGTACATGTCTGCAGCATTTCACCTGATGTCTGTGTAAACTTGTGTGTACTATAATGTGTGACAGTAAGATAAAAACACAAAATGGATAGCCTGTGTTTTAAGGGCAATAATTCATATTGTATTTTTTTTCCTGTGACCTGTTTATAACAAAAATTATCCAGAGGACAAAGCAAAGGTTTTATACATGGCCTTGTTTCAGAAAACATTACACAGTTTTACCTTAAACACATGTGGAGATCATGAATCAAATTTTTTTTTTGAACAGCTAAAAATATATCTCAGAAACCAGCTAACTCCAAAATGTTCATTTTTCAGGAAATTAAAAAACTAAACAAAAAGTAGAGTTGGTTTTGTTTATTGCGAATACTTTTCATTGGTTCAATATTATTTTAACCAACACACAGACGTAAAGGGTGTTCAATAGCACTGATTTATGAAAAAAAGGGTTATCAATCCATTAAGACCAGGAAAGCATCTGTCATTTTAGATTTTAACCACTTGAACCATTATCTTATACTTTGGCTATTAAAAAATAGCAGATTTACAAGCTCATAGTGCGGCACCGAGTGCCGCACTATGAGCTTGTAGATCTGCTATTTTATTATATCAGATACTAGATGCTAGCTGCTATTTTGACTGCCTCATCCCACTGCCATTGTTATCTTCTAACCATGCACCTGATGGGAGCTTGTACAACAAAGAATTCCACCCACTTTTCTTTTTACACCTAATCCTGTGAGTGACAGTTGAAGTTATCGGACAAGCTTGAGGAGCATCCTGTTAACATATAGTGTTAGTTATGTCTGTTACTTTGTATTTGTTTATAGCATGCATATTGTGATGTGTGTTTATAGCAGCATGGAATTAACATGATGTCCCTATGAAGGTAGGACACCAATCCATTGGATCTGGCAAAAGATGTGGTGAGGCTTTTGGTCACAGTTGTGCATGCATGCATGCGTACGTGCGTGCGTGCGTGTGTGCTTGTGTGGCGTGCGTGTGAGTTAGGGATGGGTGTTCAAAGCTCGAAAATGTATTTGACACAGTATCACAGGTTTACATGTGTAAAGTAAAGTGGGTGAAATTAGTTTTTGCTCCATCATTTTGTTGTGGTACCACATAATGTCCCACTCGATGTGCATTCCAAGGAACTTGAACCTGCTGAGCCCTTTCCACTGCAACGGCATCGATGAAGTCGGGCGCTGGACAATGCCGTAGCTAAGTTGTATTGTCTTGTCATAGTTACACATCACAATGATAAACTGCTCCTGTTCACACGGTGATGTTAACTGGCTGTGCCTGTATCTGTAATTATCATGAGCTAAATAATTTTCCACACTGCTGTCTCTCTATCTCTCTGGGCTTAAACACAGGCGTTTAGGATAAATCACCTTTTTGTCATGCCGTGTCTTCACGTATTCGTTTTCGCTTATTCAGATCCTGTTTTGGAATTACCAGAATATCACATTTTATTTGAAACTGCTTTTTGCAATTGCCACACAGCACCTCCCCAACAATTACTAAACTTCCACACTATACTTCCGGAGAGCAGGAACTCAAAAGTGCATTTCTCAGAAGGGATGTAGATGTAGCCAAGAGAACCCGATTTATGAAAGTGAAAAACAAAGTCAATAATAATTGTTTTCCCCGCAGTAAAACCTAGGACATGTATCATCATGGTTTTCAGTAGTTTAACCCATTAAGACCTGAGGCTGCGTCTTCTTTGAAATCAAAATCCTAACAATTTTTCGGAAAGTAATATAAAAAATAAAATTTCACGATTTTTCAAAAATAGCAGATCTACAAGCTCGTAGCGCGGCACTCGGTGCCACGCTATGAGCTTGTATATCTGCTATTTTTGAATAGCCAAAGAAATCTAAAGTGACACAGATGCGTTCCAGGTCTTAATGGGTTAAAAGATTGCCCTGAAGGACTGTATTGGTGCCTGATTTTGAAATATGTGTTTATAATGCCTTAAACTGTACTTCAAGTTATGTTCAGGAAAATACAAAAATAACTATGAAAAGTTAATAATTTAAAAGGTCATTAAACGGCTTCAGTTTTATTGTCTAAATAATAGTAACTTCCATATAAATGGGTTCCATTAAGTCTTAATGCTTTCTGAGCATGATAGAACAGATCATTTTAACTCGGATGCTAATGGCAGACTAGGACAATTAACATGTCTATATTACTGCCATAAACTGTGAATAACACTAAACACAGTGAAACTCATTCATTCACTTCAAATTTATATAGTGGAAGAATAAGTTGGCTATCAAGACATAATGAGAAACACTGCTTTGATTTATTGGGTTGCTAAAAATCTGAATGCAAATGTGTCATGAGATGTATCCAATAATAATTATTATTAATTATTATTATTATTATTATTATTATTATTATTATTATTATTACCCTTATTATTATTATTATTATTATTATTATTTTATTATATCATTATTGCTATTATTATTTAATATTATTAATATTATCCACTGTCCAAGTTGGCTGCCATTCAAAAAACAACAACATCATTTCTAAGTCGTTACGACAATAAGACAATGAATTGGATCTTCGCCATGCCATTCGCCAACTCTTACTGTAGCTTGCCAAAACAAAGAGCTTACTGCCTTTCAAGGTTGGATGTGAGGTTGCATAACTACATTTCTTGGACTTTTCAAAGCTTGATGTGTGTAAAATATCGTTTCCCTTTCGGTTGTCAAAAGGCAGAAGGAATAATGTGGCTGCCGGGTGATTTTGGAGAGGTGAATTATGATGATGATTTGCATATTCAAATCTACTTTCAAAAATCAAAGGAAAAATTGCCTCTGACTGTGGTACTCAGTCAAGCTCAATGCCCAGTGGGTACTGCACTGTACTTGCCACCACACAGACCCATCTATTAGTTATAAGTCGGTGGTTCGCAAACTTTTGCATGCCAAGGACCCACTAATAGCAGTAGCCTCTGGCTGCGGCACCCTATTGTGAAATGGCAAAAAAAAAAGAAGAGAGAAAAAGAAAGAAGTGAAATAGCCAATCTAAGCCTCTGTTATTTTTGCTATTTTTGAAAACGTTTGGAAATTCTTTGAAAACTTGTGTGGCTACATGCATGTAGTAGTCATAACCGTGGGAAGTAGGGGTGCTGAGGGGGCTACAGCACCCCCTAGGGTTCTGGGGTGAAAATGTTTTGCATGGAAGTCTTGCTAGATGAGATTTCACCGTCACAGGTGAAATCTCGTCTAGTCCAAAATTCCCCTTTAAAGCCTTTTTGCATAATGTGTCTGTTGTAATGTTGTTGATCAAAAAAGTGTTTGTTTGGGGAGGATTTAGTACAATATGAATAATGTAATCATTTATCCCAATGCACGCAGCACCGCGGTGCATTTCCTGTTTACATGGGCATTACCGATGTAAAAAAATGCCATCTTTTCTCCTACCTGTACACTCCAGGTGGAGGCAGGGGGACGACAAAGCTCTTCTCCAGGTCCCGCAGCACGTCGTTCAGCATGCGGACGTGGGATTGTTCCCTCTCTTTGGGATCGTTGGCCGGACGCATGGTCTCCGACTGAAGGAACGCAGCTCTGTCCCTCAGAGAGGACGCTGAGGACAGGAGAGCTGGGTATGCCACACCGCTGTCTACACGCGCACACACAGACACACACACACACACACACACACACACACACACACACACACACACACACACACACACACACACACACACACACACACACACACACACACACACACACACACACACACACACACACACACACACACACACACACACAGCACAGACAAGACAATAAGAAAGAGTATTTAATTGTGTTACTTTCCAAAGGCTGGTGTACTTCAACAAAATAACTGTGTTCTCCTTACTCTTCCTTTGAGAACCTTTGGCCCTAGTGCGTAGGACAAATATTCGTTGACAAGTAGCCCTGCCTGAAGGTAATAAACCCATTATCTGTCATGGACAGGGGGATTCCCTCAGACGTTTGGTTTCTCACATGGAAAACATGGGTTTGAACCACAGCTGTATAATTATCTCTCTCTGTCAGAAGACGACATACAACTTAAGGGATTATAGCTTTAAACATGGAGGAGAACTTGTGCACTTCGGCATGATGAGTTTTCTCACCTCTGCCTTTTGCAGCCTTGAACAAACTGCCTTGTTGACAATGTTGTGTGCTGGAATGTATGGAGACTACGTATACTGTCTATATCTGTATGCTACTGTGTTTATATCTGGTGTTTCTGTGTTGAACTGGCTGTGGAAACAAATCTCCTTTAGGGACATTAAAGTCTCAATCTAATCTATGCACACAACACAAATTGTTAATAGTACACTGACACAATGCTTATTTGCTTGTTTTACAGTAGGTTTGGCAATTTCTGTACAGATAATGGGGTTGTAATTTGGTTAACTGATATGTTTGGAACAGTGGTACAAGTAACTAAGTATTTTTTACTTTGCTGGAGTATTTCCAATTGTCTATACTTTTACTTCTTCTCCACTACATCTCAGAGGCAAATATTGTACTTTTACTCCACTACAATTATTTTAGAACTTTAGTTACTAGTTACTTTGCAGATATAAATTATGACATTATAAAACATACATTAACCACTTTAGCCCGATTTTATACTTTTGAAATAGCAGCTCTACAAGCTCACAGCGCGTTGCATCGCGACGTGTTGTGAGCTTGTAGATCTGCTATTTTCAAACACTTTAGTACTTTTACTTTTGGTGCTCTAAGTACATTTTGATACCAATACTTTTGTACTTTCACTTTTCACTTTCACTCATTTTGAATTCCGGACTTTTACATGTAACAGAGTACTTCCACATTGTATCAATTGTATTGATACTTTTAAGTAAAACATGTGAGTACTTTTTCCACCACTGCTGATATGTTTGGAGGGAATAGAATCTGGTTCTTTGAAACATACATCTGTGTGTGTGTGTGTGTGTGTGTGTGTGTGTGTGTGTGTGTGTGTGTGTGTGTGTGTGCACGCGCTCTCACGCGTGTCTTTCTCTGCCCTATTTTGGTGAACCAAGGTGCACGGCGCAGAGCGTAGTCAGCGGTGCAGCGCATGGGGCGTAGTGACAGACTTTTTGGTATTTCTGTGGCTGGGGGGCATGTGGTGCACCAGTGGTGAGCTTGGTAATGGGCTGGGATGAGGAGGAATATATTAGCAGTGGGTGTGGTGCGGGTTGGTGTTGAAATAACCTTGAGAATTGGATGGATATTTAATATCCTTTATAAAGGAGTGTGCTCTGTACCATGGCGCTCTGCCCATATGGTGATGCATATAGACTGTGCACATTCCATCAACACATTCTCTCTCTCACTAACTCATCACAGAAGACGATCTGGGCAACGATGAACGTTGTATTGTATGTGGACGTGTAAGCAGTGGTGTAAAGTAACTAAGTACATTTACTCAAGTACTGCACTTAACCCATTAAGACCTGATTCTTTAAAAAAATCTAAATCCTAACAGTTTTTTGAAAAAAATATAACAAATATTTTTTCACGATTTTTCAAAAATAGCAGATCTACAAGCTCATAGCGCGGCACTCGCTGCCGCGCTATGAGCTTGTAGATCTGCTATTTTTGAATAGCCAAAGAAATCTAAAGTGACACAGATACGTTCAGGTCTTAATGGGTTAAGTACAATTTTGAGGTATTTGTTCTTGACTTGAGTATTTCCAATACTTTTTACTTCTGATCCACTACATCTCAGATCCAAATATTGTACTTTATTACTCAACTACAATTATCTAAAAACTTTAGTGACTAGTTAATTTGTAGATTTTGAGTATTATTACAAAACATACATTCACCACTTCAGCCCTATATACTGTACATTTTACTGGCCTTTTGAAAATGCATCGCAACGCATTGTGAGCTCGTAGATCGTCTATTTTCAAAGGATTTTTATACATTTTATACTTTTGAAAACTTGTGAAACAGGACATTCTGCATACTGTAATACTTTCTACTTTTGGTACTTTAAGTACATTTTGATGCAATACTTTTATACTCAAATACATTTTGAATTCCGGACTTTTACATTACAATATTGATACTTTTACTTAGTAACAAATGTGAGTACTTTTTCCACCACTGCTTTTGCGTCACTTCTCAATGCTCAGGTCACGAGACTGACAATAGAATGTGGACATGAAAGAGAACAAGGTGATGCTGCCATTGAAAACACGTCGAAAACAACAATCAATAAGGTTTGATTTGTCACTCTCTCATATAGGCATAAGTAGCAACATGTTGGTGCAACATGTGCGTGACTGTACAACAACAGCAGCATAATAAACAAAAGATTATACAGGGTTTCAAAGAAACAAAAGAAAGAGAAAAACAAGACGAGATAAAATATTTGAATAAGATTAAAAACAAAGATCCCCCATAAACAAAGAGCTCTAGCAGCATATAATCTTAGCAGCAGCCGGTGATGGAGTCATTTAGCATTTAGATCTATATAATTATACAGAAAACGTGTTTAGCGTTTGGGTGTTTGTTCTGTCGTGTATTAACCCAGTGCAGTTTTCACACACATGAAAAGATGTCTGTCTCTCTAGGTTTGTCCTCAGACGAGCCGTCCAGTGACATTTCTAGTCAATTCGATCCTCCATGCACCTGGCTCGCTCGCCAGTACTTTCTGTTCCTGCATTTTTCTTTGGTACAGTATGTCCACGTATGTTGCTGTGGGACACCCTTGTGATTGATGCCCGTCTGTTGGTGGCAGTGCCCAGCCAGCCTGGATGCTATCTTCTCACTCACCATTGGTAACCCCCATACAGATAGACATACTCATTCGGGTTGATGTTTAGTAGTGCGCGCAGCCTTCTAGTGTAGCACCCATCCAAGATTCTTTTGCAGTGCAGTCTACAGGGAGGGTCCAGCATTCACAACCAAATGAGAATGGACTATACATTAGTAGAGAAGAAGCTGAGCTTGATATCATGTCAGGGGAGGTTGGACTATTGCACATACTTGCTCAACTCTGATGAGTTCACCCATGAACCCATTTAAAGTAATTTATTTTCAGCGCAGTGCCTCCTTAGAAGTGGATATTCCAGGAGGATGTTGAAGGTGACAACCTCCGTTTTCTTGGCATTTAGCCCAAGATACAAACTTGCATACTCTGTCTCCACTCTGGTCAAGGGCTCTGTGCCTATACTCCACATGGTCACATAGCAGGCAGATGGCAGATGTCATCTGCATAGTCTACAGTAGGTCTGCTTGGACTACAGCAGAGAGTCTTCTAGACCTCCTAGGTGTAATTCTTCAGCTGCTTCCACTTTTAGGTGTGTGCCTAAGAGATTCCTTGGCATTTGTTTTAGCTACACTGGTTTTACCTCTAGGCTTTATACCCTCATGTTTTAAATGTTTTGTCTCAGTTTCTTAGATTATTTTTTTTATCCCACGATTTTGCAACCCTTTTTTCACCCAGTGCCAATTGTCTAAGTGACCCTGGGCGCTACACTCCCCCCACAGCCTAGGGAGCCCAGGGCTGAGCTCATGCCTCCTTCAATGCATAACAGCCAACTGACCTTGTCACCTGACAGGGGGGAGTTTCCCCGGTAGGACGTAATGCGTGGAAGGAACACACAACCAGTTCCTTTCCCCTCCATCAGGTGCTATCGGCTATCAAGGGGGAGGCGGTATAGCGACCAGGATTACTACATGTTTTTAATGGTGCGATGATTCTTTTTTGCAATTGCCTGTTGTAGCACTTGCAACAAAAGTGCATTATAAATAAAATCCATTATTATTATTATTATTATTCCAGAGGTGAGTGAACCAGGAGGCCACTTAATCTTCCATGCTGCAACATGCAACCTGTCCCTCCCTCCTTCGACCTTTTGCACCCACACAATCACCATCATGCTCCTACACTGTGGATCTTTGTCGCACGTATTATTGAAGAGGATGATTCTCCATTGTCCACTTGCACTGATTGTATGATTGAAGCTTCCACGTGCATCCCTCAGTTTTCTATGCGCCTCCACGACCCTCAGAGTACTTGGATCTCAGGGACATATTTATTTTCTCCTACATCACCGCAATCACAACAGTGGTAACCGAACATCATATTAACATTGTTTTCAGTATTATAATAGACCATCAGGCTTCTGATTTTGACAATATTAACAGTACCATGTGTGCACGAGTGCACACCATGGGCTGTTGGATTTTTGGACAGTGCTGGCAGAAAGCATATTAGTGGAATAGACAGTCAATGTGCATCATGATCTGGCTTACGTCACCTTCTTAAACTAATGGCCTAAAGTCATTTTTTGAGGAAAATGACATTTTTGCTCCTCATGACACTGGCCACCTCTGGTATCTCCTAATTGAAAAGGATAATGCTGTTCCTTCCTTTTTTAGTATAATGGCCTATCTCCCTGGTGTGACTTGGGCCAAAATAGGCCTTTTTCTTTTCAAAATAATTGCCTAAGTCTGGAGTAAATCAGTAAATCATTTGGCCTAAGTCAGGTTTAATCCTATTTAAACCCATTTAAATCTCTTATGTTACATAACTGACAGTGTTATTTTTATGTTAATAGTCATAATTTGTTATAAACGTTTTGGGTGAAATGATTAAGAAATATCATAGTTTTGGATCAGTTCTTTTTTTTTGTACTTAAAAAAATGACTTAGTTTAAGAAGGTGACGGTTTTGTGTTTTGTGTGATTTTGCATTATATGGGAGTACAATGTGCTGTTGACCTGGCCGTAGCCGGCAAATAGTGAAAATCACAGTCCTCCTCATCACCAAAATAACCTCATCGCCTCTCCTCTCCCCTTCGCCGCAGGGCGAGTCACCAAAAATACACAAACGCGCGCAGGCGAGGAAAATAAACACCACCGCGCCCTCAGGACGTTGTGTCGCTTCACCTGTGCAACACCACGCCTCACTCACGCCAGTGGGCGTGCAACAAAAACAGAGCCCTCTGTGTACAGAACGTGCATGTCTGTTTGCATTATGTCCGCTGTGTTCTTCTCTCTCTGTGTGTGTGTGTGTGTGTGTGTGTGGGTCTTGTGTAAATGGATACTGTATGTAATGTGGGTATCCGTGTGTAAAAGTGGGAACGAGAAAGTGTGACACGGTAGGGCGGGAACGCGGTGGGACTCGAGAGGGAGAGGCAAGAGACAGCGGGGGACAAAAATAGACAGAGAGCTCTTGTCTCCTTCAAATTTAAATGGCTTTCTCTCCTCACAGCCAGCTGGGACTTATGAAATATTCTGTCCGATTGTTGTAATCCATCACTTTGGGCTGACACTGCGGCATATATATATGTATGTGTGAGCCGTGTGCGTGTGTGTATGCACGTGTACTGTATGTGAGTCCATGCGCGCATGTCCTGTGTGCATGTCCTGTGTGTGTGTGTGTGTGCGTGTGACTTTCTGCCCGTGTAGTTCTGTACATACGGGGTCATAAAAGTGTGTGTGTGTGCCTGTAGATATGTGGGGCTTGAATTGCCGTGTGCTGAACGTGCCTGATTGTGCGCACGTGTATGCGCTTGTGTCTGTGTATGTGTGTGTGTGTGTGTGTGTGTGTGTGTGTGTGTGTGTGTGTGTTTGAGTGTGGGCACAGCTGAGACTTGTCCTCCTGAGCCAATTGAGGGCTAAGAAGACTCATAAAAAACAAAGAATGCTTTCAGAGTGGAGAAAAATGTCTACTTTTAAGCTCACACGCCTCTATGGGGGTTCGCTAACAGTCAACCCACACATTGTCTGCTGTGGGAACCCACAGTCAACACACATATGCACACACACACATACCGTCATTTTGAAAATGTGTTTCCTTACTGTGTTTCCACAAAGTGGTTTAATCACATTAGAACTCTATAGCGTCCCTATTATGGGAACGTCATACTAGGCGAACATTCAGGGGAAATAAGTAAACATTCGTCGAAAATAGCAGATCTACGCACTCACATGGCATTGCGATGTGATGCCTTGTGAGCTTGTAGATCGCCTATTTTTGAAAAATGTTGATAATCTTTTAAAGTTTTCGCCCATAATGACAGGCTGGAACAACAGGCTGAAAGGGGTGAAGTCCGTCTGTAGATTTGATCACTTATATTAGTATTAGTATAAATATATTAATATCAACGAGCGTGACTAAATAATAACTACATTGGATCCATTGGAACACAGGTTATTTTTTTCTCCATTTCCGGTAAATGATCGGTTTTGGAAAATACAAGGTTTCAGCCTGCAAGTGATTGTGTATGTGCAGTAAATGCCCATATTACATAGCAAAATCCTGTGTTAATTTATCCATTTGCAATTCCAAAGAGTGTACAAATCCATTTGTACACTCAGATTCTACTGTGTATAATGTGGATGCTACAGTGTGTGAGCACATGGGCGCACACCAGATGCTTTTAACCCTTTAAGACCGGGAAAGAATCTGTGTTATTTTTAGATTTATTTGGCTATTCAAAAATAGCAGATATACAAGCTCAAAGCGCGGCACCAAGTGCCGCTCTACGAGCTCGTAGGTCTGCTATTTTTGGAAAAATCGTGAAGATTTGTGCAAATCTTTGAATATATATATATATTATTTTAAAGCAAACATTTGTAACTCAAATCTTTGCTTCTGGGGGGATTCTACAAATGTCTTCTAAATCTTAACAGTTTTCTGAAAAACGTTGTTGCTTTAATATCAGTTCAACTTTTTCACGTCAAGGACCCCCCAAAATGATATGTATTTGTCCGCCGACCATCATCTACAAATATGTTGTTCCAGGGACCCCCCAGAAGCAAAGATTAAAGTTAAAAATGTTCACTTTAAAAATATATATTCAGAGATTTGCACAAATGTTCACGATTTAAAAAAAATAGCAGATCTACAAGCTCATAGCGCGGCACCGAGTGCCGCGCTATGAGCTTGTAGATCTGCTATTTTTAAATATTCAAAGTATAAAATATTGGTTCACAGATGCGTTCCCGGATTGAATGAGTTAATTGATTTATTCAGCCGTACACTATTCATTCACAGAGCCTGGCATTTATCTCCAATTCTACCTTTTCTTTGATACTACTTTATATCTGAAGCCCAAAGGAATCTATCTGCGCTGCTGAGAACTACAGGATCAGCAGTTTAATGAAGATTCTTGTCAGAACCGAATATACACCAAAGGCATATTTAATAAACCAAATGCGAGAGGAGAGAAAATATAAGTTGTACAAAAGTTTTTTTTTCTCTCACACTTTTAGGATTTCAAATTAGTCTCGGTTGCTTGAGATCTGGGCTGTCTGAAGTCATGAATACTGTCTGTGAAGAACCCATTAAGCCATTAAGACCGGGATATGAGCTTGTAGATCTGCTATTTTTTGAAAAATCATGAAAATGTGTGCAAAAATTTTAATATATATATTTTTTTAAGCGAACATTTGTAACTCGAATCGTTTTTTTCCCACAATAAAAAAAAAAAAAGCAGATCTACAAGCTCTGTGCCGCGCTACGAGCTTGTATATCTGCTATTTTTGAATAGCCCAAAGTACAGTATAAAATAATGTTTAAAGTGGTTACACAGATGCGTTCCCGGTTTGAAAGGGTTAAGAACCACTGGCCTCCACGGTAGGGGGCGCCCACAGACCACAAACACTCACTCTCTCTCTCTCTCTCTCTCTCTCTCTCTCTCTCACACACACACACACAAGGTACAGACATGAAAAAATAGTACACACAATAGTAAATATCATTGTTGTCAAATACTGTACGGTATTGTACTGTACTGTTTAAACATACTGGCTTCTTGTTTTGTTTTTTTGTCGGAACTAGTTTTCCCTTAAAGGGCAAGACCACCTTGGTAGAGGTTTGGGTTGTGTAGTTACCTTGCCATGATGTAACTCCAAAGGTGGGCAAGAAATCAAAAATAATTGCTCCATTGATTAGAAATTGATAATTCAAAATATGCTCCTCATTGACTTACATAGTACGGTAAAACTGCTCTCAAAGTCACTCTTTTAGCACAAAAACGAACGCAAACAAAGTTGATTCAGACAATATAGAACATCACCAAACCCAGTACTGTTTTTTTTTTAAAATAAAAATGTCAACTTCCTGTTCATTTTGCCATTTTTAATTAGTAGAAAACCCGGACTGGATCGGCGGATCCGGATCCAGATCTTCAAATAGTAAAATCAACAGGAAGTTGACATTTTTATTAAAAAAACAAACAGTACTGGGTTCGGTGATGCTATCAGCTATGTTTGGGTTCATTTATGTGCTAAAAGAGTGACTTTGAGAGCTGTTTTACCGTACAATGTAAGTCAATGAGGAGCATATTTTGAATTATCAATTTCTAATCAATGGAGCAATTATTTTTGATTTCTTGCCCACCTTTGGAGTTACATCATGGCAAGGTAACTACACAACCCAAACCTCTACTAAAGTGGTCTTACCCTTTAAGCATTTCTGTATCGTGGGTATTCATGAATTATAGACAGAATAAGTCATTCTGCAACTTTAATTCATTAATGAGTGATGCGCCAAGGACACGAACATAAACAGCATCTGAAAATAATATAAAGATGTAGTGCAGTTTAGTGACGTTTGTGAATGAAGTCGCACAAATCGCAGCACGCCGTTCAGTGACAAGCCATTCTATACAGGCTGACAGCGTATGGACATGTCGACTATAGTGTAGTTTTTGTATTCATATATTCAACATGTATTCAACTATACGTTCAAAGTCGCATTAACATTAACTCTCTGTGGCTGTGCTAATTTACATAATCAGTCCTTCATGAATTCCCTCCATAATTTAAAACCTTTGCTGATGCCGAAGCAGTGTTGATTTTGTCGACTAAAACTATGACGAAAAATGTTTGTTGACTACCTTTTTTCACTGACGAAAACTAAATAAAAATTAAATAAAAACTAAGATATGATGACTAAGACTAAATATATTGACAATTTAAAATGTTAAGACAGGGACTAGTGGAGAAGAGATCCAGTAGAACTAAAAGACAAGTCATTTTATGTTTGGTTGCGCGTGGGTGTTGCGCTCTGAAAATAGCAGATCTACAAGCTCACAACGCGTCGCGCTGCGACGCGTTGTGAGCTTGTAGATCGGCTATTTTCAGCTTGCAACCGAGTGTAAAATCAGCCATTACGACGCCATCAAGGCACCGCCAAAATACATTCTAGTCGACTAAATCAACTGTAGATTTAGTCGACTATAATCTTATGCTATTTAGTCGACTAAAACTAGACAAAAACTAAAACATTTCAGATGACTAAAATATGACTAAAATTAAACGGAATTTTATTTAAAAGACTATGACTAAAACTAAATCAAACTTTGCTGTCAAAATCAACACTGTGCCGAAGTTTGCCGTGTGCTTAAGCTCCTGACGCACTGCAACGCCCCCCCCCCCTTGTTTACAATGGCTGCAGCCACACGGCAGGCGTCAATTGGAAGCGTCAAAAGATGTTGACGACGAGTCCCTCAAGAGCTCGATTCTATTCTGGAGCATGGACGTGTGGCACAGACTTATGGAGCATGGACGTGTGGCACAGACCATCTGAGATGAGTTGGAGCAACGCAGAAAGACAACGTTGTTTTATTATTTTCTCAGTCAGTGATGCTCGCGTCGGACGCTTTCGGTGTGTATGTTAAAGGACGACTTCACCCATTTTCAACCTATCTTCATATAATTGGTCCTCACTAATACTCATGATAAAATGCTCCAATTTTTTTTCTATGTCTGTGTCTCAGAGGAGGGCTGTGGACAGTCCAGAAACCTGTCTACCAGTGACATCATCGTTAGACAGGATTTTTTTTTCCAACAAGAAAACAAGATTTCACATTTTTTATTTAGATTTTTAACGCGAGAACAATGACTTATATTATTGCATTGCAACTTTCCAGGAATAGAAAGCCTGCAGTTTCTATTAGCTTGGATTCCCCTTCGATGATGTCATTGGTAGACGGGACTCTGAACTGTCCACAGCCCTCCTCTGAGACACAGACCGAGTAGAATTTTCTTTTACCATTTTATCATGAGCATTAGTGAGGACCAATTATATGACGATAGGTTGAAAATGGGTGAAGTCGTCCCCATCCCTAAAGCCCCACTAGCGGCCCCCTAGAGGTCGTGCTGCTCCTTACACCCAACTGGACAAAAGTTAACCGAATGACATTGCCAACAAAGCAAGTCCAGTGTTCTCACCAGCATAACTAAAGATGTGTACACACACACGCAACACATGCATGCATGCACGCCACACACACACAAGCATGCATGCACAATGGTGCCTGAGCACTCGAAGCAACATCATTTTTCGAGATGGATCATCACATATTAATATTAATACGCATGCATCATCATATACAGTGGTGTAAAGTAACAAAGTACATTTACTCAAGTACTGTACTTTTGAGGTATTTCTTACTTTATTGGAGTATTTCCATTTGTCTATACTTTTACTTCTACTCCACTACATCTCAGTTTTACTCCACTACAATTATTTGAAAACATTAGTTACTAGTTGCTTTGCAAATATAAATTATTATATTATAAAACACACATTAACCACTTTAGCCCTATTTTATACCTAGGCTATTTGAAAATAGCCGATCTACAATCTCACACCGCGTCGCATCGCAATGCGTTGTGAGCTTGTAGATCTGCTAATTTCAAACATTTTATTACTTTTACTTTTGGCACTTTAAGTACATTTTGATACCAATACGTTTGTACTTTCACTAAAAGTACATTTTGAATTACAGACTTTTACTAACAGAGTACTTCCTCATTGCTGTATTGCTACTTCTACTTAAGTAAAACATTTGAGTACTTTTTCCACCACTGACTGTACAGTATGTATGTATGTTATGTAACAAGACAAGAGAGAGAACCTGGAAATGCAAGTGAAGCAGCCGTCATTGTATCTGGTGACACTACTCAAGGATGACACACGGAATGGGACAAATGGGGCTAATGGGACTACAGCTCCTGTCTAGCTTCATACTGTATGTGTGCACTATAGCCTGACCAGAAATAGTTCTAGAAACATCTGCAACATTGATGCCTACCGCACTAGTTGTTGGGGAGTTTTATTCATCTCTTTATTAGCCAACTGATGTTATTCAAGACAGTTCAAATTTAACCCATTAAGACCTGAAGCCGCGTCTAAAAAATCTAAATCCTAAAAAATATATAAAAATATTTTTCACGTTTTTTCAAAAATAGCAGATCTACAAGCTCGTAGCGCGGCACTCGGTGCCGCGCTATGAGCTTGTATATCTGCTATTTTTGAATAGCCAAAGAAATCAAAAGTGACAGATATGCGTTCCAGGTCTTAATGGGTTAAATTAGATGTGGAGGGAGTTGTATACATGCCCATTTGGAGCGTTGCGTATCCAATTACTTCATGTCGGCTCATATAACGAGGAAAAACATTTCTGCGGTTGATGCGTGCCCCCGCGCACAGACAGTGTGCAAACTACTCTAAATATAATAATAATACTGTAAATATGATTGTTCATCCCATAGTTTTAGGTCCGGTCATGGAAATAGAATACAGTACTTCACCAACCAAAGTTGCACAAATAAGAACCCTTTTAAAAGGTTCAAGATTCATGGTTGACTTTATTGCTACATCTTGTGTACAGGTACTGTATACATAAAACCTATTTTTGTATGGCTTCTTCAGACAACATAAGTCAGGGGTCTAGCAAAGTAACAGTAGTAGTAGTAACAGCAAAGAGGTATAGGTGTAGAGGGAAAAAAGAGCAGACTAAGTAAAAAAAAAACTTTAATCTGAAACACAATTTTATACAATATAGTGGGGGTCCCTGCCTCATCTCTCTCTCAGCTAGGGGGTCCCTGGCCTGAAAACGTTGAAGACCCCTGACATAAGTAATACTAGTAGTTAACTAGAAAAGTGCTATTCTCGGAGTGCAGACCTCTCCCAGTCCGGGTTGCTTACCCAGGGCTGTGGGCATGGGGTGCAGACTGTCAACTGTACATGTATGTGGACTGGAGCTGCTATGGGTAGAAGTGAAAGCGGCTTTGGAGGTGTGCTCTATAAAGGCCCCATAACATGGGATTCCATTTTGGGTATGATTATATTCATTATATATCGCTTTTTGTGAGAAATAGGCCCCACCGACAACATTGTGAAGCCAATGACAAGCAAACAGTATGGAATATCTGTTTGACAGTCATTGGCACATGATTTGTGCCTAATGTGGTGGTGGGGGGGAAATCACCATTCTGCAACAAACAGTGACATTTATAGGATTTTTAGCATACGTGAAATCAATTTTGGCTCTGTGTTGTTTAGAGTACCCAATAATCGAGCTGAGGCAACATGGCAACGGCAACATATATACACAGCAGCAGTTAGGGAAGAGAAACTGTTGGCATAAACACTGCACCATAGTGGCTACTGATAGTAGGTTGCTACAAGACGTAAACAAATTTAAGTGATGCAACCAAGGCAGAGGATAGTTCCTCCTCGAGCAACTCTCTGCTTCAACTCTGTGAGATTTAAATAATCACAGCAGTAGTAATCACTAACTGACTAAAACTGTAGACCTAATAGGGGACCAGTGGTGGAAAAAGTACTCAAATGTAAAAAAAAAAAAAAAGTACAATATTTGCCTCAGAGATGTAGTGGAGTAGAAGTAAAAGCAAAGAATATTGGAAATGCTCCAGTAAAGTAAAAATACCTCAAAATTGTACTTAGTTACTTTACACCAGTGTAGGGGACAGACCCAACTGCCTTTTATTGTCTTTATAAGATGTCTTTTATCTCCTATCCACTCAGTCTACGTGGTCCACCAAATACTGTGAAGGAGAAATATTTGTTTACCTGTATAAATCATTAATCAAACATGCACATAATCAGTCGAGTAGCCAGAAAATACGCACATACGTGTGCATGCATACTGTAATTGACACCACATAATTACCACTAATCATGTCGTGTGTGATTACGGTCTATAAAAATAGCTTACGGCAATATAGATCTCCACCAGTCTATCCCCCTTTCCCTCATAATCTACAAATTACTCCCTTCATCTTGAAAGATACTGTAGCACTTGAATATACTGTAGCAGAAATATAATTTGTTAAATTAAAGATGACATCAACTGAGAAATAATATATTTGAGTTATTCATTGGTCTAAAAAAAAGAGTATACTATGATACTTCTGTTTTATTAGAGCATATAGATCATACAGCCATGTTTGAACCTTTGATGATGCGATTAGCATACAGTATGTGGTATGCATACTGATGTTTGAGTCACCAGAGAAATAATCTTAAACCAACATTTGTGAAAAGATAGTATAATTATCACTGAAATAAATGTGCAGTCATAAAAACTAAACAAGTTCTCCGCCAGGCTGGATTGCCTACCCAGGGCTGTGTCAGTCGTGGGGTGCAGAAGTCAGAACAAATCAGACTTTTGGACAAAATCTGTAGGAGTAGCAGCAAAAAGTGTGTTTTGAAGAAAATGATAAATGGCTGAACATCTTATCAGGTGGAAATGGGCCTGTCCTATATTGGGAGTAGGTTAAAACGCAGCACTCTGGGCACGCATGCACGCGCGCACGCGTCCTCCCTGGTTCTCAAATAATCTCTGCATCCTTGCACCATGTACCTTTCAAGCAGGCGTTATTCAGCCGGTGGAGACAGTCGGGGGCAGTTTTGCCAACCAGTCAAATCATATGGCATCGACTAGCTGTGACTCTGGCCATGATGCTGAAATGATGTTTTGGCATTATGACTAGCTGTGACCCTGGCCATGGTGCTGAATTTGTGTTGTGGCATTGAGACTAGCTGTGACTCTGGCCATGGTGCTGATTTCGTGTTGTGGCATTGAGACTAGCTGTGACTCTGGCCGTGGTGCTGAAATGATGTTGTGGCATTGAGACTAGCTGTGACTCTGGCCGTGATGCTGAAATGATGTTGTGGCATTGAGACTAGCTGTGACTCTGGCCATGGTGCTGAATTCGTGTTGTGGCATTGAGACTAGCTGTGACTCTGGCCGTGGTGCTGAATTTGTGTTGTGGCATTGAGACTAGCTGTGACTCTGGCCATGGTGCTGAAATGATGTTGTGGCATTGAGACTAGCTGTGACTCTGGCCATGGTGCTGAATTCGTGTTGTGGCACTGAGATAAGCTGTGATCGATTTAACCCATTAAGACCTGAGGCGATTCTTAAAAATGTTTTCTAAATCCAAACAGTTTTTAGAAAAAAAAAATCTAGATTTTTCAAAAATAGCAGATCTACAAGCTCATAGCACGGCACTCGGTGCCGCGATATGAGCTTGTATATCTGCTATTTTTGAAATGCCAAAGAAATCTAAAGTGACACAGATGCGTTCCAGGGCTTAATGCTTAATAAAGTATTCAATCAATCAAAAGCTTCAATGTTGCGCATCAGTTGAAGCCAACAAGCTCTACCTTTGATTGTCGGTGGAAATTTAACTAAAGTGATAGAGTTCCCCAGCCGTGGTGGGAAAAGTACTCAAATGTTTTACTTAAGTAAAAGTATCAATACTGTAATGTAGAAGTACTCTGTTACAAGTAAAAGTCCGGAATTCTAAATTTACTTGAGTAAAAGTACAAAAGTATTGGTATCAAAATGTACTTAAAGTACCAAAAGTAAAAGTAGCAGATCTACAAGCTTGCGACGCGTTTTTTCAAATATTCTCGGTATAAATAGGGCTAAAGTGGTTCATGTATGTTTTACAATTAAATCATTTATATCTGCAAAGTAACTAGTAACTAAAGTTTTCAAATAATTGTAGTGGAGTAAAAGTACAATATTTGCCTCTGAGATGTATAGACAATTGGAAATACTCCAGTAAAGTAAAAGCACCTCAAAATTGTACTTAAGTACAGTACCTGAGTAAAGGTACTTAGTTACTTCACACCACTGTGCCCCAGACTAGCATAAATTTGCCAACAATGGAAAAGCATCGATAGTGCGATCAATTCAGAATCGGATCGATAAGTAGGATCGATAAGGGGAACAAAATCGATACTCTACGGTGTGCGCAAGTGCCACGCATGCAGTATACTATTAATTCATCTTTATTACATATTAGCATGGTAGAAAGTTCACAAAACTGGCTCTATGGTAAGTTAACCCATTAAGGCTTGAGGTTCCGATTCTACCAAATGTCTTCTAAATTCTAAAACAGTTTTTTTTGAAAAAAACGTATGTTTCTATATCAGTGGTTTTCAAACTTTTTCATGTCAAGGACCCCAAAATGTATATGTATTTGGCCGCGGACCCCCATCTCAAAATATGTTGTTCCAGGGACCCCCAGAAGCAAAGATTTGAGTTACAAATGTTCGCTTTAAAACAATATATATTCAAAAATGTGCACATATTTTCTTGATTTTTCAAAAATAGCAGATCTACAAGCTCGTAGCGCGGCACTCGGTGCCGCGCTATGAGCTTGTATATCTGCTATTTTTGAATAGCCAAAGTGTAAAATAATGCTTTTTAAGCTCACATCTAAAGATGCGTTCCAGGTCTTAATGGGTTAATGTTAGTTATGGTGATGAAATATTACGTCAGTGTAATAATGTTTCATCTCTGTGCATTTGTGTTTGTACTGTATGTTTTCATTACCCTCCCTCTCAGCTCAGTCCATCACTAATGAGTTGTTGCAGCTGCTGATGTGCCGAGATTTCACCATAGATGTGATGTGTCCTCATACGGTTCACCTCACATAACCCGTGGCCATGTTTCACTTTTTATCCGAGAATGTTATGAACTAACTGAAGATTACCATCCTATTTACTTTCATCGTGTGTGTATAATGCAACCTCTTATGATTGCACAGACAGTTATACATGCTATTAACTCTTTAAGACCGGGAACGCATCTGTGTGTCATTTTTAGATTTCGTTGGGCTATTCAAAAATAGCAGCTATACAAGCTCATAGCGCGGCACCGAGTGCCGCGCTATGAGCTTGTAGATCTGCTATGTTTGAAAAAACATGAAAAGTTGTGCAAATATTTCTTTTTTTTGGCGGACATTTGTAACTCAAATCTTTGCTTCTGGAGGTTCAAGGGAACTAAATATTTTACAAATGTTCGCTTTAAAACATTTAATCCAAGATTTTGCCACAAATGTTCACGATTCTTCAAAAATAGCAGATCTACAAGCTCATGTGCCGCGCGTAGATCTGCTATTTTTGAATAGCCAAAGAAATCTAAAACGTTCCCAGTCGTAATGGGTTAAAAGCAGTAAAAATAAATCAAAAGCATTGGAAATTAGACTGTACAGAGTTTAGGCCTGACGAAACAACCCCCCAACAGTTATGTATATAACTTAGTATTTCTATCAGCATATATATCACTCAAAGCCAACATTTTTAATGAGTGTCCCATCCTACAATGCATCATTTGATTGACAATATACATTTTACCCTCACAAGCACAGACTAACCCATTTGAACCGAATTACGGTGTATGCGAGCTCTAAACATAACCATTCTTATGTAAAACACCGCTCTGTATATTTGCTAGAATCTCTTTTCCTTTTTTTCAATTAATACAAATCTTGAATATTGAAACAGTTAAACCCAAGAATCCATGTAAACACGGAGAATACAGAACATAAACACATTGGTTCACATTTATTAGTCGTCAATCTGCATTCATCTTGTATTCAGAGACAGCGCGAGGTAATTCCAGGTATAGCATAGTGCAAAATAATGTTCCAATGAACGTTATGAATGTGGCGCATGGACCATTGACATAAAGAGAAATATCCACTCTCATCCCCCAGGCACCATCAACAGATCTAATGTTCCTAGCTCTTCGTGTTTATGTACGCGGGCGCGTGTGTGTGTCGGAGAGAGCAGGTTTCTCTTCTCACGACACAACTTGTGTAAACTTGTGGTGTTATATATGTTTACGAGCGCACTGTGTGCGCGCGCGTGTGAGAAAGGATGCTCTACATCACCAATATGTATCTCCTCAGCTCATTCATTGTACCCACTAAGACAGTCGTTCAATCGCTCAGGTCCGCTGGCCCTGTCTGAGCCTGTAAGCACAGTCCCATTAAGGCCTAGATGGAGTGGATATGCTTCCCTGTCTGAGACTAATGGACAGATTATGACCTGAGAGAGAGGGAGGGAGAGAGGGAGGGGGAGAGAGACAGAGAGAGAGAGAGAGAGAGAGAGAGAGAGAGAGAGAGAGAGAGAGAGAGAGAGAGAGAGAGACCCAGAGTGAGAGAAAAAAGAGAGATGACTGATCATTACTGTACACCTGCCTGTAGCCTCGCTCTCTCTCTCTCTTTCTTTGAATCTTTGACTCAGATTGACTAATGTAGAGCATAGTCAACTTCTTTATCAGCACAAATTAGCCGCGCTGAAACAACGGCAAACATGGACTCCTCATGGTTGTGGTAATTAATAAAGGTCACAATTATTTTTGAATAATAGCCAAAATCGTCATAATCAATTCCATGTTAAAAATGCGTTTTAAAAAACAATGTCAAAAATAGTGGAAATAGCAGATCTACAAGCTCGAAACGCGACACATTTTGAGCTTGTAGATCAGCTATTTCCACTATTAATTAAGTATAAAGTAATTAAATATGTGTTATTTGTCATATCTGCTGTGTGCAATTTTGGATTACGAAGCCTAGAAGGCAAACAAAGTTTTCATTTTTGATTCATAATGTTCCAATGCTCAATGGCCAAACACACAATTAAATCACAATTATTTGTGTAAAATGTCATAATCGTGACAGCCCTACTGGGAAGCAGGGACGTGCACAGATAGACTCTAGGTGGTGCTAGAGCACCTGCCCTTTGCCCTCTTGACCAGAAGTGCCCTTTTGAAAAAAATAATATTTTTTTCCAGTTTACAGCAGGGGTCTTCAACAGGGGGTCCGGGGGGGTCCTCAGAGTTACTACAGGAGGTCCGCTAAATCTTTATGTGATATGATTTTTCTTTTTACCATAACCACTCGAAACCCAGCATCCCTTTTCTGAGGAGAACTTTAGCCAAAAATAGCAGATCTACAAGCTCACAACGCCTCGCGCTGCGAGGCGTTGTGGGCTTGTAGATCGGCTATTTTTGGCAAAGAGGTATAGGTGTAGAGGGAAAAAAGAGCAGACCAAGTAAACAAAAAAAAGTATAATTTACTTGAGCACCTGCCCCTCAAAATGTCTGTGCACGCCACTGCTGGGAAGAGGAGCGCTCCAGCGTGTCTTTACCATAGAAATGCATGCCGCTGGCAGCACAAATAGCAGTTTCTGTTGACACTAAGGCAGCCACACACTGTAGCAAAAACAATGTGAAGGAGGAACAAGGCTGTGTTTATATCCCTTCTCCTCATTCAGCACAGACACTACATAACTGAATGACACAACCAGAGAGATGAAGAGACAGAGAAAGAGAAGGAGGGAGGAAAGAAGAGCAAAGAAAGAGAAGAGAGTGATCGAGAGAGAATGGCGCAAGGGACAAGAGTGGAAAGAAGAGAGAGACCAGAGAAAAAGAGAGTGAGCTATGGGGATGGAGGGAGGATGGAGAGAACAGGGCCAGATATGAAGGTCCAAGGTTGGTTGAGGAATCAGAAAGATGGCGGCCAGCTGATATGAATATTCCACACATCAAGGCCACTGTGCTGTGGAATGATGAGATCAATATGTTCATCTAAACATGAACCCACTCTAAATCATTCTGAGGGAAGAGAGGGCCACTGTGTGTGTGTGTGTGTGTGTGTGTGTGTGTGTGTGTGTGTGTGTGTGTGTGTGTGTGTGTGTGTGTGTGTGTGTGTGTGTGTGTGTGTGTGTGTGTGTGTGTGTGTGTGTGTGTGTGTGTGTGTGCATGTGCATGCGTGTGTGTATTAAAAATTCACTTGAGTAAAAGTACAAAAGTATTCGTATCAAAAGGTACTTAAAGTACCAAAAGTAGAAAGCACTTGTTATGCAGAATGTCCCGTATCATGTTTTCAAATGTATAAAAACCTTTTGAAAATAGCAGATCTACAAGCTCACAATGCGTCGCATCGTGACACATTGTGAGCTTGTAGATCGGCTATTTTCAAATGGCCGAAATGTATTAAAGGGCTTTTGTAATAATAATCTAAATCTACAAAGTAACAAAAGTTTTCAAATAATTGTAGTGGAGTAGAAGTAAAAGTATTGGAAATTGGAGTAAGTAAAGTACAAATACCTCAAAATTGTACTTAAGTACAGTACTTGGGTAAATGTACTTAGTTACTTTACACCACTGGTGTGCTGACGTGTGTGTGTGTGTGTGTGCGCGAGAGCGTGCGTGCGCACAGTGGCTTTGTGCACTATAGCTTTTGCCTGGACAGTGGAGATGAATTATGTCACTGCATAAAACTCACACACTGTGATGGTGCCAGAGTCCAGCACAGACTCTGTAGGCTGCAGACTGAGCTATATGTTCTGCAAGACTCACATAAACACAGACCACATGCACTGAATGGAAGACCATCTTCCACACTAATATTTGGTCCCAATCATCACCATCCTCCTCTGTCCCATCAACATGGTCTAATTCACAATTCAACTTCAAAGGCAAATTCATCATCATCATCATCATCTTCATCAACCACCATTACCACTCTTACCTCTTAGTTTGTTTTGTACGTCCAGTGCGATATCGAGAGGATAGAAGGGCAGTACAGGATCATTGATGAGACGAAGAATGGCCTCGGCAGTCATCTGTGGGAAAAAAAAACAATAAAACATGACGTGGTGTTTTGGTGGAGTATGAGCAATGTGTTTGTACGTTAAGCCGCTTACACATGGGGCAATTTTTTCATGCAAATAATACGTTTTTTTAAAGAACCTTATAAAGTCAATGCATTACAATTACAGTTACATTCAAGCTTACATGGAGCGAAAAAGCGAAGCGAAAAAGCGTCTTTTAATTATTCGGAACGAGTCCGAATTTTTCGTATATTCACATATTCGCCGGTGTGTAATGACCTTTATGTTGTGAGCATTTTTTGGTTTGGATGATATGTTAGAAATGTGCTGGGATGCTACTCAACATGTCCAATCTGTCCAAACCATCTGATCCTCTATGTTCCTCTGGACACAAACCATACACTACAGGAATGCATAGTATTATTTATAATGGTGCTGACATGTGTTTTTCAGCTGTACATTATTATGAGAACAAGTGCAATGAATGCAGTTGGAATTAGACCTGGATTTTAAGTTGAAGTACATACTTTTGACAGAGACTTGGCAAATACAAGATCCTCCAGCCACTCGGTTTAAAATATACAATAAAAAACAAGTCATAATAGTCACAATAATAACCCTTTTCTTTTACACAAAGCAAATACTTTGTGTAAACAGAAAGTATAAAATAACTTGAGGGTTGGGGCCATAGCACTAAAACACCACTGACCTTAAGCATACAGTATATTAAACCTCCACACCTGACCTATAGTGTACGTACAGTAGATATTGCACAACCATCAACAGTTACTGTGATCCTAAAGCCTTTTATCTGTGGCCTGTGGCACAACGGGTAGAACAATCTAAACGAAAGGAAAGGTCAGAACGCACACAAAAGGTGTGTGTGTGTGTGTGTGTGTGTGTGTGTGTGTGTGTGTGTGTGTGTGTGTGTGTGTGTGTGTGTGTGTGTGTGTGTGTACTGTATGTGTGTGTGTGTGGGTACTGTATGTGCACGTGTGGCTCCTCCATCTGACCCGCTGTACCCCTTGTTCAACAAGAAAATTGTCTGTCTGTCTCAATGTGAGAAGTCTCTTAGACAGTGACCTCTGTTCATCTACCCGCTGATACACACAGCAGGCAGAGGCCAGGTTTGTATTACTATACTTGTGAGGACGTCAACATTTTAGGACAGATGCCATTTTAAAAACTTTGGGCCGTTTTAGCCGTAAGCCTAAAGCCAAAAAAGAGCAGATCTACAAGCTCACAACGTGTCACGCTGCGACACGTTGTGAGCTTATAGATCAGCAATTTTTTTGGTGCATGACACTGGCAAATAACAAGTATATAATAAGTATAAATCACGTTTAACTCTAATTCCAACTTCTACATCTAACCTCTAAATGTCTAAGCCTGACCCTAACCTGAATATTTTCCTAAATGTAAACGTATCTCTAAAAATAAATAGCAATAACAACCATTTCTCTTGTGAGGACAAGGAAAACGGTCCTCGCCATGTCTATTTCTCACATTCAGCTATACTTGTGGGGACATTTGGTCCTCACAAGTACGCGCACGCACGCACGCACGCACGCACGCACACACACACACACACACACACACACACACACACACACACACACACACACACACACACACACACACACACACACACACACACACACACACACACACACACACACACACACACACACACACACACACACACACACTTGACATCCCCACATGGAGAGGAGAGGCTATAGGGCAGAATGGTGGGAGAGGGAAGGAGCAGACTACCAGGGACTTCAGTGATGAGTAAAGGTCAGGAAACAGTCTCAACACTCACTCAGGCCTCTGCCCTCTCTCTGGTAAGGAGAGAACAGTGAGCAGAATAACATTATTATGTGGGCAGAGAAACAAGACAAGCGCTGCGAGAGAGAGAGAGTGAAACATGATATGAAGAGCGGGCTCAATAAAAGTGATACAGACCAGAGAAGGATATATCATCTAATGTACGATGTTGTTGTGACCGGAGCTCTGACAATCAGAGTCTAATTATATTTATCTCCACAAGGTCAAAGTCCACGTCGGGCAGACATACGGTAATGCTGTTGCCCCTGTGTGTGTGTGTGTGTGTGTGTGTGTGTGTGTGTGTGTGTGTGTGTGTGTGTGTGTGTGTACGTGGGTGTGTGTGTGTGTGTGTGTGTGTGTCAGACTGTCTGGAGCTGAACTCACAAATCCACTGGAACAATATTTTGGTGAATGCAGCCAGTAGACCGAGGAAGGACACTCAAACCACATTTTTTTCCAGACAGTCTCATGGTGGTGCTATACCAGCCAGCTTTATACTTTACTAACTGAACTGTAGGTCATCCAATGGATTTTGTATTATTTTTAGATCATGACATAATATTTACCTGTAGTGGAGTACAAGTAAAAGTATTGGAAATTGGAAATGCTCAAGTAAAGTACAAATACCTCGAAATTGTACTTAAGTACAGTACTTGAGTACATTTACTCCACCACTGCGTTTCTTGTTGCATTCTTGTCTCTCCCAGATGCTGATAAGGTAAAATGAATGTATGATTGTGGGCGGCAGTGGCTCAAGAGGTTCTGTGGAGCAGGAACACCTAACAGGTTGGTGCCCTGCATGGTTGCCTCCACCGTCAATGCGTGGGTGAACAGAACGCACATTGTAAAATGCTTTGGACAAAAGGCGGTATAAACGCAGACCATTTACCATATAAAATGGGTACTGTACTCCTGGGTGGCTTCTGACACATGAAAAAGGGGAATACGTTTTTACTTTTTGTCATTTTGCCATTTTTATGCAGAGAATAGAGCAGCATAGTGTGGCAGAAAATCACCACAGCATTCAGTGACAATTTACATTGGAAAATATTCCCACCCAAAGTCCAGTTCATGCTTTGTGCAATTTTAGAATCTAATCATGTGGATCTCTCTAGATTTACATCATGGGAACAGTGGTGGCAGGAATTACAAGAAAAATGGGATATAGTCCATTGTAGTAACTGACATTCTCTACTATGAGGTCATATTTGAGATTTGAAACATTTGGAGGTTCGTCCTTGGCTTACATTTTGTGCAAAACGGGCCACCCCCACAAACTTTGGAAGCCAATCACAGCCAATCGGAATGGAATATGAGAAAGGTGACAGATACGTCTTGATCATATGACTACAGAGATAATGTATACAGATTTGCGTGAGGTTTCGACAAAATCTGTAGTAACTGTAGTCTGTAGTAACTGTAGTCTGTAGTAACTGAGTAGTAACAAAAAATGTGTTTAGCAATAATCTGTCTCATGGTGGCGCTATAACAGGTCGATTTGAAAAACAATTGGGTGGAGACTCTTCCTTGGTCTACTGGGAGTGTGGTGCATGCTAAGTTTCCCGCCGATCAGACCAGCTGTGTTTGTAGCATGTCGTGCAAAACGGGCTCCTCCAGCAAACTCTAAAAAGCCAATCATAGTCAATCGGAATAGAATCCAAAAAATCTGACAGATACAGTACATCTTGATCACATGACTACAGAGATAATGTGTACCAATTTGCGTTAGGTTTGGACAAAATCGGTAGGAGTAGTACAAAAAAATGTGTTTTGCAAAAATCGGCCTCCTGGTGGCGCTATAACAGGCCCATGTGAAAAATTTGGGGCAGAGGTTCTGCTCTGGCTTCCAGGGAGTGTGTGTACACAGTTTCATGCTGATCGCTTCAACGGTGCCAGAGATTAGCTATCCAGAGACAGACGGACGGACGCACACACAGAAGGACGGACAGAGGCGAAAACATAATCTCGGCCTGGCGGAGACAATAAAATGCTTCTCAGTATCCTAAGAGAACTAATCATCAGCCTCTTTATAATAACGTGTAGTTATTTGTATCCATATGACTGAATACATAGAGGTTACAGCACAAGTTAAAGTCTGCCATTAAACATCCGTCAACGGTCTTGACAACCTGAATATCTAGTAGACAACATTCTAGTGAAGGATTCCCTCCTTATTTAACCCATTAATACCTGGAACGCATCTGTGTCATTTTTTAGATTTATTTGGCTATTAAAAACATAGCAGATATACAAGCTCATAGAGCTTGTAGATCTGCTATTTATTTTTTTAAATCATGAAAATGTGTGCAAATCTTTAAATATATATATATTTTTGAAAGCGAACATTTTAACTAAAATCTTGGAGAGGAGATTCTACAAATGTCTTCTAAATCCTATGTTTTTTGTGGGGAAAAAAATATGTTGTTGCTATAATGTTGCTATATCAGTGGTTCTCTAACTTTTTCATGTCATGGACCCCCCAAAATGATATGTATTTGGCCGCGGACCCCTATTTCAAAATATATTGTTCCAGGGACCCCCCAGAAGCAAAGATTTGAGTTAAAATGTTCCCTTTAAACAATACATATTCAAAGATTTGCACCAAATTTTCACACATTTTCAAAAATAGCAGATCTACAAGCTCATAGCGCGGCACTCGGTGCCGCGCTATGAGCTTGTAGATCTGCTATTTTTGAATATCCTAAAGTATGAAATAATGGTTAAAGTGGTTACACAGATGCGTTCGGTCTTGAAGGTTTAATGCTGCTTTTCGTCCTATAGTATGTTGAAAATGGTCTATAACACAGTGTGCAGGGGGCTGGTTTGCTCTGCTCTGCTCTGCGCTCCGCCGTGTGGCTGCCAAGGAAATCAATCTGGCAGAGGAAAAGATTAGAGCATTGATTTGGAGGCTGGGTGAGTAATACTACTGCAGAAAGCATACGTCAAAAAACCTGTAATGCGGCAGGACAGAAAAGGCCGTTGATTTCTTATTTATGGCCTTATTTCTGGGTCCTCTCTCACCACCGAGGCAGAGGGATAAGCCGGGGAGGAGGGGAGGGGGGGTGGCGGATGGGGGCCGACGAAGAGACGTGAAAAAAGGGAGTGAGAAAATGATAAGTGAAGAGAGGCAAGAAAGGGAGGCTGTGCGACAATAGAACGTATAAGAGAATTAAAGTGAAGGAATGTGTGGAGTGGGAGCAGAGTGACAGCAGAAAGCAGTCTGGACCGGCTCTCGTCTCCCCCCTTCCCCTTGATGTTAACCTTAATGTGTCAGGCTAAATCTGTCTGGGATTATACCTTCTGCTGGCTGTCACCACAGCCCTGGAATCCTCTCACATGTAAAGATAAGCAGCATGTGTGTGTGTGTTGTCGGCTGTGTGGACCTCGCTATGAAAAAAAACAACCTAAAGCATTTACTAGATAGTTCCAAGACCACCAAGGAAGCAAAAATGGTGAATGGTATACTGTAAGAGGTCTGCCTTCATACCCACAGAGCTTTGCAATGTGGGAGGCATTCACACGTACGTTTAGGTATACCGATGACGGAGGCAGTGATTCAAGGCACGAGTTGCTTATCCTCCTGTAATTCGACAAAGTGGTGAGGCCAACATGTCTTCTGCCCGGTTCTCCTCAGTGGCTGGAGCAATTGATCTGAATTTGCACACAGCCATTCACCATTATCATGTGTACGGAACAGCGAAGCCCGTTTTTCGCTTTCCCCAAATGTCAGTATTAGCGTTTTTGTGCTTGCTGGCTCCCGGGTTGCCAAATCATGTGCGCATATCCCCCCACAGGTATGGTCTAGTCGGGAGTAATTAGGGATTCAGTGTCTTGCACAATGAGTTGGGACAAAACCATTGTACAGGTAACATTTTGAAAGCTGTGATATTTAAAATAACCTTTTTTTATTATTTTTTTTATCTATGAAGAATAATTAACTGGCTTATTCACAGTTTATATAGCACAACTACCATCATTTGATCGTATACTGTAGGTGCATCATTTGAGTCATCAAGTGTGAAAACAAAAGAGTGCTAACAGTTATTAGCACAAAAAAAGGACAACCTACACACACTTATACGTGCATGCCTGTAACTCTCCTCCCACCTGTAAATAGTGCTCTTCGTCAGACTTGAATAATAACTATTACTATTTCCATCTCTCCAGCCAGAAATCAGCATGCGTGTGTCGGCCAATGTGAGCGCTCATGCAAAGGACACACATTTCAAAATGTCACTTACAGATTTGCTCCCACTCAGATCCATGCTGCTATATTAATTTTTCATATGATGACATTAAGAAAGCCACCCACTCAGGTGACCTTTCGCCAGAGGATGTTTTTCTTTTGATTCGAACAACACGAGCCACTTGATCCAATCTCCACTATACCCTCCCTTGGACATTCTACCAATCTATCTGCTTCTCTTCCTCTTTTTTAAGCATCCCTGCCTCCACTCTTCTTCCTTTTCTACAGTGGTGTAAAGTAACTAAGTATATTTACTCAAGTACTGTACTTAGGTAAAATTTTGAGGTATTTTTTTTACTTTACTTGAGTATTTCCAATTGTCTGTACTTTGACTTCTACTCCACCACATCTCAGAGGCGAATATTGTACTTTTACTCCACTACAATTATTAGAGAACTTTGGTTACTAGTTACTTTGTAGATATTGATTATTATTACAAACTACACATTAACCACTTAATTTTGTCCATTTGAAAATAGCCGATCTACAAGCTCACAATGCGTCGCGATGGGACGCATTGTGAGCTTGTAGATCTGCTATTTTCAAGAGATTTTTAAAAATTAGAAAACTTGAAACGGGACATTCTGCATAATGAGTACTTTTTACTTTTGGTACTATTTTGATGCCAATACTTTTGTACTTTTACTCGAGTACATTTTGAATTTGGGACGTTTACTTTACTGAGCACTTTTTCCACCACTGCTTTTCTAGTCCCTCATCTTTCCTCCATAGCTGTTTGAAGACTTTCCATCTCTCTTCTCCACCTCATCCGTGTCTCTCTCTACTGTCCTCTCTCTTTTCTTTAATCATACGGTACTTCTCTTCTCTTTTCTTTTCTCGTCTCTTCAACGCCCTGCGGGGACGACAGCCCTTTGCAGAGAGAATATATTTGTGTACATTACAGAGAGAGTTGAAGAGAGATCACGAGAGGGAAAGAGGCGTGTGTGTGTGTGTGTGTGTGTGTGTGTGTGTGTGTGTGTGTGTGTGTGTGTGTGTGTGTGTGTGTGTGTGTGTGTTGGGGGGGGGGGGGGGGGGTAGTCATTGAGACAATTGACAGAGGAAAAAGTGTCACATTTGCACATCAAAATGATTATTTTTTCTGTGTTCCGATAATTACATTAACACTCATGACAACAGTGCAATATGGCAACTGAGGCTAAGTGACAATGTAATAAAGAAAGGGTCTTTAACAGGGGGTCCGGGACTCCTAGGGGGTCCTCAGAGTTATGACAGGAGGTCCGCCAAATCTTTGTGTGATAGGATTTTCTTTTTTTTTTACATTAACCACGTGAACCATAGCATCCCTTTTCTGAGGAGAACTTTAGCCAAAAATAGCCGATCGACAAGCTCACAACGCCTGTGAGCTTGTAGATCGACTATTTTTGGCCAATTTCGACTATCTGAAACAATTTTATTCAACATAGAGGGGGTCCCTGCTTCATCTCTCTCTCGGCTAGGGGGTCCTTGGCCTGAAAACGTTGAAGAGCCCTATAATAAAGTATAAAGAACCAAACGGGCTGAGAGAAGCTGGACAAACAGGCATGAGGATTAACAAGAATTAATTGGATAACATATCCAATGTGAGAGTGTGTGTGTGAAATATATCAATATATCAACCAATAACTCATACCAAATATCAACAACGTTTTAGAAACAGGGACAAACCGCAACCACCAGTCTTTATAAGCACCTTCACAGAAAAACAAGGGCAGTGTCGCTTACAATAAGCAGACATGGCAACCAATCAGGACGCGTTGCAGAGCCTTTTCTTTTTTTACCAAACACGTCCCCTTCCCACAGCGACGCCCCCATCGTATATATATATGAACACGCCCACAATTCAGTCTAACCCTATCTCACAAATGGACAGGGTGTTTCACACACTCTCAAAAAAGACAGAGAGAGGGAGACGGAGAGAGACACACACACACACACACACACACACACACACACACACACACACACACACACACACACACACACACACACACACACACACACACACACACACACAGAGTGTGTTTAAACCCTTCAGTGTGACGGTTGAGAGAAATAGATGCATGGAAATTGAGACAGAAAGGTAGAGAAATAAATAAAGGCATGGACGTTTTAACAGCAAAGGGCTCTCTGGCAACGTGTTAGCTACAAACATTCACGCATGCGCGCGCATACACACACACACACACACACACACACACACACACACACACACACACACACACACACACACACACACACGCACACGCACGCACGCACGCACGCACGCACAGGAGATAGCAGATATACGACCTCTCAGCAGTATCACATGCAGAGTAGGTCTGCACAAATACGTACACAGATTTATTTACTCTGACACTCAGACACACTAACCCATCTGCACAGATGGGGAGGGAGAGGGAGAGGAGAGAGAGAGAGAGAGAGAGAGAGAGAGAGAGAGAGAGAGAGAGAGAGAGAGAGAGGGCAAATGAGATGATGAGCATCAGGCAGACGGGGAAGATGGAGATCATTTTCTTTCTTTTTTTCAGTGAAGAGGTAATTCTGTTCAAGTCAGTGATCTCATTGGTCTGCTTGCTTGTTTTCCCCACGGTCCACCGATGGAGATGGAGAGATCCTCCTCTGATTCAGGACACCCTGTACTCTGGGCCAAAATAGGCCTCATGAATAAACCATGCACACTGTAGTTAAGTTATGTAACACTGGCACCCCCAATAGACGGCAGCACAGCAGCTATACAGTGTAGGACGATGGCTGTGGTCGTGTGTCGCTTGATTTATACTCATGTCGTACGACAGTGGTGTAAAGTAACTAAGTACTTGAAGGACGACTTCACCGATTTTCAACCTATCTTCATATAATTGGTCCTCACGAATACTCATGATAAAATGGTACCATTTTTTTCTACTCGGTCTGCGTCTCAGAGGAGGGCTGTGGACAGTTCAGAGTCCCGTCTACCAGTGACATCATCAATGGGGAATCCAAGCTAATAGAAACTGCAGGCTTTCTATTCCTGGAAAGTTGCAATGCAATAAAATAATCCATTGTTCTCGTGTTAATAAATATCTAAATAAGATATGTGAAATCTTGTTGGAAAAAACTATCATGCCTAAGGTTTCTGGACTGTTCACAGCCCTCCTATGAGACACAGACCAAGTAGAAAAAAATGGTACCATTTTATCATGAGTATTAGTGAGGACCAATTATATGAAGATAGGTTGAAAAATCGGTGAAGTCGTCCTTTAAGTACAATTTTGAGGTATTTGTACTTTACTTTACTGTATTTCCAATTTCCCATACTTTTACTTCTACTCCACTACATCAAATATTGTACTTTTACTCCACTACAATTATTTGAAAACTTTAGTTACTAGATACTTTGTACATCTTGATTATTATTACAAAACATACATTAACCACTTCAGCCCTATATACATTTTGGCCATTTGAAAATAACAGATCTACAGATCTACCATCTATAAGCTCGCAATGCGCCATATTGAGACTCATTTTGAGCTTTCAGATATTTTTGCTGTCAGACACCAGCGGTGCACAACAAACATGTCATGAATGTTTTCCAATGACAAATATAATTTTCAACAAGATCACCTTCTAGTATACATGTCCCTAATGCATTTATCCGCAAAAACAAATGATTTGTTTTGACACAAACAAAGCTGCAACCTTGAACTGTGAGCCTTCAAGATAAAGCCTCCCTTAAAGGACTAGTAGAGTGTGGGCTTGTTGTAAGGCCTCGAGGCAAGCAGACATCTCATCATCACAAAGTGGTGCATACCCCCCAGGCTGAACCCTGGTTCAATCCTGGCCCCTGGCTGGCTGTGAGTCCCCAACTTGACTTATTCTCTGCTGCAATCTCTTTCCCGCCAAATCCCCTTTTCCCGTTTGAGGGAGGAAAAAGTAGCAGGGAAAGTCTTTAGACCCAAGCCGTTGGAACCATGAAGAGGACAAGGAGAGCCAACGGTGGACTCTCTATTGGGAAATCCTGGGCAAAATAATGGATTTTCAATATACAGTATACACTACAGTAAGCCAACTGTATCTGGCAGTCCTTTAATGTCTCTCTGTTTGCCTGTCTCTCTGACTGTTTTCCTCATGTCTCCCATTTTCTCGGTGTACTCGTGTGTCTCCCTGCGTCACAGGTCTGTCTGCGTGCCAGTCTGTCTCTCTGCCAACGGTGCTGTCTGTCTTTTTGTGTGTTATTCTGTGGGATCACCAGGCAACCAGCCAGATAGACTGTTGGTCTGTCTGTCTGTCTGTCTGTCTGTCTGTCTGTCTATTTGCATTATGTACAAACGCAGAAGAAACAGACACACTGTACCCCTCGCCACAAACACACATTTTACAATTTTTTTTTATGTTCACATAGCATACAGCATGTGCTACTCTATGAGTTATTCTGGAACATAATGACCGCATTGCGATGCATTGTGAGCTTGTAGATCGGCTATTTTCAAATAGCCGAAGTTTAAGGGCTGAAGTTGCTTTCAGCTGGTAACTAGTAACTAAAGTGGTCAAATAATACAAAAAAAAAGAGTAAAAGTACAATTATTTTCCTCTGAGGTGTATTGAAGAAGAGGTAAAAGTATTGGAAATCGGAAAATACAAATACCTCACAATTGTACTTGAGTACTTACTTACTTTCCACCACTGCTCATGGCCTATGCCAGTGCAAATATTTACAGACAGAAGATGTGCAGTGAGCGGAGATCTTTTCCCTGCATGCTTCATCGACTCCTATCTTTTTTGACAGCAGATGGTCCTATCAATATCGACACTTCACTTTGAATATGCCGTGTGTGTGTGTGTGTGTGTGTGTGTGTGTGTGTGTGTGTGTGTGTGTGTGTGTGTGTGTGTGTGTGTGTGTGTGTGCACAACTGCATGTGTGCATGTGTGTGTTTCCTTTGATTTAACTGTGACTAGCCCAAACCAGATGGAGTAATTAGTATACATGCAACATATACGAATAGTAAAACATCTAGTTGTAAAAAGCAGGATTTGAACTCCATTAGCCACAATTAATTATGCTGGCACTTCAAATGCATTTGCAGGCAAGTACTGTAAGTATTAAATAATGATATTTGAACATGAAATAAAACAGTATAGTGCCAACCCTTTTGATTGAAATGTTTGTCACATAATTAATCTGTTAATAGTCTATGCCTTGATGCTGAAGTGTTGCTATATGCTTCTGATACTTTGATTACTAGCTCTTCTCTAATGTAGTTCATTTTAGAGCCATTTTGATTTGTTTTTCTGGCCAATTAGCAGGACACGGTGATGGACAGAGAATTACCAGAAGCTATAATTTGATCTAGTACTGTACCGTTTTTATTTATCCAGCTTTGGAAATTGCATCCTTTAGAGCAAATTAAACAACGCCAGTGGCATAGACAGACAATAAACCGCAATAAACATCATGCCATTGAGATAATGCAGGTCATTTTAAAAAAAAAGTTAGACTCTCAGTAAACTATGCCTCCATTCAAAGTTGGCTCATGTATTGCAAGACAATTTAACCCATTAAGACCGGGAACGCATCTGTGTCATTTTAGATTTCTTTGGCTATTAAAACTTAGCAGATCTACAAGCTCATAGCGCGGCACTCGGTGCCGCGCTATGAGCTTGAATATTTTTTTATTTTCTTTTTTTAATCTTGAACATCTTTGCAAATCTTTGAATAAATATTTTTTTAAACCGAATCTTTGATTCTGGGGATTTTAGAATAAATTATGTTGCTATAATATCAGTGGTCATCAAACTTTTTTTCACGTGAAGGACCCCCAAAATTAAATGTATTTGGCCGCGGACCCCCATGTCAAAATATTTTGTTCCAGGGACCCCCAGAAGCAAAAAAAAAATAATCGCTGTAAAACAAATTATATATATATTGAAAGATTTGCACACATTTTCACAATCCTTCAAAAATAGCAGATCTACAATCTCTTAGCGCGGCACTCGCTACGAGCTTGTAGATCTGCTATTTTTGAATAGCCAAAGAAACCTAAAACGGCACAGATGCGTTCCCGGTCTTCATGGGTTAAAGTTGTGCTAGAGAGTGACTTTGCTTCGGGCACGTGCTTTTTATTTGTCTTATAAGGTCTTGTTAGATCGCACACCGTGACTTATTGGGGAGACCCTCCAAGTGAATAAGGACCGTCAGACAAGCTGCTAATTAATTCACACTTTGGCGACCATAACTGCCCCCCCCCCCCCCCCACTCCCTCTCTCTCTCTCTCTCTCTCTGTGTGGCATAGCATGACATATGTATCCTGGAAGATTGATACTGCGACTGGCAGCTCTCAGCTATACTCATTACCACGGCAGATGGCAGTGTGCGTGCACGCGCGCGTGTGTGTGTGTGTGTGCGCGCGTGCGAGTGTAATTTCAGTTTATGTGCACAAGGGCTTTGTAAGGGTCAAAAACCTATATCAGTGACAAATCCTTGCTAAGTCTGTGTATTACAGCGCATGAGCGTGGCAATATACTGTATTGAGACTATTGTTTGTTCAGTAATGGGTCTCTCCAGCTCTTTAGTTAACCCATGAAGACCGGGAACACATCAATGTCATTTTTTAATTTCTTTGGCTATTCAAAAATAGCAGATATACAAGCTCATAGCGCGGCACCGAGTGCCGCACTAGGAGCTTGTAGATCTGCTATTTTTGAAAAATCGTGAAAATTTGTGGCAAAATCTTGGATTATATATTTTTTAAAGCGAACATTGGTAAAATATTTAGTTCCAGGAACCCCCGGAAGCAAAGATTTGAGTTACAAATGTCTGCAAAAAAAAAGGAAAAAAAATCAAATAAAACATTTCATGATTTTTCAAAAATAGCAGATCTACAAGCTCATAGCGCGGCACTCTGTGCCGCGCTATGAGCTTGTATATTTGCTATTTTTGAATAGCCCAACAAAATCTAAAAATGACACACAGATGCATTCCCGGTCTTAAAGAGTTAACAGAAATTAAATTTTCACGTAGTTTACAAAATGCATCAGCTTGTGTTCCAGTTTAAAATTGGTCTGCCCATTTACAGTATTTGTTCAATCACTTCCAATTTCACTTGTTTATATTGTATCCTGCATGAGCTCACTCGTGATTGGATGACATTTTTTTTTGTGTGTGTTTACTAAAGAGCTGGAGAGATGGGGAGACCCCGGTACCCTGTTATTGAATCCCACCTTCACTTAATGCGGCCTGCGGGTCAATATGCAAATTCTGATATGTTATTGATTTCAGTTGTTCCAATTCCAAACATGCAAGTTTACATGACATGTTTTAATTACTACAGTCTATTGTACCGTATCGTATGTTTTTATGTCAAATATATTTGTACTCAAGGTCGCAAAGTCAATACGTATTACTAATGGATTTGAAATTAAATAGAAATGTAACACTGAGGAATGATTGTTAATATCCCTTTATTATTGTCTCCGCCAGTCTCCGGTACCTTTGGCTTGATCACAGGGAAACTGTGCACACACACTCCCTGGATACCAGAGCAGAACCTTTGCCCCACATTTCTCACATGGGCCTGTCACAGCGCCACCAGGAGGGCGTTTTTTGCAAAACACATTTTTTGACAGTACTCCTACAGATTTTGTGCAAACATCACGCAAATCGGTACACAGTAGTCATTAAACAAAACGGGTCTTCCAGATTTTTCATATTCCATCCTGATTGGCTAAGATTGGCTTCCAAAGTTTGCATGAGTGCTCCATTTTCAACAAAATGCCTCAAATCATAAACACAGTGTGCGATTTTCGTGAAATGTTGCACGCACATTCCCACTAGGCAAAGGAAGAAATTCCACTTGAACATTTTCACATCGGCCTCATGTGGCGCTATAACAGGCCAATTTGCGTACTGCACCAATGTGTGTAAAACTTTGTATGGACCATAGACTGTAAAAAAGAATGGACAAAGCCACTCCCCTGCTTTCTACAGAACGAAAATGAAGCCGATAGTTCAGGAACATGCATTCCTCCATCGTTAATATATACAGTTGGCCACGTCCGGAACTCAAACGCTATTGGTTGAGACCAGACACGTGACCAGCGAACCGGAAAACACCCCCAAAAATGCTATTGGTTGGGTAGCTTGTCAATCAAGAGCGGGGGCGGGGAATGAATGCTATTGGTTGTGTAGGTTGTCAATCAAATCATCCCGCCCCTCCTGGAGCATAGCCTACTTTATCGTCAATTTTAGAATAAATGGGACCATAATTTAGCAAAACGCATATCATGATGATTGAAAGGAGACTTTAAACTAGCAACTGGAAGCATATAGAATTTATGACAATTTTTATTACGGTAAGAAAATCTAGTCTAAAGTTTGTCAAAAACCCATTCACTTGCGCTAAAATAAATTCTTTCTGACACTTCAGGTCGGCGCAGGGTAAAACAGCGCCACTCTGGCCATTCATAAGCTTCCGTGTTGGCCTCATCGTAAATATCCAAGCCTTGCCCCTTGGTATGGACACTCCCTATAGAGGGCAAAGGAAAATGTTTGCCCTGCATTTTTCACATCTTCTTTTTATAGCGCCACCAGGAGGACCACTTATGTAAAGCAATTTTCTATAGTCATGTGATCAAGACGGCTCTGTTTAATATTTCATATTCCATTCAGATTGGCTAAGATTGACATCTAAAGTTTGCAGGAGTAGCCCGTTTTGAACTAAATGCCGCAAATCATGAACGCAGCATCCGATTGTGGTGAAACTTTGCACGCAGATTTGCACTACGTTGAGGAAGAAATGCCACACTTTTAATATTGCCTTATTATAGTGCCACCAGGAGGCACATTTTTGCACACATTTTTTTTCATATTACTCCTATACAAATTGTGTCCAAACGTCACGCAAATCGGCACACATTATCTCTATAGTCAAGTAATCAAGACGGATCTGTACGATTTTTCATATTCCATCCTGACTGGCAAATTCCGAACATTGCCGGCCCACAATAACCTACCTGACTTA
This sequence comes from Gymnoscopelus microlampas, assembly GCF_963454915.1. NCBI lineage: Eukaryota > Metazoa > Chordata > Actinopteri > Myctophiformes > Myctophidae > Gymnoscopelus > Gymnoscopelus microlampas. Next base: position 40,383,093 of record NC_139946.1, read on the forward strand.
GCGGAGAGGAGCATTTTTTCTAGTTCATTTAATTTGTTTAGTTGTTTATTTATTTATAGTGGGATCACAGTTGTTTTCTCTTTTTATAGGGCTATGTTGTTTTCAGTTATTGTTGGCAGTCATGACAGCCAGTTCCCACCTGATGTTATGTGGTAGTTCTGACTGCTCCACACCATACTGAATAACTGCTAGCTTGCATAACATCTTCAGATTAGGACTTAAATCTAAGATATACAGGTCAACAGGTGTGTTGTATCCTCCAAATATGACGATACGTTCTCCCACCATGCAACAACTCATGCAATACCTCCCACACAGGGGGGCTTTCCCTTTGGGCTCAACCTTCTTCCATGAGAAGGTCAGTGGATTGAATTTCCAGAGAACATTGAAGTTCTGGATCCAGTTTCCGCCACCAAATATGTACAACTCTCCATTGTAGGCAAAGGCTGAATGACAACAGCGTTCTTTTGGAAAAAGCTGTACAGAAGGCGTGCTCAGCCAGCAGTTGGTCTCTGTGTCAAAGACACATGACTTGTTGTAGTCAACCTGGCCCCCAAATACAAACATCTTTGTCCCGATGATGGTGGCACAGTGATGTTCTGAAACAGGTGGTGGAGTTCCTCTGGTGTTAATTAAAGACCAGACCATTGTGGTGGTGTCCAACTTGTGCATGTCATTAGTGTGTCCAGTCAGCTGGGTGTGTCCTCCATAAATATACATGACCTTCCTCAAGACGCAGGCTGAGTGTCGGTACCTCTCCCCTGGAACAGTACCGGCAATATTGGGTTTGGACCATCTGTGGGTGTCAACATCAAATGAATAAAGCACGTTACAGTAAGGATATCCCCCCCAGATGTAGACACTATCTTCTACCAGAACAGCTGTGTGGAACCTGCGCATGCAGGGAACCTCAAGGTGATGTTCTCCTCTTCCATTTGTCCATGGGGGCAACTTCCTCCAGCGCAGGGACACTGTGTTGAAGATGTGGACTTGAATCTGATCAATGTTGTTGTTGTTATCGTTTCCTCCAAACGAGTACAGCTTGTGTCCGACTACCACAGCAACTGGGTAGTAATCCTTATGTCCTCCTTTCAGATGTATCGTCCAGTGAAACATTTCACACACCAGCACCACTTTGTGAATGAGCGCAACTAATTTACAGAAGAGGTTGCTAGCAGGCAGGGCAATTTGTTTCCAGAAGTTGCTGAATTTTTTTTTACCCTGCAGTAACGACATTTAAAAGGACAATTACATCTGATGTAATAATGATGTTGTGATATCATTGAGTGATGACATCATTATATGGAATAGCTAATGACATTACTCAACCTGAATGGCCATTTTAGCTAGATCTATGATCTGAATTGTGTCAATACTATGACATCAGTAATCCATATTTGGGCATAGTGTGATAAAAACACACTATATATGTGTGAATTAATGACTCCTCTGACAGGATGGAGAATTATAGTGTAGCGTTGTGATGTTGAGCTGGCATTAGGACCATGCTTATTAACATTCATTCAATAACAAAATATGAATTCTGCATTCCAGCAGCATGTATGAGTTGCAGTCTGTGCACTAGGAATACTTTAGTCATGCTGCTTCAGTTGAACCACATAAACGAGTTTACTGATTACATGCATTTCATCTATTGCACTGTGACTGACACTTTGTTCATGAACATACATACAGACACACATGCACTTACTGTGCACACAACACACACACACACACAAGGCATGTGAGTTACAGAGCAAAGGCTTTGTTCTACAGGAACACAACTCCACCATCAGGTCTCTCTCTCTCTCTCTCTCTCTCTCTCTCTCTCTCTCTCTCTCTCTCTCTCTCTCTCTCTCTCTCTCTCTCGTTCGTTATAAACTTCAGTCCTGCCACTGAATGATGATCCATAGCCATCTGTCAATGTATCTATTTGTATAGCTGTGCAGTTGTGTATAGTATAACCATAATACCTGATGATTATGTTTTACGTATACAGTATCAATATAAATAATTGAAAATGTGCGAAAGGGGAACACAACTTATATGTGCACAGCAGTGGTGTAAAGTAACTACAGCGTAAGTACATTTACTCAAGTACTGTACTTAAGTACAATTTTGAGGTACTTTTACTTTACTGGAGTATTCCCAGTTTTCAGTACTTTTACTTCTACTCCACTACATCTCAGAGACAAATATTGTACTTTTACTCCACTACAATTATTTGAAAACTTTAGTAACTAGTTACTTCGTAGAATTATTAAATTATAAAACATACATTAACCACTTTAGCCCTGTTTTATACCTAGGCTATTTTCAAACATTTTCGTACTTTAAGTACATTTTGATACCAATACTTTTGTTCTTTTACTCAAGTAAATGTTTATTTCCGGACTTTTACTTGTAACAGAGTACGTCTACATTGCAGTATCGATACTATTACTTAAGTAAAACATTTGAGTACTTTTTCCACCACTGGTGCACAGTATACATTATGTGTATGCACATACTGTGGTGAGAGCATGCATGTACATAAAAACCCTGAGTGTTACGGATCCATTTGGTTCCATTAGCACACTCTCAGAGTCAAATTAACGCTCAGGATTTTACAGTGTAAGGAGTATAAGAACCTTTAGTGAGGGCAAAGTTTTTGTGCCGATGAGTAAGAAATAAGCATTTTTACACTCAGCAAGTTGCTCAGTACTGTATGTAAAAGAATCAGAAATGTATAAAATGCAGTTTCTGAGTGTAATTTTTAGATTTCTTTGGCTATTCAAAAATAGGGGGAGTCTACAAAATGTCTTCTAAATCCTAACAGCAAAAAAAATAAAAATGTTGTAATATCAGTGGTTCTCAAACTTTTTTCATGTCAAGGACCACCAAAAATATTACGTATTTGTCCGTGGACCCCCATTTCAAAATATTTTGTTCCAGAGACCCCCAGAAGCAAAGATTTGAGTTAGAAATGTATATATGTATTCAAAGATTTGCACACATTTTCACGATTTATTTTCAAAAATAGCAGATATACAACCTCATAGCGCGGCACTCGGTGCGATGAGCTTGTATATCTGCTATTTTTTGAATAGCCAAAGACATCTAAAAAATTACACAGATGCGTTCCCGGTCTTAAACGCTTGCATGAGTCACGTGTTCGTTAATATGTTAGTCTCTGCACACCGCACTGAACGTCCAAACGTGTCGAGCGACCTCAAGGTGCGGCCAGGTGCCGCGTGTCCCATGCTGTGCCCTTGAGTACAAAGCGTTCAACCTTGACTGTCACCGCGCTCTGCCTCCAGAACAAGTGCTTCCAGACTGCTGTGTTTGTGTAAAAAAGAAGGTCTCAATGGGGCTCAGATTGTGTGTCAGCAAAAAACATAGAAAGTCCTTCTGAATAACCCATTCAGTCCGGGGACGCGTCTCTGTCATTTTTAGATTTCTTTGAGCTATTAAAAAAAATAGCAGATCTACAAGCTCAAAGCTATGAGCTTGTAGATCTGCTATTTTTTTTAAATACTGTGAAAATGTGTGCAAATCTTTGAATATATATATTTTTAAAGCGAGCATTTGTAAGTCAAATATTTGCTTCTGGGGGATTCTATAAATGTCTTCTAAATCTTAACAGTTTTTTGAAAAAACTTATGTTTCTATATCAGTGGTTCTTTTTTTTTTCATGTCAAGGACACCCAAAATTATATGTATTTGGCTGTGGACCCCCATCTCAAAATATGTTGTTCCAGGGACCCCCATGAAGCAAAGATTTGAGTTAAAAATGTAAAAAATATATATATTCAATGATTTGCAAAAAAAAACAGATTTTTCCAAAATAGCAGATCTACAAGCTCATAGCGTGGCAGTCGGTGCCGCGCTATGAGCTTGTATATCTGCTATTTTTGAATAGCCCAAAGTATAAAATAATGGTTACACAGATGCGTTCCCGGTTCTAATGGGATAAATCAGCTCATGTCTCTTCATTTTTCCAACAGTCTTCAGAGAGCTGCATCTGTTTCCCATATACTGCTAACATCTAGTCGGGTACTTAAAACGAATATAAAACTGGCAAGGCGAGCAAGGCGAGGCAGCATGCCAAGCCAGTCAAAACCTGCAGTACAATCAATATGTGCAGCCGTACAAGAGTCAGATTGAATATTCATGTTCCATATATTTGTGTGTGAAATGAGAGAGTGTCAGATAAGGACAGGAGCCAGCCCTGGAATCACAACCTCTATGAAGGTGAGAATGAAGGAGATAGAGGGAAGATGAAGTGAAAAGTAGAGGACGGAGGTGGTTAAGGAAAATGGGAGGCATTGAGAGCAAAATAAGTTTAAAAAAAATCACACCCTGTGTGAAGGGAGCGGTGCCTTTGAATTAGTGTAACTGGTTGCATCCGGACGGACAGACCCACACACACACAGTCAAGTGTAGGAGTGGCTTTTTAACTTTACTGGAGTATTTCCAATTTTCAATACTTTTACTTCTACTCGACTACATCTGAGAGGCAAATATTGTACTTTTACTCCACTAGAATTATTTGACAACTTTAGTTACTTTGCAGATATAAATTATGATATTATAACACATTAACCAATTTAGCCCTATTTTATACGTAGGCTATTTGGAAATAGCCGATCTACAAGCTCACACCGCGTCCTGTGAGCTTGTAGATCTGCTATTTTCAAACATTTGAGTACTTTTACTTTTGGTACTTTAAGTATATTTTGATGGCAATACTTTTGTGCTTTTACTCAAGTAACATTTTGAACACAGGCCTTCTACTTGTAACAGAGTATTTTTAAATGTGGTATTGCTACTTTTACTCAAGTCAAATATCTGAGTAGCGTACTTCTTCCACCTCTGCCAATAAGGCTGCGTTCGGTTCCGTTCGTACACGGTCAGAGTAAAATCAACACTGGTGCGTTTTGCCACGAGGGGATTTCCACTACGGCCGCCACTGTAACACTAATGCAACAAACATGTCACGGGACATTTCTAAAATGGCTGACGTTGGATTATAAAGGCAGTCCGTGCCTTGACAGGTGGAAGCAATAAACAGTGGGTCGGTTGGTGAATGTTCTGTAGCTCATATATATAGTAGTTGTATGTCCTGGAGGCATGAACCTTATTGTGTATGTACACTACAGTACCATATGAAACTGTATGATCGTGTGGGAGTGATGAGCGATGATGGAGGACTGTGGTGCGCGCTGCTGGGGTCTATGTGTGTGTGTGTGTGTGTGTGTGTGTGTGTGTGTGTGTGTGTATATGTGTGAGAGAGAGAGAGAGAGAGAGAGAGAGAGAGAGAGAGAGAGAGAGAGAGAGAGAGAGGGGGGGGGGGGTCCTACTCCCCAGGCTGCCAATCACTCAGCTGTGACTATACTTCTTGTGCTGATTCCCACAGGACTGATTTATGTGTAATGGGAAATGCAGGGAGACAGACACAGACTCTCTCTCTCTCTCACACACACACACACACACACACACACACACACACACACACACACACACACACACACACACACACACACACACACACACACACACACACACACACACACACACACACACACACACACACACGCGGCTACCAAGTGTCCTTTCTGTCGGTACAGGGCATATCCTTGCTGTCGGATGGGAACCTTGCATGTCCAAACCAAGACCCCAGAACCCAGAGGTTGCATTGAAGCGCATTGGACATGTTGGTTATTCATAGGTACTACAGCTTAAAACGGCCTGGGACGAACACGATTTCGACCAATGGGCTCGACTCACAAGCTTTACGCAAGAGCTTGCGCACAGGGTTGCACATGGAGGTAACACAAAACATGACGCAAAACGTGTAACTGAAGCCCCAAATAGGCCCCGTCCGTCACATTTCCCAACCCGGAAGAAGGGGTGATTTAGGAGTATGCGTTGGGTGAGCAACTCAATGCAAGTGGATGGGAGGGGATTTGCGGTGCCCTCTCTATCATTTTTTTACTCTTTGCTGCAAACCCGTTCCTTTACAGGAAATAGAAAAAGTAACCTGTTATCCAATGGATGCAATATAGTTTACTTTTCCTTGGTACAATAGTTATAAAACCCACAGACACACTTAACCACGTTTTTCCGGGACTACACAAACAGCAGACCTAGTGTACAAGCTCACAACAACACGTCGCATCGCGGCCCGCTTCTTGTAGGTCTGCTGCTTTCACTACTTTTGTGTGACACTCTCGCTTGATGAAGTAGTAAGGGCATTAAAGGAGTAGTTCACCCAAAATGACTAATTTACTATCAATTGCACACCCCATGAAGCCTTGAATCCATGGATTTATTTTTGTTTTCGTGGCATTCCTAAGCCAATAATTTGATTCCCGTCTCCTAACGGCTAATGTATCCGGTAGGAGACACAAAGTAGATTATTTGTGTCTCCTACCGGATACACACCCGGTCATACAATTATTGGCTTAGGAATGCCACAAAAACAAAAATAAATCCATGAATTCAAGGTTTCATGGGGTGTGCAATTGATAGAAAATATGTAATTTTTTGGGTGAACTCCTCCTTTAATTCACAAAAACAAAAACATAAAAACTTGAAACGTGGAGATACAAGGTTTCTGCCCTGACGGCAACACGCTATGTTACTGCAGCCTGGTCTCTCTCTATATATATTTGTGAGAGGTCTCTGAGGTGTTTTCCTCGTCTCACTCATGCATTGAAGTCCTCTTCATCATCACCATGAGGCCCTGAAAGCCCCTCACGGCTGAATGCAGCTGGCTGCATCACATTTTCATATCCGTCTATTGATTAAATGGTAATGCCCATCAATTTTTCATCACGCTGCATCTTGAACACTGGGGGGAGAATAATGTGCGAGCGAAGAAGACGGGATATAAAGCCACCACGATAACAAGGAGGAGAGAGGAGAGAGAAAAAAAAAAGATTAAAAAAACATAATCAGAGAGAGGGATAGAAATAAAGGAAGTGAGAGTTTAAGCCGTTTGATCCGGGAACGCATCTGTGTCATTTTTTTTTATTTCTTTGGGCTATAGAAAAATAGCAGATATACAAGCTCATAGCGCGGCACCGAGTGCCGCGCTATGAGCTTGTAGATCTGCTATTTAAAAAAAAAAAATGATCGTGAAAATGTGTGCACATCTTTATATACATTTTTAACTAAAATCTTTGCTTCTGGCGGGGCTCCCTGGAACAAAATATTTTGAGATGGGGGGGGGGGGTCCGCGGACAAATACATATCATTTTGGGGTGGTCCTTGACGTGAAAAAAGTTTGAGAATATAGAGATAAAATATCTCTATAAAATATCTCTATAAAAAATGATCGTGAAAATGTGTGCACATCTTTATATACATTTTTAACTAAAATCTTTGCTTCTGGCGGGGCTCCCTGGAACAAAATATTTTGAGATGGGGGGGGGGGTCCGCGGACAAATACATATCATTTTGGGGTGGTCCTTGACGTGAAAAAAGTTTGAGAATATAGAGATATTAGAGCAACGTAAGTAAAAAAGAATAACAAATATATGTTAGGATTTAGAAGACAGAGCAAAGATTTGAGTTAAAAGAATTTGCTTAAAAAAACATTTATTCAAAGATTTGAACAAATCTTCATGATAAAAAAAAAAAGAAATTGCAGATCTACAGGCTCGTAGCTATGAGCTCGTAGATCTGCAATTTTTTAATAGCTGAAAGACATCTAAAAAGACACAGATGCGTTCCCGGGTTAAACGGGTTAATGAAAAACAATGGATGGAGAGGGAGGGGAAGTAAAAAGCACAAAGGTAATAACAATAAAAGGGAAGGGAGGGAGGAGGGGGGGTGGAGTACCTTCGAATTATTACAGAAGGAAAGCCTTAGGCTGTTTTGCTATGTAGTCATGCAGTGCCGTCCACAAACACCACTGTGTTGACTGTGATGACTACATGCTGAAGATGTGTTGTGTTTTGGATGAATAATTAAGTGGACATGAGGTCGTTTTTATAAGTTAGAGCACCATGGCTGACAGGCTGAACCTACTCTATGGGACAGAGTGTGAATGCGTCTGCGTTTGTGTGCGCATATTTATACATATACATAGGCAATAGGCATGTATATGTATGTATAAATAGGCATTTTCATACAGTATGTACATTTATGTCTGTCTGAGTGAGTGAGTGAGTGAGTGAGTGAGACAGAGAGAGAGAGAGAGAGAGAGAGAGAGAGAGAGAGAGAGAGAGAGAGAGAGAGAGAGAGAGAGAGAGAGAGAGATAGAGAGATAGAGAGATAGAGAGATAGAGAGAGAGCGAGAGAGCGTGAGAGCGTGTGTGTGTGTGTGTGTGTGTGTGTGTGTGTGTGTGTGTGTGTGTGTGTGTGTGTGTGTGTGCGCGTACGCGCGTGTGAGAGAGTGTGTGTGTCCTAAAGGGAAGTAGTAAGGCATAAACTCATCAGCAAAGATTTAGATCCACATGTACAGTATATCTTTTAACATTTTAAATTTATGTACCATTTTTTTGCCTAATTATAAATGCATTTCAGACTCTCTTAATTGGTTTTAGAGGGACTTGTTGTAACGCTACTGCAGGGCGAGTTACTGGAGTGACTAATAGGAGAGAGAGAGAGAGAGAGAGAGAGAGAGAGAGAGAGAGAGAGAGAGGATAAGAGAGTCGAACAGCGGAATCAGCGGAGTATTCGAGCGAAGAGAAGAGAAGAGAGAAAGACATCTTCTGGCATCAAATCAGCCCTGCTCTCTGTAAAATAATTAACAGGAACAAAATGGATGGAGGAGTGGGAGAGTCTGTACTTTGCCACATCTATCACGAAAAGCATGGGGAATGGAGGAAGGCAATCGGGTTAGTTAAGCTCTAGGATAGGGTTGAGCGTATAAACAGAGGGTTAAGATTAAGTAGGCCTACAACAGTTAAGGGCTAAGGTAGCATCAGTGGTGGAACAAGTACTCACATCTTCTACTTAAGTAAAGTATCAATACTGCAATGTAGAAATACTCCGTTTACAAGTAAAAGTCCAGAATTCAAAATTTACTTGAGTAAAAGTACAAAAGTATTGTTATCAAAATGTACTTAAAGTACCAAAAGTAAAAGTACTCATTGTGCAGAATGTCCCATTTCATAAGTTTAAAATGTATACATACCTTTTGAAAATAGCCGATCTGCAAGCTCACAGCTTGTAGATTGACTATTTTCAAACGGCCGAAATATATATAGGGCTTAAGTGGTTAATGTTTATTTTGTGATAATCTAAATATGCAAAGTAACTAAAGCTGTCAAATAATTGTAGTAGAGTAAAAGTATAATATTTGCCTCTGAGATGTAGTGGAGTAGAAGTAAATACAAATATTGAAAATGGGAAATACTCCAGTAAAGTAAAGAATCCTCAAAAGTGTACTTAAGTATAGTACTTGAGTAAATGTACTTAGTTACTTTACACCACTGGGTAGCATACCAGTGGTTCCCAATGGTGTGTCGAGGCACACTATTGGGACAAACGCATGAGTGACTTGGCATATTATTTCAATTCAATTCAATCTTTATTTCAGACCCAGGAAGATCCATATCACCATAAAAAAACACAACCAAAAAAAAGCAAAAAGCCCACAGTGTTGAGTTTCTGACACACTGTACAAACGCGCCAATGGTTCCACAGCCTAGAGGAGAACAGAACTGCGTGTAGAGTTATGACAGCTATGGTGTCATTTTCTGACTCAGACGCCCTACACATAAACCTATACATAAGGGTACGTCGCACAGCAGAGGTGGGCGGTATACAGTGGTGTACAAAAGGATCTAAAGAGAGATATCTTCAAGCTAAGAATTACAGTACATACACTATACAAAAAGTTTTTATTTTGTTATTTACTATGTCTGTCATACTTTGTGCAGTCATTCCCCAATACAGAGGCAAATTCTATATCCCAAAATAATATTATTATTATTATTATAATTATTATTATTATTATTATTATTATCATCAGTAGTAGTAGTATCGTCATCATTAATAGTAGTAGTAGTATTTTATTTTACATTTTCAAAAATATAGCAGATCTAAAAGCTAAAAGTGTGAAATGGGGCTAAAGTCATAAATACAAATAATTTACAGAGTTATAAGAGTGATGAAATGTGTTATGCTATTTTCGTGAGGCACTAATTGGCACTAATTGGCACTAATTAAAGGGCAAGTCAAAATGACTTTTAATGACCTTTAATTAGTGCCAATTAGTGCCACAAAAAGTTTGAAAACCACTGACATAAAGTGCTGAGGGTGTACAGCAGATTGGATTCCACTGATTAAACAGTACATATTAACTTGTTACTTATCTAGCTATTTAATACTCATCCAGAAACTAGATTTAACTAAATGATTACCTGGGGTTTAGCTCTAATTAACCTCCACCTGGTAATGGCACATAGGGTACAAAGAAGTTATGAAAAATACATTGAGTGCAAACAGGTAACCACTAGGTCGCATGTGGAGATTAATTACTGAATAAATTGTAATTATCACTGGCAGCTTCTTAGCAGCACTTACGCTTAGCCATGTGTCTGCTTAGCAATACTGTATGTGACAGATAAACCATGTTTTTACATGCATTGTCAGGTGGTAAAAGTTTAATGTTCACTGCGTGTAAACTTGGTCGTAAAATAATATGGTTATGAAACTTTTTCTCAAATATTTCTGGATACCTTCTCAGATCCAAGACACAGTGTAGTGTGCAATATGATTTGATCAAAACTGCTACATTTTTATGATGAAGCAATCTAACGTCTAACGACAAGCCAATCAGCGAATATCTGCTAAAGCAAGCTGTGCGATGACATCAGAGGTGTAGGCGGATCCGTGGCTCTCTTGTGATTGGTTTAGGGAAATTCGAATCCCCTCCCCCTTGTAATCGCCTACGCTGGAGCCAATTAACAGACTGAAGCGCCACGCAGCTTCAGTCTGATAATCAGGCGTAAAGTGTCCTTGAGCAAGGCACTGAACCCCTAATTGCTCATTCCTAATTGCATGCTTTCCTCCGCCGTCGGTGTGTGAATGTGTGTGTGTGTGTGTGTGTGTGTGTGTGTGTGTGTGTGTGTGTGTGTGTGTGTGTGTGTGTGTGTGTGTGTGTGTGTGTGTGTGTGTGTGTGTGTGTGTGTGTGTGAATGGGTGAATGTAATGCTCGTTGTGAAGCGACTTGGATAAAGGCGTTATATAAATGCACCATTTACCATTTAGTTAGATGGCTAACAAACAGCTGTTTCTCTGAGTGTTTGATGTTTCCCAGGGCAGCAGTTGCAATTCAGATGTTAACCCATTCCATCCTGGAAGGCATCTACTATTGTCTTTTTAATCCTTACAGTTTTCTGAAAACAGTATGTTGCTATAATGTCAGTTGTTCTCAAACTTTTTTTCATGTCAAGGACCACCCAAAATGATATGTATTTGTCCGTCTTGTCACAAGCACTGAATAGCAGATCTACAAGCTCACAGCGCGGCACCGAGTGCCGCGCTATGAGCTTTTAGATCTGCTATTTTTTTGGAAAAGAAATCGTGAAAATGTGTGTAAATCTTTGAATATATAAATACATTTTTAACTCAAGTCTTTGCTTCTGGGGGGTCCCCGGTAGAAAATATGCAAGCAAAGATTTTAGTTTAAAATGTTTAAATAATATACAAGCTCATAGCGCACTCTGTGCCGTTCTATGAGCTTTTGTATATCTGCTATTTTTGAATAGCCCAAAGTATGAAATAATGGTTATAGCTAAAAATCTAACACAGTATGCGTTCCCGGATTGAATGGGTTAAAATATGATATCTTCTCCGGGGCCACGGATTCTGCAATGTACTATGTGATCACTACACTGCAAGGCTTTTTTAGATTAATGCATACATTATTTTTTATCACACACCCAGCCTTTATTTGACCTGGGAAAGAGGAGTGATTTTAAAAAAGGGCCCAGAGGTTGATAAGCTTGTGCTGATTGGTCAGCTGCTGTAAAAAAAAAACCTATAGGGTAGGTGGCAACAGTGCCCCCAGGATATGGGATTGAAACAGCGACACGACCATCCCTCCTGGTTATGGGATTGAACAAGAGTGAGCTGTTAAATAATCACAGTGGTGAAAGAAGTTTTTTTTTTTTACTTAAGTAAAAGTATTAATACTGCAATGTAGAGGTACTCTGTAACAAGTAAAAGTCTGTAATTAAAAATGTACTACTTAAAGTACCAAAAGTAAAAGTACTCATTATGCAGAATGTCCCATTTCTCATGTTTTCAAATGTATACAAAATGTCTAAAAATCTTTTGAAAATAGAAGATCTACAAGCTCACAACGCGTCGCATCGCGACACATTGTGAGCTTGAAGATCGGCTATTTTAAAATAGCCAAAATGTATATAGGGCTGAAGTGGATAATGCATGCTTTGTAATAATAATGAAAATCTACAAAGTAACTAGTAACTAGAATTTTTAAAAAAAATATAGCTGCAAGCAGCGATAATACGGGGCCAGGAGAGAGAAAGAAAATTCCTTTAACAGGTCAGTTCATGAAAGTCCTTGCGGTCTTGTTTCCAATGAGGGCCTGTGAGCAATTAGGGGTTAAGAGTCTTGCTCAGGGACAAATTTCATTGACACATTTGCTGACCTGGCCTGGAATCGTACCTGGGGCAACCAGAGCCTCTGGCTCCCTAGGCGGGCTCACTAACCACTCAGCTATGGCCGACCCTCTGAGAGAGAGAGAGAGAGAGAGAGAGAGAGAGAGAGAGAGAGAGAGAGAGAGAGAGAGAGAGAGAGAGAGAGAGAGAGAGAGAGAGAGAGAGAGAGAGAGAGAGAGAGAGAGAGAGAGAGAGAGAGATAGATAGATAGATAGATAGATAGATAGATAGAAACGGAATAGATTGAAGAGAGAGAGACATGAAAACGGAATAGATTGAAGATAGAAACGGAATAGATTGAAGAGAGAGAGAGAGAGAGCCATGGAAACGGAATAGATTGAGTCATGTTTTTTGCAATTCAACTTAAATGAGTCTGCATCAAGTGAGGCTTGAACCGGCAACCTTGCGGTCGTGAGGCACTCTTAGGTAGCTGCAACACCACCTATAGTGCTATAGCTTTGTCCAGGCTGATATTGTCTGTTGAGGATCACAAACTCTTGCCTTCTGTCATGACCCAAGCCCCTGTTTCACTAACACTAAGATAACTCGTTCACAAACCATTTACCATTGAAGAAATTGTAAATCTCCTCAGAACCAAAACTAGTGAAAGTAGCCGATCTACAAGCTCACAAACCATTAAAAGTTGTCAGATTGTACATCGGCTATTTTCACAATGAAGTATGTTATACATTGAAAAAAAAAAATACTCTCATTGCTATCTGAAAAGTTGTGAGATTGTAGATCAGCTATTTTCACAATGTAATATGTAAAAAACACTCAATTAAGTATTTCATGTTATCTTTAACAATTGCAAATGTATTCATTGATAGTCATGTTGTGTGAAATGCAACTTAGATGAAGTCTGCACCAAGTGAGGCTTGAACCTGTGACCTTGAGGTTGTGAGACATACACTTAAGCGGGACGCTATTGGACCAACAGACAAACCTCTGAAAAAAAGAGATCACGCTGATCATACAGTTTCACGCAAATAGCTGAAAAATCCTGGGTTTAAGTGTTTTTCAAACTGCTCAAGATTGCGGACAATCTAAGGGCGGTGCTTACTGGTCAACGTGATAGATGTGTTCCTCATTAGTCAAGGCACATGTGTAAGCAGGTCTAATGGCTGTCGGCCAAACGAGGCATGACTTTTGCCTGTTTAAAGTTTCAATTTTCAAAAAATTGCTATAGCGCCCCCGTTTGACCAATTGGAGTAAGATTGGTTTCAGTGATATTTGGAATGGCCCTTTACATTTCTGCAAAGTTTCAAAGAATGGTAAGTCTGCATGTATGTGTTAGGGGCAGATGAATAATTGTCATAAAACTGCAATATTCATTGGCTCATTAAAGCTTCATTTTTTCACTTATGGAAGATATTTTGCAAACGTTTTTTGGTATAGGTCCAAAGTTCATGTGTAAAAAGTTTCGTGCAGATTACTCAAAAATCCCAGGAGGAGATAGGTTTTAACTGTTTTTCATATAATTCGAAATGGTGGGAGATCTAAGGGTCAGAGGTCAAAAGTCAGAGCGTGAAAGTTGTTCATCATGAGGAGACGCATGTGTGTATTGAAGTTTTATGGCTGTAGGTAAAACAGGGCATGAGTTGTACCTGTTCAAAGTTGGCATTTTCAACTGAGTGCTATAGCGCCACCTTTTGACGAAAGATTGTGAGATTTATTTTTTGATCGTTTTTCATGACCATCTATCATATGGCCGAGTTTCATAAAAAGCGTATGCACGGTTCAGCCAGAACTGGCAAAAACGGCAGAAGAAGAAGAAGAAGAAGAAATGGAATAATGCGAATAACAATACGGGTCCATGCTGGAAGCCTGGCCCCGTAAAAATTGTCGAGTAAAAGTACAATATTTGCCTCTGAGATGTAGTGGAGTAGAAGTAAAAGTATTGAAGATTGGAAATACTCCATTAAAGTAAAAAAAACACCTCAAAATTGTACAGTACAGTACTTAAGTAAATGTACTTAGTTACTTTACACCACTGTAAATAATGGCGCAGAGGAAACAAAACTATAGCTCCCAATAGGCCTGTGTGTAAATATGGAGTTTGCTTTTCCCAGTTGGCAAGAGTTGAAGGATAGAATGGGAATAAAAAGAATGAGGCTGAGTTTGTCACAATTCGACAGAATGCTACTCAGCATACCTTTAAAAGGATCCCTGGCTATACGCCAAACATGCCTTAATACATTGTAATTGCCCTCTAAAACTAAAATTAAAAAATTAAAACACCTTCAATATTTTATTTATTTTAGAAACAGTTAATCTTTTACTCAATAGGGGCAATGCCCGTCGTTGATGATGTCATCTGTCCATGTGTGGTCTAGCCCTATGGAATGTATGGAATGCAAGTGCAAAAAGAACATTTAAAATATTGATTTGATGTTCATATTAACCGTAGGAAGTATTACGTTTTTTTAACATTTTCACATGCATTATCCATACATTCCATAGGGCTAGACCACATGGACAAATGACATGCATAAGTATATGCAGTTCAGAATTTGCATACAGAACTGCATATATTGTATGCAGTTCCACCACTGCATATAGCAGTGATTCTCAAACTTTTTCATATCAAGGACCCCCAAATTGACACTTATTAGCCCGCGGACCCCCATTTGAAAAGATATGCCAGGGACCCCCACAAGAGAAGGTTTTTACGGCTCTAGCAGTGATTCTCAACTATTTTAATTTCAAGGACCCCCAGTTTAACATTTATTAGGCTACGGACCCCATTTAATGGCATTTATATCTCTGGGACCCCAATTCATATGGTAAAATCAATGTTAATTTTACTCTGAGAGTGTACAAATGGAACCAAATGGACCCGTTAGGGTCCATTTGGTTCCATTTGTACACTCTCAGAGTTACAGACCCATAAGGGTCCATTTGGTTCCTATAAATCATTTAGCTGGGGACCCCCTGGTATCCCCTCAAGTACCCCTGGGGGTCCCCGGACCCCACTTTGAGAACCAATACAGTATAGTAACCATCGATAGCTAAAGATTGGACAGGGAGGCCACCATGTCATTATAAGACTTTGTCTTGTTTTCAGAAGCCTATAGCTAACAGCTTGTGCAATCCTCTAAAAAACAAATCATTATGCTGAGGCATTACCACACAATGGAGCATTGGCCAAACAGCTTAAAAGTCAAAGTGATACATTTACGACTCTACCGCCTATTGTAATCGTGCAGCTATTTCAAGGGTATACGGGCGACACACACACACACACACACACACACACACACACACACACACACACACACACACACACACACACACACACACACACACACACACACACACACACACACACACACACACACACACACACACACTGCTAATAACGCTTTGTGAATTCCAGACATGACGGTATAGTTCTGATTACATCTAAGTACGCCGGTATCTAGTTTCCTTCAAGCAGGTGTGTCTGTGTGTGTGGGTGTGCACCGTTGCCAGATTCTGGGAGAGAAAGAAGCAACAAGGTCTAGGAAAACAAGCCCAAAAGAAGCGACAATGGGTCACATGAGCACTTTAAACATGTACATCAGCTATATGAAAATAGCAGATCTACAAGCTCACAACGCGTCGCATCGCGACGCGTTGTGAGCTTGTAGATCTGCTATTTTCAAATACAATCTTGAGGGAAAATTATAATAAGCAGACCTGGCAACACTGTCTGTCTGTCTGTCTGTCTGTCTGTCTGTCTGTCTGTCTGTCTGTCTGTGTGTGTGTGTGTGTGTGTGTGTGTGTGTGTGTGTGTGTGTGTGTGTGTGTGTGTGTGTGTGTGTGTGTGTGCGCGTGCGCGTGTGTGTGCATGCATGAGTATTTGTGTCTGCGTTTATGTTATCCATTGTTCAGTGTGTAAACAACTTGTGAGTTCCTTTATCAAAGGCTTATCAACCCTATACCTGCCTCCCCCCCTCCCTCTCCCCCTCCCTCCCAGCTCTCAGCCCCCCCCCCAGCTGTCCCCACTGGACGCTGATTGCTGGGCTGAAGGCTCTGTGGTTGGCAGCTCATTTTTCTCTCTGCTTTTCCCTGTCTTCCTGGCAAAAAGCTCCCTCCTCCTTCACCTACACAGCGGAAAGTAAAGGAAACTAATGGAAACAAAAGCGACCTAAAAAGTAAAAAATAAAGGTGGCATTGCCATGCCGCCCTGCCTTGAACAGGCACACCCCACGAGAACTGTGTGTGTGTGTGTCTCAGATGTGAGTTATGACCTGTGTTTAACCCTTTAAGACCGGGAACGCATCTGTATGTCATTTTTGGATTTCTTTGGGCTATTAAAAAATAGTAGATATATACAAGCTCATAGCGCATCAACCTTGTAGATCTGCATTTTTTGGGAAAAAACGTGGAAAATCGCGGGTCTTTGAATATATATATTTTTAAAGCGAACAAATCTTTGCTTCTGGGCGTCGCTATAATATCAGTGGTTCTCAAAAATGATATGCATTTGGCCGTGGAGCCCCATCTCAAAACATTTTGTTCCAGGGACCCCCGGAAGTTGTAACAGAGTTAAAAATGTTCGCTTTAAAAAATATATATTCAAAGATTTTGCACACATTTTCAAGATTAAAAAACAAAAATAGCAGATCTGCAAGCTCGTAGCGCGGCACTCGGTGCCGCGCTATGAGCTTGTAGATCTGCTATTTTTGAATAGCCAAAGACATAAAAAAATGACACAGATGCATGCGTTCCCGGTCTGAAGGGGATAATTGCAAGACCGCACTGTCCTCTCGTCACGACTGCAACAAGAAGGAAAGAAAATAAATCACATTTTGAAGAAAGCAAAGAAAACTAATAATAAACAAACACTAGATCTGAGCTGTACCCAGTATACTGTACCAGGTATTCTACACAATGCTGTACTTTAAAGGGATAGTTCACCCCCAAAATGACTTTTTTTCTATCACCTAGTCACCCCATGGAGACTTGAATTCATGAATATTTTTTATCCATGAATAATAATTTGTGCCAATAACAATAATAATTCCTCCGGTAGGAGACAAAAAGAGTCTCCTTTGTGTCTCATCATGATAATATGTTTATTTAGTGACACGGCATCACGTTTTATAACATCACATTATTTTGTGAAAGTATACGGTTTCCATCACCTCCTCACCAAGCAGGGTTGATTTTGACTACAAATTTTGATTTAGTTTTAGTCATATTCTTTTGAATAAAATTCCATTGACTTTTAGTCATATTTTAGTCATCTGAAATGTTTTAGTTTTTGTCTAGTTTTAGTCGACTAAATATCATAAGATTATAGTCGACTAAATCTACAGTTGATTTAGTTGACTAAAATGTATTGTGGTGGTGCCTTGATGGCGTCGCAATGGCTGATTTTACACTTGGTTGCATGCTGAAAATAGCCGCGTCGCGCTGCGACACGTTGTGAGCTTGTAGATCTGCTATTTTCAGAGCGCAACACCCGATCGCTATACCAAACATAAAATGACTTGTCTCTTAGTTCCACTGGATCTCTTCTCCACTATAGTCTAGTTTTTATTTGTTGACGAAATTGTCAGTATATTTAGTCTTAGACTTATAGTCATCGTAACTTAGTTTTTATTTAGTTTCCGTCGGTGAAAAAAGGGAGTCGTTTGAAGAAACATTTTTCATCTTAGTTTTAGTCGACGAAATCAACACCGTCACCAAGGACGGCTACCGGTGGGACGGACAGGCGGGAATGTTGACGGTTAGCCTCTTCCTCATCACATATCCTTGGAGATAATGCAAAGTGCCAGATGTTATTCGCGGAGGCTGTTAAAGAACGGAGGAAGGAGAGAGAGAGAGGGATGGAGCGAGAGAGAGATAGGGGGGGAGGATAGAGAGGGGTGGGGCGGGGTGGAGAAAGGAAGGACGCGAGGCTGACGGAGAAATAGACGTTGCATAAACATGGGAGCGCATGATGAAGGACAGGGTGCAAATGATAGGTGGCAGGCACAGATGATATTTTCTGTGTTAAATATTCAGATGGAAGACAAGGGGCTGTGAGGATAAGGAGGTTGTAAAAGAGAGAGGGAGAGAGAGAGAGAGAGAGAGAGAGAGTAGGAGAAAGACTGTCTGTCAGACAGAGAAGAGAGACATCAGTGTTGATTTTGACAGCAATTTTTGATTTAGTTTTAGTCATAGTCTTTTGAATACAATTCCATTTAGTTTTAGTCATATTTTAGTCACCTGAAATGTTTTAGTTTTTGTCTAGTTTTAGTCGACTAAATATCATAAGATTATAGTCGACTAAATCTACAGTTTATTTAGTCGACTAGAATGTACTTTGCCGGTGCCTTGATGGCGTCGTAATGGCTGATTTTACACTTTGGTTGCATGCTGAAAATAGCCGATCTACAAGCTCACAACGCGTAGCAGCGCGACGCGTTGTGAGCTTGTAAATCTGCTATTTTCAGAGCTCAACACCTGAGCATAAACATGCATAAAATGACTACTGGATCTCTTCTCCACTAGTCCCTCACTAACATTTTAGTCTAGTTTTTATTTGTTTACGGAATTGTCAATATATTTAGTCTTATTTTAGTCATCATGGCTTAGTTTTTATTTAGTTTTAAAAGAAGGTAGAACATTTTTCGTCATCATTTTAGTCGACAAAATCAACACTGAGAGACAGACAGAAAAAGGCAGACTAGAGTGTCTGTTGGGATTATTAGTTGATAGTCAGATTGCAGCCCATTGCCTCTGTTTCTCAAACATACATCTACTGTACATGCATTCTTTGTTTCTGTCTCTTTTTCTCTTTCTTTCTTTCTCGTTCTTTCTTTCTTTTGCTCCCTCTGGTTGTGTGCCAGTGTGTTTGCTTAAGCACACACACACACACACATGCATTTATGTACATGGTAAAATCATGAATGTTGTACCCCGAGGACTTTGCGGTGTGTGCACGCGTGTTCCACCAGCACGCGGTAACTCTCTGGAAGGGAATTGGGCTCGCACGCACACACACACACGCACGCACGCACGCACGCACGCACGCACGCACACACACACACACACACACACACACACGCATGCACGCACAAACAAACACATACAGTAATACACACATACCTTTCATGGTCCCTATGTGGGCTGCGCAATGCAGGTACCATGAATATCCAGGCCATGTGTTTGCATAATATGTCATTGTTTTCATGCGAGAACTGCAGAGGTATAAGTGCTACATCTTATTCTTCAGCAGGCTGCTCCTGTTCCTACACCTCAGGCTAACAGACATTAACCCCTTGTTAAGATGCAAATTTTATACGCAGAACAGTGAAGTGTGCCTTTGACTATATAGCGGCGCATTTAACTATCTTCCACTCAGTAAGTAATAAGGACCTTAGTCTCCACCAGGATTAGATCTTTGGCTGGAGTATATATATATATGTATGTGTGTGAGAGAGAGAGAGAGAGAGAGAGAGAGAGAGAGAGAGAGAGAGAATAATACAAATCTGGTTCTCTCCAGCTGCCCTCCCACCCTCCTTAACACTTTAAGACCGGGAACGCATCTTTGTGTCATTTTAAGATTGCTTTGCGCTGTTAAAAAATAGCAGATCTACAAGCTCATAGCGCAGCACCAAGTGCCGCGCTATGAGCTTGCAGATCTGCTATTTTTGAAAAGTCGTGAAAATGTGTGCACATCTTTTAATACATTTTCTTTTAACTCAAAATATGTTGTCCCTGGAACAACATATTTTGAGAGGGGGTCCGCGGCCAAATACCTATCATTTTAGTGGTCCTTGACATGAAACAAATTTGAGGACCACTGATATTATAGCAAAATATTATTATCATTATTTTTTAAACTGTTATTTAGAAGACATTTGTAGAATCCCCATAAGCAAAGATTTGAGTTACAAATATTCGCTTACGGTTTTTCAAAAATAGCAGATCTACAAGTTCATAGCGCGGCACTCGGTGCCGCGCTATGAGCTTGTAGATCTGCTATTTTTGAATAGCTCAAATAAATTTAAAAACGACACAGTCAGATGCGTTCCCGGTCTAAATGGGTTAAATCCACTTTCTTTTCTCCCCCTCTCCTTTTCCCTGTCACCCCTTACTCCCTCCCTCCCCCCCCAGCCCATTCCTCCTCCTCCTCCTCCTCCTCCTCCTCTCCTCCTCTGTCTCTGTGGAGCTCTATGTGTATTGTTAGCGGTTGCAGCTCAGGGACCTTGGAGACGCGTCTCTGTGTCCCTGCACTCGTTTGTCAACTGTGCTTTCTGTTGGACACAACTTTACTTGGGGTGGAGTCGGGGGCGGGGCTGCGGTGTGGCAGGTGGTGGCAACAGCGGGCATCTCTCGCTCTCTCCACTCTCAGTATATTTACCTATCCGTCTCTCTCTCTCTCTCTCTGTGTTGCTTTAACTTCTCTCTCTCTCTCTCTCTCTCTCTCTGTTGCTCTAACTTCTCTCTCTCTCTCTCTCTCTCTCTCTCTCTCTCTCTCTCTCTCTCTCTCTCTCTGTGGGCAGTGTGTTCTCAGTGGGATGCGTGTTGCTATTTTTTAACCCGTTAAAACCGGGAACGCATATCCGTGTAACCACTTAAGTCTTAAACCATTATTTTATACTTAGGATATACAAAAATCGTGAAAATTTGGTGCAAATCTTTGAATATATATATATATATATATACTTCTTTTTTTTTAAAGCATTTTTTTTTAACTCAAATCTTTGCTTCTGGGGATTCTACAAGTGTCCTAACAGGTTTTTTTTGGGGAAAAAAATTAATTTGCTATAATATCAGTGGTTCTCAAACTTTTTCAAGTCAAGGACCACCCAAAATGATATGGATTTGTCCGTGGACCCCCACACATCTCAAAATACTTTGTTCCAGGGACCCCCCAGAAGCAAAGATTTGAGTAGCAAAAATGCATACAGTATATATATTCAAAGATTTGCACACATTTTCACGATTTCCCCCCACAAAAATAGCAGATCTACAAGCTCATAGCGCGGCACTTGGTGCCGCGCTATGAGCTTGCAGATCTGCTATTTTTGAATAGCCCAAATAACACACATATGCGTTTCCCCGTCTTAATGGGTTATAAAGTATGAGGTGTGTATGAGCCTGGCTCCCCTTGACTTGGCATGGCAGGCTGGCATCGATCATGATGCCATGGCCCGGTAGCTCGGGCCGTATATACACTCCATCACATGCTACCATGCTTCTAGACCCCGCTGCGTGTGTGCCATCGGGCAAAACACACACACTGCCACCGCGGATCTAGGGAAACATGCAGTTATGTGTGTCTCCGCGTGGATGTTATTTGCGCTCGTGCGCAACTTTTGTGTGCCAGTCGAGGATTATATACGACACGACACAACCCGTACTGTATAGCCAATAGCATCCACGTTCCTGGGTATAATGTTTTAAGCCATTGAGACCAGGAACGCATCTGTGTAATTTTTTTTTGGATTTATTTGGCTATTCAAAAATAGCAGATATACAAGCTCATAGCGCGGCACCGAGTGCCGCGCTATGAGCTTGTGGATCTGCTATTTTTGAAAAATCGTGAAATTGAGTGCAAATCTTTGAATATATATATGTTTTAAAGCGAAAATTTGTATAACTCAAATCTTTGCTTCTGGGGGATTCTACAAAATGTCAGTTTTTTTTGATAAACCTATGTTTCTATATCAGTGGTTCTCAAACTTTTTCATGTCAAGGACCACCCAAGATTATATGTATTTGGCCGCGGACCCCCATCTCAAAATATTTAGTTCCAGGGACCCCCCATGAAGCAAAGATTTGAGTTAAAAAATGTTCGCTTTAAAAATGTATAAAGATTTGCAAAAAAATAATAATCATGATTTCCCCCCAAAAATAGCAGATCTACAAGCTCATAGCTCATAGCTATGAGCTTGTAGATCTGCTATTTTTCAATAGCCAAAGTATAAGATAATAGTTTACGTTGCGTTCCCGGTTTGAATGGGTTAAATTACTGGATAGATGGTGACAAATATATTGTTTAGAATGTAGATTGATGAGCTTGAATGAAATGAATGGCTATTCCAAGTCATTTTACCTTAGCACGCCAACTTCATTTCAATGCCCTAGTTTCCAGAAGAGAGGGAGAACGAGATAGAACAAAGAGAGGCAGAAAAAAAGGCACAAGGAGTAAAAAAAAAAGGGGGGGGGGAAGTGACAAGGACAGAAGGAAATACATACAGAGAGAGAGAGAGAGAGAGAGAGAGAGAGAGAGAGAGAGAGAGAGATGTGACCAAGCAAGTGGAAACGTTGGCCATGGGTCTCCATCCCGGAGAGAAATAGGTTGGTGCAAAGAATAAAGAGGAGGAAAGAGGAAACAAAGTACGGAGGCAGCAAACAGAATTAATCCATTAAAGGACAACTTTGTTTTTTTACAACCAAGGTTTATATTTTAGCTTGTAATTAAAGTAAATAAAAGATGAGCGTTATTTTTTATTTATTTACTGCTTTCTATAGTTTTAGCAATTTTCTCGATATTTTTTACAGTGGGCGGGGGCATTCTGTCCGGTGGCTAAATATGCCCTTTTTACACAATAAAAAAGGTCCTGTGGTCTTTGATGGCCAGATGTGAGTTATTGGGGGCTAGAAGAGCTACTGTAAATAATAATAAAGAAAATGCCGGGTTATTGTGTAAAACAAAGAAATATTTAGCCACCGGACAGAATGCCCCTGCCCACTGTAAAAAATATCGAGAAAATTGCTAAAACTATAGAAAGCAGTACATTTAAAATGTTTTACACTCACCTTCTATTTACTTTAATTACAATCTAAAACATAAACCTTGGTTGTAAAAAAACAAAGTTGTCCTTTAAGACCGGGAACGCATCTGTGTCATTTTTAGATTTCTTTGGCTGTTCAAAAATATCAGATCTAGCTCATAGCTCGGCACCGAGTGCCGCGCTATGAGCTTGTAGATCTGATATTTTCTTTTAAAATCGTGAACATTGTGGAAATCTTTGTAATTCTGGGGGTCCTTGACATGAAAAAGTTCGGGCACCACTGATAGCAACATTCGTTTTTCA
This sequence comes from Gymnoscopelus microlampas, assembly GCF_963454915.1. Lineage (NCBI taxonomy): Eukaryota > Metazoa > Chordata > Actinopteri > Myctophiformes > Myctophidae > Gymnoscopelus > Gymnoscopelus microlampas. Next base: position 40,406,743 of record NC_139946.1, read on the forward strand.
AAAAACTTTGTAGAATCCACAAGATTTGAGTTTAAAAAAATTAGCAGATATATAGATCTGCTATTTTTGAATAGCCAAAATAAATCTTAAAAAATGACACCGAATCTTTCCCGCTCTAAATGAGTTAAAGAATACTAGTGCACCAAACGGAGAAGGGCATGGAGGGAAGAAAAAAAAAGAGAAGTATAGCAGTATGATAGCCAGAAGTCATGATGGACGCTGTAGTGGAAAGAACTCATTTTGATGTGACTGTGTCTTCTTCCTCATTTCATCTGTGTCTTCTTCCTCATTTCATTCTGTCTGTTCGTTCCTAATGAGTGCTGAGAAGTGGGTGAAGTCCCTTCACTGCACAGTTCCACCTCTCACTGTCTGCCAGAGAGACTCTCTCTCTCTCTCTCTGTCATCTGGCTGTCCGATGTGATCAGGGCCACAAAGTTTCAGAGTTGACATGGTCAAACAGTCGAGTTGATGTGAAGGTTCGACTCCAGCCGCAACCATTTCCCCCCGAAGGGCGCAATGTGTCAAAGTGCTGTGTTGTTCTCATATATGATGCAACAACAGTGCAACGGAGATCATCCCGGGCCGTCACGCCATATCCACATGTCCTTGTACAAAGTATATAGGTTGTATTTTGTATGTTTTTAGGTTGTATTTTCTGTATAGGGATATTGTAAATAATGGGTCTTTTGATAAGTGACTATGTTAACCCAATAAGACGGGGAACGCGTCTGTGTAACCAGTTAAACTGTTATTTCATACTTTGCGTGGCACCGAGTGCCGCGATACGAGCTTGTAGATCTGCTATTTTTTTAAAGCGAACATTTGTAACTCAAATCTTTGCTTCTGGGGATTTTACAAATGTTTTCAAAATCCTAACAGTTAAACATAAATAATAAATAAATTAAAAAAAATTAAAAAAATAAAAACATTGCTATACTATATATCAGTGGTTCTCAAACCTTAGTTTTCACATCAAGGACCCCCAAAATGATGTGTATTTAGCCACAGAACCCCCATCTCAAAATATTTTGTTTCAGGGCCCCCCAGAAGCAAAGATTTGAGTTAAAAGAGTATATATATACACACAGTATATTCAAAGATTTGAGTTAAAAGAGTATACTATGTATACAGTATATTCAAAGATTTGCACACATTTTCTCCAAAAATAGCAGATCTACAAGCTCATAGCGCGGTACTCTGTGCCGCGCTATGAGCTTGTAGATCTGCTATTTTTGAATAGCCAAAATAAATCTTAAAATGACACAGATGCGTTCCCGGTCTTAATGGGTTAAAAAGGCCAGTGGTTTTAGAATTTCACCAGCCAATTTTAAGACATAATTTACGGGGCTGTTTCAGGGACTGTATCAGTGTGGCTTCCCTAACAAGCCGTCTATCCTGCAGCAGTTGTACAATTGGTTAATGTCAGTATTTCATACTGCACCCACCGTAAAATCCTCAGTGTTTATGTGTCCGTTTGTATAACTTGGAGAGTTAAATTGACATGGAGGAGTTTACTGTGTATTGAATAAACCCATAACACAAAGGTCAAGTGTTTAAAAGTATGTACGCTCTGATAAATATTATTGTGCACTGAACCTCAAAAGGTTGAGTTTTTATTATTCTCTTTCAACCAGATTAGAGTAATCCCATTATAAGTAATCCATTACTCCCTGGCCTTCGCTAACCTACTTTTTTGGAACCCCTTAACCCATTAAGACCGGGAACGCATCTGTGTCATTTAATAAAAATAATAATCTATGGCTATTCAAAAATAGCAGATATACAAGCTCATAGCGCGGCACCGAGTGCCACGCTATGAGCTTGTAGGTCTGCAATTTAAAAAAAAAAGTGTGATTTTTTTTGGCAAATCTTTGAATATATATATATATATATATTTAAAGCAAACAAAATATTTTGAGACATGAAAAAAGTTTGAGAACCACTGATATTATAGCAACATAAGTAAAAACAAACAAAAAAAAACTTGTAGAATCCCCAGAAGCAAAGCCTTGAGTTAAAAATGTTCGCTTTAAAAAATATACATATTCAAAGATTTGCACAAATCTTCACGATTTTTCAAAAACAAAATAGCAGACCTACAAGCTCGTAGCGCGGCACTCGGTGCCGCGCTACGAGCTTGTAGATCTGCTATTTTTGAATAGCCCAAAGAAACCTAAAAAATGACACACATAGACGCGTTCCCCGGTCTCAACCGGTTAAGCACTGTGAGGTCGAACCAAAGGAGTGAAGATTAAAGCAGCAATAAAGTGGAGAGGACAGGAGAGCAAAAAGGAAAAGAGGACAAATGAGCTGGGTGGAGGAGAAAAGAGGGTTTGAAAGGGAAAAGGATAATATGGAAGAGAAAAGGGGGAGAAACAGAGGGTTTTTTTCATCACAAGATCAAAGCCTTGGCTCGAGTGTGTTCAGAGGCTTGACTTATCTCTGTGTGTATTGCTGCTTGTAGGGCCTAAGGGGGCTTTAAGAGAGATAAGACGCACCCTCCTGAGCCACCACGCACCCACCCCACCTTTTCTCTCTCTTCATGGCCTCTCAGGGCTTCCAGCAGGGTTAACCCATTCAATCCGGGAACGCATCTGTGTCATTTTAAGATTTTTTTTTAGCTATTACCATTATTTTTATACTTGGCCAGTGGTGTCAGTTACAGCAAAAGCTAAGGTATGGCAAGGTTAGGGTTGCCAACTCCCAAAGATTAAAATAAGGGACACCTATCATGGGCGCAGGTACGGCGTGGCCGAACATTCTTTTGGGGGTCAAACCCCCCCCCCCCCCCCCCCCCAAAAAAATAAATAAATAAAATGCATAGAAAACTATGCATTATACCTATAACACAATACAAAATCAATGGTCTTACACCTGCATTAGGCTACTACTATTCATGATGTTTTTCCCGTGGAGTTTTTCCCCTGGCACCTGCCATACCTTTGCCTATTCAAAAACAGCAACTCATAGCTGCTATTTAAGTACTCATAGCTCATAGCTCAGAACTTGTAGATCTGTTATTTTTGAGAAATTGTGAACATAGATTTTGCGCAAATCTTTGAATACATATATTTTTTTGAAACAACATTTTTAACTGGAACATGTTTTTCTTTTTCTTTTCTTTTTTTTTTTATCATTTTGGGGCTCCTTGACAAGAAAAGATTTGAGCACCACTGATATTATATCAACAATATTTTTTTCAGAAAAATTAAGACATTTGTTGAGACATTTGACAGTTGCAAACGTTCGCTTTAAAAAATATATATATTCAAAGATTTTGCACACATTTTCGAGATTTTTCAAAAATAGCAGATATACAAGCTCATAGCGTGGCACTCGGTGCCGCGCTATGAGCTTGTATATCTGCTATTTTTGAATAGCCAAAATAAATCGTAAAATGACATACAGATGCGTTCCCCGGATTGAATGGCTTAATAGGGAACAAACTCTTTGGAGGGGTCAACGGTTATAAATACATTTCAAGCGCCTCCTACAGCTAATGCAGTGTAACTACTCAAACATGACTGAGGGCCTGGGGGGCCGGCCCTCCATGGGGCCCCTCCTCCTCCACACACCCCATCATCACTGTAAACACTTCCAATGCCCAGCCTTTGGAGGGGATGGTAGACCGTCACTATACAGTGGTTTTTTTGACCATCTTGTTCACTAATATTATAGACAATCACCCTGCTTACTCACATGCATGAATGCTATCAAACAGGCATGTATAACAATTCACTCAACTCACTATACCAGGGGTCTCCAACCTTTTCAGGCCATGGACCCCCCTAGCTGAGACAGAGATGAAGAATGGACCCCCCTCTATATTGTATAAAATTGTGTTTCAGAATTAAACTTTTTTTTGTTTACTTGGTCTGCTCTTTTTTCCCTCTACACCTATACCTCTTTGCCAAAAGTAGCAGATCTACAAGCTCACAACGCCTCGCGCTGCGAGGCGTTGTGAGCTTGTAGATCTGCTATTTTGGCTAAAGTTCTCCTCGATTAAGGGATGCTATAGTTCAAGTGGTTAAGGTAAAAAAAATAAATCAAATCAAACTAAGATTTGTCGGACCCCCTGTAGTAACTCTGAGGACCCCTAGGGGTCCCGGACCCCCTGTTGAAGACCCCTGCACTATACGATTCGAATCCCGATACTATGGTTCACGATATGATCTTTCACGATCTTTCACGAAACACAAAGTTAGTTTCCAGACACATTTCTTTTATTATTTCGTACACAAATCCAGTATTTTCTTCTTTTTGATTTGTTCTGTGTTTTCTCTTATCCTCTTTTCAATACGGTAGAAAATGACTGAAAACTCTTTTTTTTTATCAATTCTCTTACAAAGATCCTGTATTTTCTTCCTTTTTTCCATCACGATACATTTTTTTTTCCCCCTCAAATTTTTTATCCCACGATTCTGTGACCCATTTTTTTTCTCCACCCAGTGCCAATTGTCTAAGTAATCCTGGGCACTACACTCCCTCTGCCAACCTAGGGAGAGCTCAGAGTCGAGCTCATGCCTCCTTCAATGCATGAGAGCTACTGTAACGAGCCTTCTTATCACCTGACAGGGGGGAGTTTCCCCGATAGGGCGTATAGCGCGTGGAAGGAACACGTTATTCCAACCAGTTCCTTTCCCCTCCATCAGTCGCCCCGGCGGGCCAGGGGGAGGCAGTATAGAGACCAGGATTACTACATGTTTTTGTTATACCCTAGATTTTTTATTAAATTGATTTAAATTGTCACCAGGGTTGAATCGATTCACGATAAATCGCTACATGCCGACTATCAAATGGTCTTGCAGATTAAACACAGTCATACTGTGGGAGGCCTGGCTTATTTAAAAAAAAAAGGAAAAAAAAGACAGAGTCAGCATTCAGGGAATGAAAGAGCCACCACAGAGTTTAAGTTCAACAAATAGTCATTTGTAATAAATGTGTTGGTAGAGGATAAGGAGGGGGGGGGGGGTGAACTGAAACTAATGTTCCCCCCCTTGTTTGGGGGGTAATATGTGGGCGCTAAGGCAGACACTGAGGCTGATGGGAATTCTAAGCATGCCGGGAGTGTACTGGCATACCTCTAATCTCCTGTGGTTCCTTCTGGTTAACTCTTTAAGACCGGGAACGCATCGCATGCGTCTCCTTTAGATTTCTTTGGCTATTCAAAAATAGCAGATCTACAAGCGTCACCGGTTGAGCCGGTATGAGCTTGTAGATCTGCTATTTTTGAAAAATCACGAAAAGTTGTGCAAATATTTGAATTTTTAAAAAAAAGAATGAAGGACATTTGTAACTCAAATCGTTGCTTCTGGGGGTTCCTGGAACTAAATATTTTACAAATGTTCGCTTTAAAAATAATATTTTTATTTAAAAATATTTGTAAAATATTTGGTGAACATTCGTGGCAAAATCTTGGATTATATATTATATAATCCAAGATTTTGCCACGAATGTTCAAGACTTTTCAAAAATAGCAGATCTACAAGCTCATAGCCAAAGAAATCTAAAACTGACACACAGATGCGTTCCCGGTCTTTAATGGATTAAACAGAGGAAGAAGTAGGACAGTGGGTATTAGGAAAATGTAGTACACCTGTGGCTACCCGTTCCCATGTGCAGAACAGTTCATTGGGGTAATAACCACCATCAATTACCCCTCGCCGTTGTCCCTCCCCGGTGGGAGAATGGACAATGTCTGCCGTTGTTGAAGGTGGTCCCTCGGCTCAGCGGTGCGACGCTGGGGCATTAAACACGTAGCGCATATTAACACACACGTGCACACACTGAGACACGGGCCAACCGGTTACAGTGATATTTTATAAAAGGTTATGGTACTTTTTTCCCCCCTCTTAAGATTTCTACAAATAAACTGCAGCATTGCCTGCGTCTGTACCAAGCATCTCAAATGGAATTGACAAAAACGAGGCAATAAATAGAATTTCTGTTCTAGGTACATGCATATCTGTGTCCCCCAATTTCTCTGTCGCCTCTCCTCGTTGCCTATACATTTTTAGGCTTACTTCCCTGATTCTAAATTACTCTTATTACCATTATACTGTACATTTGGATGGCATAACTCAATGTATGGAGTTATTAGCTTGCATGATGTTATGATTATGGTAACAGGAACACTGCTGTGTTTTGATCCAGATCAGCCAACCAAATGGACCCTTATGGGTCTGTAACTCTGAGAGTGTACAAATGGAACCAATTGATTTTACAATATAAATTGGGGTCCCAGAGATAGAAATGCCATTAAATGGGGAAACAACTCTTTGGAGGGTCAATGGTTATAAATACATTTCAATGGTTATAAATGCATGTCAAATTGGGGGTCCTTGAAATTAAAATGGTTGAGAATCACTGCTAGAGACGTAAAAAATCTTCTCTTATGGGGGTCCCTGGCATATCTTTTCAAATGGGGGTCCGCGGGCTAACAAGTGTCAATTTGGGGGTCCTTGACATGAAAAAGTTTGAGAACCACTGTTAAATAGCCTACTTACAGTAGAATGCAACAGAACTTGAATTTATTGTTGAAATTGGCTCATTTTTACAATGGAAATGGCAATTCCTACTCATCTTATCTGTCTTGAAGCACCTGGTGCAGGCCCGGTTTGTAAAAACAGTAAAGTTGGCATATATACAGTAGCACAGGTGGAAACCACAGCAGCAGATAGAAAATAAAGTTGGCATTGTTACGGAATTGGAATCTCACGAATAAGGATGCAACGACTTTTCATAGGATGTCATATGAATCCGTTGCGAGAACAGGATCTCTCTCTCTCTCTCTCTCTCTCTCAGAATAGCAGATCTACAAGCTCATAGCGCGGCACCGAGTGCCGCGCTATGAGCTTGTAGATCTGCTATTCTCTCTCTCTGTTGTTTTCGTCCAAGATATTCATGACACAGTTGACTTGTTTGACCTACTTTTCCAATCTCCACCGACTCTTGTCTTTCACTCTCTCCTCCATTCTATATCTCGCCCTCTCATCTTCTCCACAGCTCCTCTGTCTATCCACACTGTATCTGTCGCTCTACATCTGTCTCCAATTTCGCCCCGTCTCTCTTCCCTCTTGTCTCACACCGTGTCCTGTGTCTCTGTCTGTGTGTCTATTATTTCTTTGTCACACTTTCTTATTCCATTAAGACCTGGAACGCATCTCTGCCATTTTTTTATTTGAGCTTAAAAGCATTATTTTACACTTTGGCTATTCAAAAATAGCAGATAGTGCCGCGCTATGAGCTTGTAGATCTGCTATTTTTGAAAAATCGTGAGAATGTGTGCAAATCTTAGAATATATATATAGTTTTAAAGTGAACATTTTTAACTCAAATCTTTGCTTCTGGGGGTCCCTGGAACAAAATATTTGGAGATGGGGGTTGGCGGCCAAATACATATCATTTTGACATGAAACAGTTTGAGCGCCACTGATATAGAAACATAGGTTTTTCAGAAAATTGTTGGGATTTAGAAGACATTTGTAGAGATCGGCTTCAAGTCTTAATGGGTTATTCCAGTCTGTATTTTTCTCAGTCTCAGTTGATGTTCCCTGTTTGTCTTTCTCGGGTACACACTTTTCACTTTTTCCGTCCTATCTGCTGTACAGTACGTTACTCTCCGACATCCCTCTTGTTTCTCTCCCTGTCGCGTTCGTCCTCTCCTTTCCACAGTGTATTCAATTCTCTCTTCCTTCTTTTAACAAATACTTAAACATCTTCTTCTTCTTCTCTGCCTTCCATCTGATCTAATGGTACTGACAGTGGTGGGAAAAGTACTCACATGTTTTACTTAATACGTAAAAGTATCAATACCGCAATGTAGAAATACTCTGTTACAAGTTAAAGTCCGGAATTCAAAATTGACTTGAGTAAAATTACAAAAGTATTGGTATCAAAATGTACTTAAAGTACCAAAAGTAGAAGGTACTCATTAGGCAGAATATTCCGTTTCACACGTTTTCAAATGTATAAAAATCATTTGAAAATAGACGATCTACAAGCTCACAATGCATAGCATCGCGACGCATTGTGAGCTTGTAGATCTGCTATTTTCAAATGGCCAAAATGTATAGGGTTGAAGTGGTTAATGCAAGTTTTGTAATGATCAAAATCTACAAAGTAACTGGTAACTAAAGTTTTCAAATCATTTATAGTGGAGTAAAAGTACAATATTTGCCTTTGAGATACAAGTGGAGTAGAAGTAAAAGTATTGAAAATTGGAAATACTCCAGTAAAGTAAAAAAATACCTAAAAATTTTACTTAAGTACAGTACTTGCGTAAATGTACTTAGTTACGTTACACCACTGGGTACTGAAGTATGCGGGGGAATAGTGTTATATTACACGCCAGTCGTTTTCATATATAGGCTACAGAAGTCAGCTGACTCTGCAGTTCAACCATTCAGGGTATTCTTATGGAACGCTCCTTCCTGAACCCTGTTTATTGAAGTTGACCGAGAAAGCATAATTTTCAGCAGGTCTGTGGGAGTATAATTGCATGTGGAAAACACACACACACACACACACACACACACACACACACACACACACACACACACACACACACACACACACACACACACACACACACACACACACAGGTCCGAGATCTCTGCTGAACTTCATTGTTATTACTACCGGTACTCCCCCTCATCTTTCCTTAATCATGCTTAATGGAAACGTGGGTGTTTTGCTTATATAACAACTCAAAGGAAGAAACCCCAGTGGAGACAGTCTTGCACAGTAAAATCCTCAGCGTTAATCTACTCTAAAAAAGAGTGTAAAAATAAAAATGGACCCGAATTGACCCTAAGAGTCCAAGAAGCCGATTTATCTCTGTGAGTGCAAAAATGGACCTACTCCGAAACGATTAAAGGGGTATTTTTTTTTCTGGGGCCATTTTCATATCTACTTTTGTGTGCAACCCAGACTTTTTTTGTAAATAAGTAAATATTTTCTGAAATGTAATGTTGCATGCAAGTCCATGAAATGCATGAAATCCATGGATGAAATATATACTAGAGTCTAACATGTAGTTAATGTGGAGTTTGAAACTGAATTGGTTTGTATACTGTGGGAAGGGGCGTGTCTGATCAAATGAATATCAAATGTCTAAATATTGAATCAAACTACTTTAAAACTGTGCTTGGTGCACACTAAAGGCTGAGATTTTCAATTGAAATACCCCTCTAATTTAAATTAACACAGGATTTTACTTTGTGGAGTCACTGCCTGTCCTGTAATGTACTACTGTATATGACTGGCTCTGCAAAAATAATGCACAAGAGTAACTGCTCACTAGATGGTAGACAGCATTCTTGAAATGATGTTTGTGAAGTCCCCTCAGTATACACAAGATAAAAGACACTTTTTCTGCTGCAAGGCTACTGCCTGCAGGACTCCTAGTCAATCAAAAAGGAACACAAAGTTGTGTCCCTGTGCACTGTGTGGTGTAATGGCTCAACAAGATACAGGTGCCTTTCGGGTGAACTGAGGGATTGGCTGATTTAGTTTGGTGGCAGGTCGCACATCACCTTACACACCTTTGGCACAAACACCCAACATAAATGGCCCATTCAGACGTCATATTATGACGAGCTACCTGGAGAAAGCCATGTGTCAATCTGTGTGGTTTGCAGTGTTGATTTCGTCGACGAAAAATGTTCATCGAATACCTTTTTTTCACAGACGAAAACTACCGCAAATTTCGGACTATAAGCCGCGACTTTTTTCCCATTTTTCGACCCTGCGGCTTATAACGGTGCGGCTTATCTATGGATTTTTATAGCTAACGGCCACTAGGGGACCTCCTAAATCTAGGGATTTTACACCCGCGGCTTATAGTCCAGTGCGGCTTATATATGTACAAATCATTCAATTTAGCTGCTGCGGCTTATATTCAGGTGCGGCTTATAGTGCGAAAATTTATAAAAACGAAATAAAAACTAAGCCATGGTGACTAAAACTAAGACTAAATAATATTGACAATTTTGTCAACAAACAAAAACTAGAATAACATGTTAGGAAGGGACTAGTGGAGAAGAAATCCAGTAGAACTAAAAGACAAGTCATTTTATGTTTGGTTGCGCTCCGGTGTTGCTGAAAATAGCCGATCTACAAGCTCACAGCTTGCGAGCTTGTAGATCGGCTTTTTCAGCATGCAACCAAGTGTAAAATCAGCCATTGCGACGCCATCAAGGCACCGCCAAAATACATTTTAGTCGACTAAATCAACTGTAGATTTAGTCGACTATAATCTCATGATATTTAGTCGACTAAAACTAGACAAAAACTAAAACATTTCAGATGACTAAAATATGACTAAAACTACAGTAAATGGAATTTTATTCAAAAGACTATGACTAAAACTAAGAGAGAGCTTGGTCAAAGTTACAACACAATGAGCTCTAGCTTGAGGGCAGTGATGTTAATGTTTAGCACAATTGCATTTTATTTAGCCATTTTCCTTATCGTTCCGTGCACCCTATCCCACTGACATGGTTCTAACCGGGTTAGATATGGCTTTCATTAATCAAACTTACACATTTTCAGTGGAATGTCGCTGACACACCCACATCGTGAACATGCATGACGATGGATTCAGCTCGCGGTGCTTTGAAATCTCAGCGCTGACAGAAGAGTTTGTTATCACTCCGCATGGCACTGCATGTAGAAACACTGTGCTGGTTAGTTATAGGGCTGAATGTGCCAGTTTATTACTACCCTTAAACTAGGGCCAATGTGCCATCGTCAACTCAAAAGGAAGCTTCTCCTGAGTAAGATGATTTGACTGATTGATTTATTATTTCACCTTAATTTGACCAGGAAGTCCCATTGAGACAAAAACTCTCTTTTAAAAGAGAGATCTGGGTACCTAAGGTAGGTACCCTCACAAAAACATGCAGTAATGCTGTTCTCTATACTGCCTCCCCCTGGTCAGCCTGGGGCGCCCCCCTAGCCAAAGAAATCTAAAGTGACACAGATGCGTTCCCGGATTGAATGGGTTAAAAAAAAGTGTTGCATCAGCGTTTACTCCCCCCCCCCCCCCCCCCCCACGACAAGGATGATCTACTTTAGTTGTCAGTACAGTAGATGCTGTGTAGGAGGATGTTTGCCAGGCTGCCAATAATCGACAAACCGTTCCCTCCCTAGGAAGCGACATACACATTAACCCATTCTATCCAGAAACACATCTGTGTAATTTCTTTGGCTATTAAAAAATAGCAGATATACAAGCTCATAGAGCTGGTAGATCTGCTTTTTTTTGACACCGTGAACATTTTTCATAATCTTTGAATATATATATATATACACTTTTAACTCAAATCTTTGCTTCTGGGGATCCCTGGAACAACATATTTTGAGATGGGGGGTCCGTGCTCAAATACATATATTTTTTGGGGTCCTTGACATGAAAAAAGTTTGAGAACCACTGATTATAGCAACATAATCTTAAAAAAAAAAAAAAAACTGTTAGGATTTAGAAGACATTTGTATAATCCCCAGAAGCAAAGATTTGAGTTAAAAATGTTTGCTTTCAAAATATATATTCAAAGATTTGCACACATTTTCACAATTTTTCAAAAAATATCAGATCTACAAGCTCATAGCACGGCACTCGGTGCCGTGCTATGAGCTTGTATATCTGCTATTTTTAAATAGCCCAAAGAAATACATAAAAATGACAAGAGATGCGTTTCCGGTCTGAATGGGTTAACAACCTGAAGGCCTCCAGAGTCAGAAACACCTCTGTATTGTCCCTCCTGTCTGTCTGGTGTTATCTTCTGGTAGGGTGGTGAGGGCTGTCTGGTGTTATCTTCTGGTAGGGTGGTGAGGGCTGCCTGCCAGGTGTTGGGGCAGCTGGGCTCGGATGGCCAGAGCAGTGGCTCCAGATGCTGTACAGCAGTCTGCACCGTGTCTATACGCCTTTTTAGGAGTTCTCATAGGGACATGTCGTTGTTGCTGATGTTGGGTGGCTGGGGGGTGGTCCAGATGCAGGGTGTCATAAACACTAGGGTGATTTGTTTTAAGACGTCAGATTTGGACGTCACGTTATTGTCCCCCAAGTATACAGTATACAACATACAGAGGTTCCTCCAATCCCCATGTATCAGCAAACATTGCGAGAAGTTTTACCATCTATTATGAGTGCATTAATAACACATTAAATCCGGGAATGCATCTGTGTCATTTTAAGATTTCTTTGGCTATTCAGAAATAGCACCGAGTGCCGCGCTACGAGCTTGTAGATCTGCTATCTTTTAAAAAAACTGAAAACGTGTGTAAATCTTTGAATATATATATTTTTATTATTTTATTTATATATATATTTTTTAAGCGAACATTTGGAACTCAAATATTTTTTTCTATTTGCTTGCTTGTCCCTGGAACAAAATATTTTGAGATAGGGGTCCACATATCTAAAAACCTTTTTCTAAATCGAAACGGTATGTTGCTATATCAGTAGTGCTCCAACTTTTTCGTGTCAAGGACCCCAAAATGATCATGGCCACGGACCCCCATCTCAAAATATGTTGTTCCAAGGACCCCCAAAAGCACAGATCGGAGTTAAACATTTTCGCATTAAAAATAATATATATTCAAAGATTTGCAGAAAATGTCCATGATTTAAAAAAAGCAGATCTTAGTGGATCAATGGTCTTTCAGCTTCTGACTTTCTACCGGTTTAAACCTGAAAATAGCTCTGTGGCTTGTTAAGACTTAAAGAGGAGTGAACAGGAGGCTGTATCATAGGCCCGTGGGCAAGCAGATGGGCTGGGAGAAGTGCTTGACCGAAAAACGTGAGTCGAGTCCAACTTGAAATACAAAAACCCAATTAAAGCTTGAAGTGGCCAATTGTTTGTTAAATATAAAAAAAAACGTATTCAGTATTATTTCAAAGCCAAAGACACAATTAATTGCGTTAACTCATCCTGGTCCAGCCCAAGCCTCCCTGGACCAGTCATATGAATTGGAAAACATTAGTTTGTGCATAAATGTCCAGTTCCACATGGGTCCTATTAAAATATTCCACCTATTGGAATAGTGCACGCACACACACACACACACACACACACACACACACACACACACACACACACACACACACACACACACACACACACACACACACACACACACACACACACACACACACACACACACACAGTATATACACTTTATATTTATTTAATAGGACCCATGTGGAACTGAACATTTATGCATGAACTAATGTTTTCCAATTGGACTGGTCCAGGGAGGCTTGGGCTGGACCAGGATGAGTTTCTCAACAAACAAATGTACTTCTTTCTCGAAGGAATTGTGAAGTAAGACAAATATTTGAAAATAAACTAATCACTAACTCTACTTTTCTGACATGGGCAGAAAAGTACATGAAGGTACTTTTAATAGAGTACTGTTTTGTGTGGAAAAATGTTATGCACTTCCATCATACGTATAACATTTATATGATGAATATATAATATATAACAATGAGAGAGGTCATTAAAAATAAAATGTAAATAGTAAAATACCAAACGGAAACAATTGACCCATTGTCAGCCTTCTGATTGGTCCCTGACTGACTAACCAGCGGGCTCTTTCTACCCTGGTTCTACCCTGGTTCTACCCTGGTTGTACCCTGGTTCCGCCTAAACAATTTGCTTCAAAAAATTAAAACATAATTTATGCCCAGTCACTAATTGCACCTGAGATGTTCCTTTTTACTGCGACCAAGTTTAAAATAAGAATTGAACACACTGTATATCAACACGAACCAACTGTTATTTCAATGGTAGTGGATAGAGAGAAAGGATTTTTGTCCAACCAAGAAACAACAACCAATGGGTGTGAAGAGGCGGGGCACAGCCAACGGGGGAGCCATCGTTGTTCCACGCGTGTGATGGGTAACAAGGCCCCACCCCTTTTACAGTACATGGTGAAAGCCTGTCAAACGTCCTCTTTTGAAAGTGAGGAATGCCGGTGGTGCCATAAGCCCTGCAGGGAGCTGTAGAGATAGATGAAGAGTCTCTCTGTATGTATGTATGTCTGCCCAGCCAACCAGCAAGTCAGTCAGTCAGTGCTAATGGGCCAGTTTACAGCAGCTCTAATACATAACACGACCAGCTGACAGCTAGTCACTTGACGTTACCACCGCGGCGGTCTGCATCGCCACGACGACAAGCTCCTTCATCACTTGGTAACAGGAGGTATGGCGCGTGTGCGTGTGTGTGTGTGTGTGTGTGTGTGTGTGTGTGTGCGCGTTAGGCGTGTGAGACGGGCATGTGCGTGGATGAGTGCTGACAGAGCCGTCCGAGTTGACAGCCTTTTGTAATGGAGCAGAGAGTAATTTGTAAGACGGATCCACCTCTGCGGCTCTCCGCCCGTCTCTCTCCGTTCATCCCTCTCTCCATCTCTCTCTCACCATCCTGTAAATGTCTCCTCGCCCCCCTCCCCCGCCTTTTCCCTTCTTCTCCTCCTTTCCTTGTCATATCTCTCTTTCTCTACGGCCCTCGAACCTTTTGCGGCTGGCTATGTCTCTCCGTTCATCCCTCTTTCCATCTCTCTCTCTTCTTCGCCCATCCTATACATGTGTCTCTCCCACAGTGGTGGGAAAAGTACTCAAATTCTTTACTTAAGTAAAAGTACCAATACTGCAATAAAAAAATACTCTGTTACAAGTAAAAGTCCAGAATTCAAAATGTACTTGAGGAAAAGTACAAAAGTATTGGCATCAAAATGTACTTAAAGTACCAAAAGTAAAAGTAGGCTACTAAGATATTTGAAAATAGCAGGTCTACAGGCTAACAACGCGTCGCGATTCGACACGTTGTGAGCTTGTAGATCGTCTATTTTCAAATAGCCTTGGTATAAAATAGGGCTAAAGTGGTTAATGTCTGTTTTATAATGTAATCATTTATTTCTGAACAGTAACTAGTAACTAAAGTGTTCAAATCATTGTAGTGGAGTAAAAATACAATATTTGCCTCTGAGATGTAGTGGAGTAGAAGTAAAAGTATTTGAAATTGGAAATGCTCAAGCAATGTACAAATTCCTCAAAATTGTACCACTGTGTCTCTCCCACTACGCCCCCTCCTCCTTTCCCTCCCCCTCTTTTCTTTTTCACAACTCTCTCTCTCTTTCGGGCCCTCTATCTTCCACTCTTTCCGCCCCCTCTCCCACTTTCACACTTGGTATCTCTACCCACTCAATGCCACTTACTGTACTTCTGTCTTTCTTGCTAGTTTAACCCATTAAGACCGACGAACGCATCTGTCATTCTTATAGATTTTAACCACTTTAACCATGATCTTATACTTTGGCTATTCAAAAATAGCAGATCTACAAGCTCATAGCGTGGCACAGAGTGCCGTGCTATGAGCTTGTAGATCTGCTATTTATTTATTTTAATCGTGAAATTGTGTAGGAATCTCTGAATATAATGTTTTTAACTCAAATCTTTGCTTCTGAGGATTCTAAAAATATCCTCTAAATCCTAACAGTTTTTTGAAAAAAACGTATGTTATGTTCTCCCAAAATGAAATGAATTTGGCCGCGGACCCCCATCTCAAAATATATTATCCCAGGGACCCCCCAGAAGCATAGATTTGAGTTAAAATGTATATTCTATATATTCAAAGATTACATTTAAAAAAAATGTTTTAATAGCAGAGCAATCTCAAAATAGCCAAAGAAATGACACAGATGCGTTCCCCCGGATTGAACGGGTTAACTTTCCTCCTCTCTCTCTCTCTCTCTCTCTGCCTCCTCACCCTTCATCTCCCTGTATTTAGCCCCTATGCTCCTGTATTCACTCACCACCGTCCTTCCCCCCTGTGTGTGTCTCCGGCCCGGGCCCTGAACGAGCCCTCATCCATCAAGCCTAATGATTAAGCAAATCCCCTGCTCATCTGAGGCCCTGCATCGTGTTTCACACCTGAACTATACTGACCAAAAAAAAAAAAGGAATAGAGCAGTGGTTCTCAAACTTTTTCATGTCAAGGACCCCCACATTTTACGAGAAGCGGTGCGTTTAGCCGAGGCTGCGTTTGGATCATCAAGGACACTCACAATCTGTTCACGTCCCGGCCAGGCCACGGCCAAGCAAGTGATATATCTCTGCTGTCCGGCAGGAACCAGCTAACTCCATAATGTTCATTTTTCAGGAAATGAAAAAAAGTGGAGTTAGGAGGTTTTGTTCATCATTGATAAGAACAGCTGAATGGACCTCCAAGCTCACAATGCGGTTGGAGGTCAAAAGGGGGAGGAGCCTGGAGTCAGCAAAATCAGCTAAATCCGGTGGAGTTAGCTGATTTAGCAGAAAATTTGAGGATCCAATGGAGTTGTCTGGTTTTGTCAGAAGCGCTTTTTAATGCTTTTCATTGGTTCAATATTTTTTTTACCAACACACTGGTCATTGGTGTTCAATGGCCAAAATGCAAAAGCGTCAGAATGGAGTTAGCTGGTTTATGCCGGACAGCAACAACATAATACTGTATGTTGTTTTTACGGCTCTAGCAGTGATTCTCAACCATTTTAATTTCAAGGAGCCCCAGTTTGACATGCATTAGGCCATACGGACCCCCATTAAAAGGCATTTCTATCTCTGGGAACCCAATTCATATTGTAAAATCAATGTTTATTTAACTTTGAGAGTGTACAAATGGAACCAAATGGACCCGTTAGGGTCCATTTGGTTCCATTTGTACACTCTCAAAGTTACAGACACACAAAGGTCCATTTGGTTACTAACTATCCATCATTTAGCTGGGTACCCCCTGGAACTCCCTCAAGGACCCCTGGGGGTCCCCGGACCCCACTTTGAGAACACACACTTATGTACACACTCACATGTCTGATATCTGCATGCTGCTAAGTGATTTCTCACCAGTATCTGCAATCTGCTGCTATTACAGTATATCGTCTGCAAATGTTTCTCTACTTGCACTAGAAACATTTCTGCCTTTATTGTATTGCTATTTTAACAATGCACCTCATGCATAATATCATTGTTATTTGTTTTCCTTCTCTATTCTTTACCCTCTTCTTGAAACAGCAAAAATGGTGGGAGATTTTACAACGCTCTTATACGCCTGGAAACTAATGATGTGATGAAACACTCGTTTTGAATGTTTTGCATGGTCACAGAATATCAGTAACTGTTGTTGCTTCAAGGCAGGGATGGGACAATACAACTAATAATACTAAAACTAAATAGAAGTGGGTGTTCAAAATCTAGAAAGAAAATGGCCAGCAACTCATGAAACTAAACTGAAATGGAAAGAAATAAAAAGGACTATAAACTAAAGTCTCCTATAGCCACAATGGACTGTTGAAACATAGCTGAATGACTGTGCTTCTGGTTCAATCCATTTTCTAATAAGGATATAACTGACAGGGGATTTATGCCCCCCTCTGCCCCAATGAATACCACCAGAGCTGGGGTCATCAATGTGTTCGTACACGGACACATGTGTCCGTGGCTAGACTTGGTCTTGTCTTGTGGCAAATATTAGATTTTCTGTTTTCACAATTGTTTTGATCATAAGACTCAATTACTGAATGTCTCAGTCTCTAGGTTTTCCCTCAGAATATGCATATCACTACTATGACACTATGTGTGACACATTAGGAGTCCACTGGTACAGTGGTTCTCTAACTTTTTTTATTTTCAAGGACCCCCATAACTCAGAGTGTGCACAAATGGAACCAAATGGACCCATAGGGTCCATTTGGTTCCATTTGTGCACTCTCTGAGTTGTAAAGGTTTGTGTGTTTATATCATTTTCCACTATTTTTTATGTCCATGGCAAAGATAGAATTTTGTCAAAAATGTCCACCACAAGCCAGCATGGCGATGACCCCTGCACCAGACATCCCTGTCGGGAACGCACAAACGTGTGCATGCACGCACTCGCCCACCCACCCACTGGCATGAGCGTGTCCCACAATCCTCTAATCTACAAACAACACACACACATGCTCAGAGTACAATGCCTTTGCCTGCTTTAAACTACCTAAAAATAACCCATGCTGGGATATGAAATGGCAGACCAGCTCATCTCTCTCGAATAAGCACTGACTACACGGGTGCATTTCGCCTTTCCGACATGTCGCCTTTCCGACGTTAACGAACCCTATACCTAACCCTAACCCTAACCCTAACCGCACGCGGAAGCCACTAGTCGGAGTGGCGAGATGTCGGAATGGAAGGAGAACCCCTGACTACACACATGGATTTCATTTGGAAGAGATTCATTCATGTCTGAGGTAATCTGATCTGAATCTGATTATTTGTACTGAAATCTATTAAAATCTCTACAGTTAGAACCCGTGGCCCAGTGTTGATTTCGTCGACTAAAACTATGACGAAAAATGTTGGTCGACTACCTTTTTTCACTGCCGGAAACTAAATAAAAACTAAATAGAAACTAAGCTACAATGACTAAAACTAAGACTAAATATACGGACAATTTTGTCAACAAATAAAAACTAGACTAAAATGTTAGGGAGGGACTAGTGGAGAAGAGATACAGTAGGACTAAAAGACAACTCATGTTATGTTCGGTTGCGCTAGGGTGTGTAAAATATGACAAAAACTAAATGGAATTTTATTCCAAAGAATATGACTAAAACTAAATCAAAATTTGCTGTCAAAATCAACACTACCGTGGCCTGAGCCATGCAGTGCAAGTCAGCATTGTGACGGCTCTCACAGCACACCAGTATACTCCAACTGGGTCCACACGTGGAACAAATATTGCTCAGTGGCCTGGCTAGGACCTAAGCTGCTTTCAACACCTTGAATGTACAGCAGGCCATACAGTACTTCCACGTTGTACAGTTTACATTCTTTTTATTTTTTTCCCCTGTAGGCAATGTTTTCAATGTTAGCACAGAAAGCTCATGTCAGCACATCATTGGTGATGTGTAGGCATTGTTCAATATATATATATATATCACTGTAGCCCAATAATCAAAAGATGCAAGACAGCAATTTTCCCACTACAATAAGACTTGTTTTCAATTGAAATATTAAGATGTGGGCTATTATATAGTGCTCAAAGAAATATAGGGAACACTTTGATCCCTTAATTATTGTGAGTTTTCATGAACTGTGTACATACTGCTAACAAAAACTGCTCAAAAGAATTAAGGGATCAAAGTGTTCCCTTAATTATTTTGAGCAGTGTAGGGGATTCAAGCCAGTTACAAACGTCACTGCTAATTCATTCATATACAGTAGGTAACTGTCTGAGAGCCTTGTCAAATGCACAGAGAAGCCGCCCAAGACTCACCATGCAGATGCATATTCCTGCAATCATGCAAGAATGCACATGTAAACACAAACTGCTGAATAACTGTTCATACCAAATACTTTATACCAAACAGTAACTGACAACCTATTCACCTGCATCCACACCCCCCACCCACCCACCCACTCTCTCTCTCTCCTGGTTAATTCATGGAAATAAGCCTTTTCTTGTGTATTTATTACCTTGTGTATGTGCTTGGAAGTGGCATTTCTTTTATCACCAAATAAAGTCAATCAATCAATTGCGTGCGCACACACACACACACACACACACACACACACACACACACACACACACACACACACACACACACACACACACACACACACACACACACACACACACACACACACACCTAAATACAGTAGGCCTACATACTGTAGATTGCAACCAGTTAGTGAGAAGAAAAAGCTTCTTCCATAAGCCTCCCACACATCCTGCTCACCCCTAATTACACTGCATCTCTGTCCTCTCCTCCACTCAACTTACAGTACTGCTTTAATGAAGAGCTTTTTTGGAGAGGGTGTTCAGTCTTTCGAAAAAAGAAAAAAAAATGCTGGCGTCGTACACTTAATAACAGTACCACTGAGTTGTGGCAGTTCTCCTGCTGAGCTAATGTCCTGGTTAAGCGGCTGTTTTTTTGATACAGATAACTGCTGAATTAAGGAAAAAATGGCATCATGAAGTGTCTTAACCAATTAAGACCTGAAGCCGATTCTACAAATGTCTTCTAAATCCCAACAGTTTTCTGAAAATATCAGTTTTCTTTCTATATCAGTGGTGCTCAAACATTTTCATGTCAAGGACCCCCAAAATGATATGTATTTGGCCACCGACCCCCATCTCAAAATATGCTGTTCCAGGGATCACCAGAAGCAAAGATTTGAGTTACAATGTTTGCTTTAAAATAAGATATATATTCAAGATTTGCACACATTTTCACGATTTTTCTAAAATAGCAGATCTACAAGCTCATACAAGCTTGTATATCTGTTATTTTTGAATAGCCAAAGTGTAAAATAATGCTTTTTAGCTCAAAAAAATGTTTACACAGATGCATTTCCGGTCTTAATTGGTTAATAGAAGGTGGGCCAGCATAAACTGTCACCAGAGCTTCAGCCGTGTGCATTGTGTACTTTGTGAACTATGAAGGCAATTCATCACTGGCAATATGGTAAGCAGGTTCTATTTGTCAGTTGTGACATTGTTCTTTGCACACTGACGGGTACTTTAAGAGAGATGTCTAGTTAGTTTGGTGGTTGCGACAGAAATCAGGTGGTGGTAGTCGTACTGTAGTGTGTGTGTAAGCACAGTGAGCTGCTTACACACTGCTGTGAGCTGCTCATGACCTGTGACGATAGATCTACAGACACTGGTGAAGAAAGATGAAAGAAAGGTATACAGTAGTTTTTGCAAGAACAAATGACGCAAGGGCGACGGTAACGAAGTGCAATATTGTGAGCTAAAAATGCAACTATTCCACAGAGGCACTATTCAAGAAAAACTGGTCATATGATACTAAAAAAAAACGAATTATTAAAAGTATGGTGAAACGAACAATATGTTTTTCAGACTTTTAGAGCATATCCGTGGTTATCATATGGGCATACCTAACAATAGATGCCAAAACAATTGTGTATTTTTACATCAAAAGTCCATAAAAAGCCAAACTTAATTACTTCCTGTGAACAAAAACGTGCTGCGTGATGACATAGATACACTTTCATGAATATAAATTAATCTTGATTTCGTTCACCTGTGTGATTCCCATAGCTGCATGTTCTTCAAACACACCTGATTTTAATTACAGAGCTACGCCGTTTTGAATCTTATTCAAGATGACATCCAGACGGTTTATTATTCATTTTAAACTCATTCTGCACACTGAAATATGTATCTGAAAACATTATATGTTCGTAATAAGCCAGGTAGTAGCAAACATGCTTAGCTGGCCGTCTCTCTCTCCCTTGTAAACAAACGCTAGCACTGCCGCACGCGGCTGCATTGATTGAGATTCCAGTATCCCATTGCCTGAAGGGATGGGACCTACTGATTGGTTCAAAATACTATACAATTTAAGGGCCGTGTCGGCAGAAAGCGGAATAGCGTTTTGGATATCATGTCCCGAGTGCTCGCACTGAGCGTTTATTTACGCTTGCAACATTCAAACCGATCAACCATTTGCTATGATGAAACAAATCGTGTCATCTGTGTTATTAGCACAAATAATAGCCTTGCTGAAAAAACGGTAAACAATGGCAAACGCGTTGTAGTAACGATTCAATGGCAGGTCGTAAATGATCCGACAATGAATCGTCAGGTCATTTTACTTGACATGTAACATGAATGTTACACAGTATGACTTTAAAGTGACACCCAGAATGTTGGAGTGCAGTAAAGGTATATTATGTTCCATAGAAAGATGTTCTTGGGGGAATGTGGTCGTACCTTGGCAATGGTCTCGTGGAACTTGAAGAGTGGGTCAACTGTTTCTGGGGACTCGGCAGGAAAGTCGGCCTCAGACAGGAAGCTGGTGGTCTGGGGGAAAGAACGAGGAAGAGAAGACTATCCTGTTAGATTTCAAAGCCTAACTACAATATACAATAGGGTAACAGATATTTTGAAATGCTGGAAATTCAAATAATGTGAAATGAAAGTATTAGGACCAAACAATATGTAATATGTTTTGGTAAACAGTTTAAAAAAAAAAGGTGAGCTTTATTAGATAATGTTTCGACCCAAGGGGCCAAGATCCACAACTGTTACACCTACAGCAGTAGTTGGTCGGGGAAAATACGTATTGACAATTAACTCTTTGAAAGAATGTTTGTGTGATGCAACCTGTTTTGATTTGTTTTAATGTATTAGTTCAATGACTAAGAGTCGTGTGGAGTCTGGATTATGTCAGTGGCAACTATTATTACTTGTTTACTGTTATCACTAACATGAGCCGCTATAAGATTAGACACTTTATATCTACAGTATGGGCATATCAGTCGGATCGGCGGTGCGACATAGCGCTGTCCCCTTAAACCCCTTCTTTCTCCTCTCACTTCTTTCATTTCATTTAATGGCTAAGATAACTCTTCTATCATCAGTTCACCTCACCCTCTCCCTCTCTTCTCTTCTCTGACAGTAAAGTAACGGTAGCCTATTGTATAGTGATCCATCAGACTACTGAAATGAACCTACAGTAAACCTTCTCGTAAAATTTGCACACGCCCACCCGCTCACACATGCACACGCACACGGACACGCACACACATTGTAACATTAATTTGCACATAGCAGTTAGTATCCAGTAGGGAACTGTTTCAGATTTGTCTCCTATTTTCCAGAGCTATTTTTAAGTCTTTTGGCAAAGTCTCAAGTCTAGTCCCATGTGTTTTTTTTAAAAAGATTTTTTATCATCACATTGTCATTTATTATTTCATTACATATATAGTAATTGAAAGAAACATTTTTGTCTCCCCCCCTCACACCCCTCTATATCATTGGTTATCCCAAGTCTTAATAATTAATCAGATGAACATAACCATTTATAATTGAGAGAGGTTGCTCCTAGGACAACTCTTTAGAAGCCCCAACCAATAACACATTTCTGGGTAGATTAGTGTTTGGTAGAATGATAAAGTGATTATGAGGTAGCCCCACAGGCAAAGGACTGCACTTTATTGCAGTTTATTGTTGTACTAAATGTAGGTCCTAGACCACACTACACTAACTAACTAATAGCTTACTATAAACATCTACTGCACCAGTGAACATTATTTATATTATTTTGTGATTTATTACGTGCTTCTTGTTCTTAACAAAGAAAACCATAATAAGAAATGCACCATTAAACTATACAGTAAAATAAGATAAAAAAATGTATAGTAAACAAAAAAACACACAGAAATCTATTATGCAAGAGGAAAATAGTGCTGATAATGTACATGCTGGGAAAGTATCATTTCCGTGAGCAAACTGTTTGGCCTTAAAGATCAGCTGAAATGAAAAATGTGTATTTCACACTTTAAGAGCATATCCGTGGTTATATCAAAAGGTTCTAAAAGTCCAATTACTTCTTGTCAAAGTAAAATGTGATGCGTGATTAGACGCAGTGTCTGATTCTGGGCCGAATGGCTCTACGGGCGCCATATTGGGAAGGCGGAGTTCATGAGAGGCAGCTTCGGAACTCGCCAGAACTTCACTGGAAGAAGAGACAAGGTTTGTTTGTGTACTTGGTATTGAGATTGGTTCATAACGAAGATGTGTTTGTGCGCTCGGGGAGCACATAGAGGATACCCAATATAGTATCGACAGAAATCATTTTATCTTATTGTTATAAGTTGTGTCTCAATTTTACAAATTGAGGCTTCACCACATCGCCAAACTATAAATTACAGCGTGGCAACACAGCAAAAGTTGTGCAAAACAGTTATCGTCCAGGGATTTTTGTTATTTTACTTTCAAGCCATGTAACACTTACGTGTTTCAGTACCATTAAATTATGGAACACAGACTGTCAGTATCTCAAACCAATTTCAAAGTATTTGTGTTTTTTTGTAAAAAAAAAAAAAAAACGAACAAAAAAAACCCTCAATGATGGTCAATTATTTCTTTTTTTTTAAAAAACAATTTCAAAATTGTTTTTCAAGTTCATAGCAATGGAAGTTTTTTGGTCCAAAAATATAATAATAAATATCTATTCCATTGTCAATTGTATTTATTTCATTGTGGTATTTCTTATTTAATGTTTGGACTAAAAAACATCCATAGATAGGCCCCGCTGTGCTCTGACTTTAATAGCATGATTGATGAGTATGTTGGATACAGACAGAAAAGGCAATTCTGCCATGTGGCCAGCATATTTCATGTATATTGTCTGTTTCAGTGAGTGACTATTGCTGTTATTTTGGTATGAAAATATGCATTTCAGCTGAAACTGGATCCATAACTCCATGTCTGGCACAAACTTAACCGCTTGAAAATTGGTTGAACGTTCAGGGAGTTATGATGATTTTAATAGTGGAGAGACTGCCTGCTTCAACGGACATAAATGCATTAGAAGGCTCGGATATAGACGGATTTCCTCGCGACGTCATCACAGAGCAGAATGCGCAATCTGCGCATGCCCGGGTGAAAGGCGCGTTCGAAAATACAGTCCTGAGCGGCAGTGAGCGCACTGGCCAATACAAACTAATGGGCGAGTGTGCTCCGGTGCGTAATTTCCAAACGCACCCATAGGCTTCCCCCTCCTCTGCGCGGTCATATTCCTCTCATGTTTACTAACAGGAAACCCGTCTATAGCTTTCCCAACATGGCGGCCGCGGAGACATGTCGCTCCAATGAACTGCAGTGGCCAATGAGGTATCTACGTTTATATATCTATAGCACCGACTGATTCAGTCAGTAAACAACCCACCACCACTGCTGTGATTAGCTGAGAAGCACACCCAGCCCGTTTCAATAGGAAATCAGTCATATGGCCATAAGAAAATCACAGCTGGTCTTTAAAGTTGCAGTTCACACATCCAAACTTGGTCAGAAATATAAATGTTTGATCAATAATGCCCCTGTGAAGTATTTTTCTCACCCAAAAAACATCTATAAAAGGAGCCAGCAGCTTAAAATGGCTATATCTCAATTGAAAAGAATTGAAGATAAAATATTTTTCAATTGATTGTGGTTTGTCTGGGCATGCTTAAGACCATACACAAACATCTTGGAAAATATGCCTTCCGGAAAGGCGTACATTTCAAGATGGCGTCCAAAATGGCGACCGGGAGCTTAATAGCCGTATATTATCTCAAATGCAGAAATGTATACAAAAGAGTTTTCCCAAACAGTACAAACCAATACAATATAAAAACCTAACAACTGTACAATTATAAATAAGACACCAGGCTTGACAAAGAAACCGTGCATTTCAATACATTTAGACCAAGAATTGATGTTCTTCAAACATCAAGAATGAAAGCAGGTTTTTGAATGTCGAAATGTCGAACGTGTCGCACTACGTGTCTCACAACGTTTTGAGCATTCATACTGACATTTTCTCTCACAAAATGTAAACAAGGAAGTGAATGTCAAATCACACATCTTTTTTTTCTCGATATTTTTGGGGTCTTTTTCTGTCTTTATTCATAGTTTTTTACAGTAGATATGGACAGAAAACAGGGGAAGAGGGATGGGAAGAGACATGCAGCAAAGACCGTCGGGAATGGGACTCGAACCCGCGGTGCGCGGCTGTCAGGCCATGAGTCTAGGTGCACGGGACCGCTGCACGCGCGGTCCGGGCCGAATCACACATCTCTGTGGTAATGGAGCTTACTTACCCATCAGAGTATTATGCAACATTTTATGAAGCGTCTGCAACATTTCATTTTTCAAGAGGTACTGGACACCGCCGGCGCAGCTCCTCCTTGACACATTTTTGTGTCATTTTGACATCACTTTCAGTCCAAGCTTAAATTGGCCGTAACTCTCCTCTTTTTCCAGATTCAACCCCTCGATCCCCACATGCCTCTCAGCTCACCTCGTCCCCTCATTAGCTCACCATGGTGCACTGCTGCAGATCATTGCCAATCAGACCCGGCCAGCTCACCTCATTCCCTCATTAACCCATTCAAACCGGGAACTGTGTAACCACTTTAACCATTATGTTATACTTTGGCTATTTTAGAAAAATCCTGAAAATGTGTGCAAATCTTTGAATATATATATATATATATATCTTTAAAGCAAACGTTTTTAACTCAAATCTTTGCTTCTGGGGGGTCCCTGGAACAACATATTTTGAGATGGGGGTCCGTGGCCAAATACATATCATTGTGGGGGTCCTTGACATGAAAAAGTTTGAGAACCACTGATTATAGCAACATACGTTTTTTCAAAAAACTGTTAGGATGTAGAAGAGATTAGTAGAACCCCAGAAGCAAAGATTTGAGTTAAAATGTTCGCTCTATAAATAAATTTAAAGATTTGCTAAAAAAAAAAAATTAGCAACAATGAGCTTGTGTATCTGCTATTTTTGAATAGCCCAAAGGAATCTAAAAATGTTCCCGGTCTTAACGGGTTAACTCCCCTGTATAAATAGCAGTCCATCTCCCTGTATTTGCCACCGCTGAGATTGTCTTGTCTGTTCGACCAAGGTCTCCAGCCTAATTCTGTCTCCTGACCTGCCCATTTGGACCCTGTCTGTTTAACCATGAACTTGGATTACCTGCCTGCACTCAGCTTGTTGGATTGTTTGCCTTGTGGACGTCTGATTACCGGGTTCTTTTCGATTATACATGCCCGACCCTTGTTGGATTGTTTGCCTCGTGGACAGGTTTACCTGCTTCTGACTTATTTGCCTGTCTGTTGATTCTGAGTTCAGTAAAAAACTCTGTTACCTGAACTTTACTGTGCTGGTTGTCATGCTTTTGCAGGCTCAAGTCTGTCTTCAAGTGTTACAGTTAAAGGGATAGTTCACCCAAAACAACACTTTTTTCCCCCTATCGACTAGTCTTGAATTCATGTATATTTATATATTTTTGTTGCATTCCATATGTTGCATTCCATATTCCTAAGCCAATAATTTGATGACCAGCGGAACGGTATAGGCAGCAGTTCCAGGAGGAGACACAAAGGAAACTCTTTGTGTCTCCTACCGGAACCGCTGCCGGTCATCAAATTATTGGCTTAGGAATGTTTCAAAAACAAAAGAAATATCCATGAATTCAAGTCTCCATGGGGTGACTAAACAATAGAAAACAAATATTGTTTTTGGTGAACTATCCCTTTAAGATAGTCATTATTGAGAAATATACAATCACCATGAAGATGTTGAATTCTCAATAACTGCTCTCTGTACATTATCCTGCTTATTACATACTTAATAAAAATAATAATTATTCATTTAAAGCAATGTTTCCCAACCTGGGGTGAGGCCATGTCTGTTAAGAGTTATAGTCCAAAATATTAAACGTTGCGCATCTCACATCATTGTGAACCACACTAATAAAACTGTTTGAACAATTGCGGAAATACATGTTTCAAACATGGCTGCAAGGGCATAATGTTACAGTATGTGTGTTAGATTACAGTACGTAATGTTTTATGATACTGTTGATGATCAAAATAAACTGTTGTTCTAAAATGCATACAGTAAGAACTTTCAAAAAGCAAGGCCACAAGTTAACCACTAGGCTACACTTTGTAAATACAATCTACAGTATCTAAACCAGTGGTTCTCAAAGTGGGGTCCGAGGACCCCCAGGGGTACTTGAGGGGGTTCCAGGGGGTCCCCAGCTAAATGATGGACAGGGACCAAATGGACCCTTATGGGTCTGTAACTCTAAGAGTGTACAAATGGAACCAAATGGACCCTAACGGGTCCATTTGGTTCCATTTGTACACTCTCAGAGTTACAGTAAATTAACATTGACTTTACAATATGAATTGGGGTCCCAGAGACGTACATGTCATTAAATGGGGGTCTGTAGCCTAATGCATGTCAAGCTGGGGGTCCTTGAAATTAAAATGGTTGAAATCAATGCTAGAGAGCCGTAAAAATCTTCTCATATGGGGGTCATATTTGGCTTATCTTCTCAAATGGGGGTCCGCGGTCTAATAAGTGTCTATTTGGGGGTCCTTGGCACGAAAAAGTTTGAGAACCACTGATCTAAACTACTGTATTTAAAATGCTTCTTTTCAAGCCATCTACTCTCCTATAAGAAAATATGCTGTATTTGATATTAAAACAGAACCAACATCTAATAAAAACTGAAAACATATGGTCATAACAACAAAAACTTCAATTACGTCCTGCAGCCATGGAAAAACTGTCCCAAAACCAAAACTAACCGACTTGACATTGATGGAAGGGCAGACGTTTTGGCTTAATAATTCACATATTTATTCCAAGAAGGCACACATCACCAAAGTTTAGAGCAGACATTTTCTGAGGCGCTGGCTCTGTCAAGTGTGTGAATAATTGAGAGCAACATCTGCTTCAGAGTGCAGTGCGCCCCCATTGTGAAATTCCCCGAAAATAATCCTCTCAGCTTGCATTCTGCTGAGAAAATGTTATGCGGGTGAGTTTTATGGTGACTCCTAAAGAGGCCACGTGTTGAACTGTCATTTGAGGTCAGCAGCGTTCTGTTACATTTACCTGTACTTAAGCACAATTTTGAGGTATTTTTTACTTTACTGGAGTATTTCCAATGTTCAATACTTTTATTCCACTGCATCTCAGAGGCACATACTGTATAGTGCTTTTACTCCACTACAATTATTTGAAAACTTTAGTTACTAGTTACTTTGTAGATTTTGATTATTATTACAAAAGATATTAGCCACTTCAGCCGTGTATACATTTCGGCCATTTGAAAATAGCCGATCTACAAGCTCACAACGCGTCGCGATGCGACACATTGTGAGCTTGTAGATCTGCTATTTTCAAAAGATCTTTATACATTTGAAAACTTGTAATGGGACTTTCTGCATAATGAGTTCTTTTACTTTTGGTACTTTAGGTACATTTTGATGCATTTTGGATTGCGGACTTTTACTTGTAACAGAGTATTTCTACATTGCAGTATTGATACTTTTAGGGCAACAATAACAATGAGGTGCAGATGAGTGGATGAGGGTCTCCTCCTTACACCTGAGTGCTTCACTCTTAAGGTGAAGTCTTCCGTACAAAGTGGCCGTAGACGGGTTTTCGCGTGCGTCGGGGGTGAGGAACGGTCGAACGTTCTTTATTCCTCCTCCTAGTTTAGTTTGATAGGTTCTCTTATGTTGAATGCAGGCCAATAGGCCTATATACCTATTCATCCTCTAGATGGCAGTTGCATGTAGCTCCCCCACAATGCAACGCAAATGTGTCCAAATGGCAAATGGACACTAATAATACTTTTGGATAAATCAAAGTGACTACGCCACTCTCTTTAAGGGGAGAGACCCTGAATCAACTTCGCATTTACTCTGTTACTGTTAGAAATGTTGATTAGGCAGAATTTAATATGCCAGCCCTGCAGTTGAGATTCCAAGAAGCACCAACATATAACCAACTAACACAAAGTCGCCATAAACTTTTATATTATGTATTTTGGATCTTCTCAGTGAGATGTCTCCAGTCTCCTGTGTGTAACTGCTGGTGTAGAATGGGTGAAAGTCTCCACCGTGTCTGCGTTTGCTCTGGCAGTGTACAAATATACAGAACCAAATGGACCCAGACGTTCCGTAAACACACACATAAATAATATAGCACTGTGCAGTAGGGGGTGAAACTCAAGTTTTGTTTTTGTCTAGTTTGGGACTTTTTGTATTTATTTTTTATTTTTGTTTGACTTTCATTGTGTGTTTTGCTCAATAAACAGCTAATATACATGCTAGCACAGCTAGTCTACATGCTAGCGCAGCTAGCCTACATAATAGCGCAACTAGCCTACACGCTAGCTTGCTTCATGAGAGTTTTATTAAGTTATGTTTTTCTACCCACGTCCTTCACTTCCATTTCCCTCTTTCTTGGAGAAAGAGGGATCAGAGGAAAACCATTTTCTCACTACTGCCAAAATGTTGCCACGGGTACTTTTTGCGAACGTACTGTGAACGCACGTCGGGTTGAGTTCAGTCCGCACTGGCGGACGGATAGTACATTTGACGGACAAAACGCTCCTCCGCTCCTGTTGTCTGCCCACGGGTCTTACGGAGACCTTGTACGGGCCTTTACACAGAGAGACAGACACGCACAGACATCCCCATGTGCATACGTAACAATAAAAAGGCTAGAGCATATATGTAGGCCTATAATACACCGGCCCGTGCACACACACACACTACAGACCCCACTATGAATGGTAAATTACAGTACTGTATCTTCATTTCTAAAGCGCCAATTATTCAAAGCATTTTATATCTGTTACATTCATCCATTCACACGCCGACAGGAGGCAACCATGCAAGGAACCAACCTGCTCATGGGAAGCAGTTAGGGGTTCAACATTATGCCAGTAGGAGCCGCTCTATCTCCTGGGCCATACTGCCGCCCCATCAGACATATTATGCCATCTCTTGCTACATCCCTGCTCATTCTTTTTGACCTAATGGGGTCTACAGCATGTGTACTGCCATTAGCTGGACTTATCCTTGGCAGCAGCACAAGCGTAAAGTAGTCCATGATGAAGGGTTTCGAACAACAAGAGACCATTCAACAAAGAGCAACCCAGAGGATCAAAGACACCTGAGCCGTGTTCACTTTGTGCTCAGAGCCCTTTGTACCTCTTAGCGCTCCCTAAAGACCACGTCTTCCTGCACCTTCATCTCAGGAATCAGGCTCTCTGTTAATCCATTAAGACCGAGATGAAAACGCATCTGTGTAATTTTAAGATTTCTTTGGCTATTCAACAATAGCAGATATACAACACAACACTTGTAGATCTGCTATTTTACTGCTATTTTTTTTTAAATTGTGGAAATTCTGTGCAAATCTTTGAATATACGTTTTAAAGTGAACATTTTTAACTCTGATCTTTGCTTCTGGTCCGTGGCCAAATACATATAATTTTGGGAGTCCTTGACCCCCAAAATGATATGTATTTGGCCTTGAAGTTGGAGCACCACTGATATAGCAACATACTGTTAGGATTTAGAAATGTTTTAGATATGTATGTGGCTGCGGACCGCCATCTCAAAATGTTTTGTTCCAGGGACCCCCCAGAAGCAAAGATTTGAGTTACAAATGTTGGCTTCAAAATAATATATATTCAAAGATTTGCACACATGTTCAAGATTTTTCAAAAATAGCAGATCTACAAGCTCGTAGCGCGGCACTCTGTGCCGCGCTATGAGCTTGTATATCTGCTATTTTTGAATAGCCAAAGCAATTTAAAATAACACGGATGCGTTCCCGGATTGAAAGGGTTAATGTTTCGGCTCTCGGTCTCTGTTCCTCGCCGCCCTTCTGTCTCACACTCCAAAATACTCTCTCTGCTCTGTGGGCCATTACAGACATGCATCTGTAACACGGCAGGTTGGGTTTGGCGTAGATAGAGGTATAGAGAGAGGCTGAAGAACAATGCTGCTGCATATGGTTAATCCATGGCACTATCTGGAGGAAGTAGTAGTAGTAGTAGTAGTCACAAACTGCTGACTGGATGGTGACCCATATCGATGCGTTTCATCATACCTGTCAAAGTGCCCTTGATCAAGGCACTGGTCGTCCAACTGCACAGTGAAATCTAGCCCCATTTGGAGCCTACGCTACCGCTCTGAGACGAGGACCCACGCAGCTCGGTGCCGTTTGAGCGGGAAAACCATGTTTTCCCAATGCAATCTTACGGGAGCAGTACTGCGCATGCGGACGGGGCGTCGACTGGCTACAGGCTGACATTTTAAGCGATTAAAACGCTTATTTTAGGTAAAACAAAGGTAAAACATCTGAGAGCAGGGCAGAAAACCTTTACTTTTTGGATACGATGTGCGGAAAATGGTAAGAATCATGCATAGTGGAAAATATTCGAAAATGTCCCGCTCAAACGGCACCGAGCTGCGTGGAACCTCATCTCGGAGCTATAGCGGAGGGAGAGGTTCCGATTGGAGCTAAGTAAAATCCTGCGTTAATGGAACACTGAGAGTGTAAAAATGGTGCCATAAGGGGTGGAGCCTGCTGGAAGAAGAATTCCAGTTACCGTTTACACACACACACACACACACACACACACACACACACACACACACACACACACACACACACACACACACACACACACACACACACACACACACACACACACACACACACACACACACACACAAAGGACTGTAATGAAGGAGTTGGATTTAATAAGCTAACCATCCTTAAATACAAAGCACTGTATGGCACTCAACGATCAGTGACATTTGAGTCAGATATATTTAATTAAAAGTTTTGACTACTGTATTGTTAATGAAATACCCTCTTTGTCGTACTCTTGACATAACTTGAAAGAAGAAAACTTAGAAATAAGACAACAAAGATTATACTTTTGAAAATAAATGCTTGATCTTCCACAGAAACCAGCTATTAGTCCTAATTACTTGCAAGTAAATGCAAGTGCATTTTGAAAAAAGTTCAGATCATTAAAGAAATGTTCTTTCACACATCTGTTCTTGCATAGTTCTCGCAAAGGGTAGCCAGATGAAATGACACATAAAACACTAATGTCTTGTTAATGAGCAAGACGCTGTCGCTCTGGAGAACCAGAAGACAGCTGATAAAAGAGCTTTTAGGAGAAAACTAAACCACAGGGAGTTAAACGCTAGGTACTCATGTTACTCACGGCAACAACTTCATCAGGTTTGTCTCAGAGGGCCTCCAATAGAGGGAGAGAACAGGTTGTTGACATTACTTTGACAGAGATTACTTTTATCTGCACACACACCTCCATGCTACAGAAGCACAGCCATGTTTGGGTGCACATACAGTACACTATTGGTTCTCAAAGTGGGGTCCGGGGACCCCCAGGGGTACTTGAGGGGGTTCCAGGGGGTCCCCAGCTAAATGATGGATAGGAACCAAATGGACCCGGGTCTGTAACTCTGAGAGTGTGCAAATGGAACCAAATGGACCCTAACGGGTCCATTTGGTTCCATTTGTACACTCTCAGAGTTAAATTAACATTGATTTTACAATATGAATTGGGGTCCCAGGGATATAAATGCCATTATATGGGGGTCCGTAGCCTAATGCATGTCAAACTGGGGGTCCTTGAAATTAAAATGGTTGAGAATCTCTGCTAGAGCCGTAAAAATCTTCTCTTATTGGGGTCCCTGGCTTATCTTTTCAAATGGGGGTCCGCGGGCTACTAAGTGTCAATTTGGGGGTCCTTGACATGAAAAAGTTTGAGAACCACTGCAGTACACACACTCACACACACACACACACACACACACACACACACACACACACACACACACACACACACACACACACACACACACACACACTGCACTGTATGGCTAGCGTTTGATCTGACCCGTAGCATACAGCCTGCTTTGCATCTCTATTACAATTTTTCCACAATTGCTACAACACTAAAACCATTCTAAACCCATTCTATACCCATTCTAAACCCATTCTAAACCCATTTGTCAAAGCAATCACTCTTTTGGTAAAACCTTAAACACTGTTCAGGTAGTTAGGACACAATTTGCAAATCTCATCGGCTCTTCTTGCAAAACTCTGAACACATTCTCACACTGTGATGCGCTGTGTTGCAAAATGGTAAAACATGGGCGGCAAAGGTTAAACTCAACTACAACACCGTTTTGCCATCATTTACACAACAGCTCAAACATTGTTCACACTTGTTTTTAATGATGTGATCAAACCAATTGGACAGAATACAGTATAAGCCAGTTCAGAATGCACAGCATGTGTGGACTGTTGATACCAACAATGGGTGGAAACAATCTGAGAGGCAGAGGTGGAAGATTTTTTTATCCCGTTTGAATTGTTGGTTTGTGCATGAGCAGCTCATTCTGTCCATGTGGTGGTTTGAGACAATATCATCCTTACACCGTACTACTGTCCAGATGTGTCAAACATCAACCAGCGATTCATAAATGTTTGTCTTCCATGCACAGAGCCCTTTTCTCAAACCTATAAAATATTTTTTTTCTCTGTGTGGTGGTGGAAGGTCTAAGTGAAAAACATATACAGTACCAGGGAAAAACTCTTACAGGCAAAGGTATTGACCTGTGGTGACAAACGTGTAGGTGCGGAGTCTCGTCTACGCTGGATCCGATACGCCAGAGCAGTGGTTCTAAACCAGTGGTCTGGGGACCCCCAGTGGTCCTTGAGGGGGTACCAGGGGGTCCCCAGCAAATTGTGTTAACATAGCGTCTATCATTTAACCACTTTAACCATATTTTATACTTTGGCTATTCAAAAATAGCAGTTATACAAGCTCATATGAGCTTGTAGATCTGCTATTTTTGAAAAATCTTGAAAATGTGGATTTATTTTTGTTTTCGTGGCATTCCTAAGCCAATAATTTGATTCCCGTCTCCTACCGGCCAATGTATCCGGTAGGAGACACTAAGAAGATTATTTGTGTCTCCTACCGGATACACACCCGGTCATCAAATTATTGGTTTAGGAATGCCACAAAAACAAAAATAAATCCATTAATTCGAGGCTTCATGGGGTGTGCAATTGATAGAAAATAAGTCATTTTTTGGGTGAACTCCTCCTTTAAGGCCGGGTAGCGGACCCATTTGTATGGGTCGTGACTTGCAAGTAAATATATATATTTCTTCTTATTTAAAAAAAATTATATTTAAAAAGATTTTCAATTTCTTTTTTCATTTTTTCCCCCACAATTATTCAGACAAAATCTAAATTCCATAAAAAAATACATTTAAAAATGTTTTTACCTTTTCTAGAAGTAGTGAAAATAGCCGATCTAAGCTCACAACACGTCGCGATGCGACGTGTTGTGAGCTTGTAGATCGGCTATTTTCACTAGTTTTGCGTCCCGGGAAGACATCAAATTTCTCTTTTGGGTCACGACCAAAAGATTTTGGGAACCACTGGGTTATATATATATATGTTGTATTATTATATATATTGTGAGGTTAGGGTTAGGTTTAGGCATAACCATGCCCACCTGGGCGAAACACCAAAGAAAGAGGGAGTCCCGTGGAAAAGGGCCAGTATAGTACACATCTCCATAGAGTGCAGTAGAAGGGACAGAGAACACCACTCGGTTCTTTGAATGCTGTAATCAGTGGCGGACTGTTGATTGGGCCTCATCAGTAACAAGCACTGTGCCAGGGCCCTTTGAAGGCAACCCCCCCAAAAAAAACCTCTGAGCTTCTTTGGACGTATCAGTTCACAGCAATCCCAGCTAATTTAGCTCATTGTTGTGAAGAATCAATGAATATTCATTCTATACTGTTACTGCATGAGGAAAAGAGAGGGGGAACAATATGCACGCACGTGCACGCACACACATGCGCGCGCACACACAGCCTTAATTTTTACCGCTTCACAGCAAATACAAAGGAGGCAGAAGAGAAAGGAGGAGAGAGGAGAAGGAAGGAGGGGAGGAGGAGGAGAAGAGGAGCGAGAGAGGGGAGGTAAAAGTTGCACTGTCAAGCTTAGTTCCACATCAGTTGGATTCCATTGATTTTTACCCTCCTCATCCTTCTCTTTCTCTTTATCCATTTCTCTTTCTCCTCATCATTCCAGCTTTCAGATGTAATTGGATGCCCTCGCTGTAAAACTATATGGGTTTGATTGCCAATCATGATCAGAAATAATAAGCTGTAGAACCAAAGAACTTACATTGATTACATTGGCTTCTGTACTTTTTTTGGTAGAGCTGAGCAGTTGAAAGAGGCAGAGCTGCCAGCAAACCAATGGTACTTGACCTTATCTACTTTATCTGTACTAGACCATACCCGTAGGGGGATATGAGCACCCAAAGTGTGCAGTTTGGCTTATGCGCTGAGAACAGACAGTTTATCAGGGATCGAAAGTGAGTGTGTACTGTGTAGTGCAGTGGTTCTCCAACTTTTTCATGTCAAGGACCCCCAAATTGACACTTGTTAGCCCGCGGAGCCCCATTTGAAAATATATGCCAGGGACCCCCATAAGAGAAGATTTTTTTACGGCAGTGAATCTCAACCATTTTAATTTCAAGGACCCTCAGTTTGACATGCATTAGGGCTACGGACCCCCATTTAATGGCATTTCTATCTCTTGGACCCCAGTTTATATCGTAAAATCTATGTTAATTTAACTCTGAGAGTGTACTAATGGAACCAAATGGACCCGTTAGAGTCCATTTGGTTCCATTTGTACGCTCTCAGAGTTGCAGACCCATAAGGGTCCATTTGGTGCCTAATCTATCATTTAGCTGGGGACCTCCTGGAACTCCCTCAAGGACCCCTGGGGGTCCCCGGACCCCACTTTGAGAACCAATGGTGTAGTGTGTACACACACACGCACATCCCGGCGTGGAGTGACAGAACACACACAAACACCCGCGCACGCATATACAGATCTAACAGGTGGCGCCGTCCCCCGTCGGCCGTCGCCAACACACACACGGGCGTCGCGCAAACACAAATAATGTACATTGTGACACGTGCCTCCCCAACGTGCATGCGCACGTGCGTGTCCACGCATACACGGCCGTGGACCCAAGTTGTGGTGCGATCATCTCCCCCCCCACCCACACACACCCACACACACACCACGGAGCCACGATGCAGAATGAAATGTGGCTCCCTGGCGTTGCCATGTTAGTGCATCCTTATTTGTTCCATTTAACCCGTTTTCTACCTCTTTCCCTTTGCTCTCATTCTATCGTTGTCCTCTCTCTTCTCACGGAATACTTCATAACAATGGAGCTTGCGCAAAGAATTTCACCCTCTGCTTTACACCTGCAAATCCATGAAAAAAATATTCAGATTCTGTCCCCCAGGACCTGCGCAATGGCAAATCCCATGTGAGGAGATTTGATGCCAACCTCCTGGACACCCCTCAGGACAAATAAGCGAACCTGGGGTGACAGGGCCAGGGACGTCACAGGCTCTCAGAAGGTGGGGGGGATGGACTTTCGGTGGACTATTACTATACCCCTTATTTTACACTTTGGCTATTCAAAAATAGCAGATATACAAGCTCATAGCGCGGCACCGAGTGCCGCGCTATGAGCTTGTAGATCTGCTATTTTTGAAAAACCTGAAAAACATTTGTAACTGTCAAATGTAAACAAATTTTGTATTTTCAAAATTTTGCGTTTTTTGGGCGGATTTTGTTAGTTTTTTTTTCGTGTTTTGGTTACTTTATTTCGGTTTTAGGGTTAGGGTTAGGTTATGTCATTCTTATTTTTGCCTGATTTTACCAATTTATTATCAAAAGAAATGTTTAGGGTTGTCCGATATTGGCTTTTTTACCGATAACCGATATACCGATATTGTCCAACTCTTAATTACCGATACCGATATCAACCGATACCGATATATGCGGGGATTATTGTGATTATGGTAAGCTCAAATTTCATATCACACACACCATATACAGTAAGAACTCCTGTAACTTATTTATAAAGCAAAAAAAAAAAAAAAAAAAAAAAAAAAATTTTTTTTTTTTCAAAAACCGATACCGATATTTTCCCGATATCAATTTTTATGCTAATATCGGCCGATAATATCGGGAGGCCGATAATATCGGACATCCCTAGAAATGTTTTTATTTTTTATTTTTTCAAAAAGTCGGGGGGGTATGAAATCACGGATCTGTGAGAGTGAAGGTGTCGCGTCGTACGCACAGTGAATGGCCGTGACGCCCCTGGACAGGGCCTTCTCGGCGGCTGCCCTCTCACCGGGGAACTCACTCCCAGCTCACATCAGAGCTGCCCCCACCCTCAACCATGTTTAAAACCACACTCAAAACCCACCTTTTCAGACTTCAGCATTCACAACACAGTCTCACAAATGTGTCAAGGACAAAATGGTGCAACTGTTTGGATGAGTCGGAAAGAGAAGAAAACCCCGGAATTACCTGACCTTTAGCCTACACCTACTTACATGACAGACCATTATGATGACATTGCCCTAGCCATGAATGCCCTGAACGATGTCAAAGAAGAAGATGACAAACTGTGAGGCCACACACATCATGACAGATTACCATAATAAAGTGGAAAAACCCATGGGAGCTAAGTGACAACCCCATGGGAGCTAGGTGATGTGCGAGCAATCTCTCCCCATGATACGCCCATGAAACAAAATACACCCCTACATGAAAAGGCAGTCGAGGACAGAGTGAGGGACCTTCCTCGATTCTAAGATCCAATCTAGTATCATTTTAGAATGAGAGTCTTGTGAATTATACAGGACGCTAGCAATGCTATTCCTTCTTCTATATCTATATCTGTATGACTGTATCTATATAGCTGTGTATTTATACCCTGCACCATATCTTCCAAATAAAAGGGAAGGTTTTCTCCCAGGTGTCAAGTTCCGGTTTCCAATACTTAAAGCTTAAAGGTGTAACTGAATTGGGTATGGCATTAATATGTTTGATAGAAATGATAGGGGAAGGTTTAAACACCATAATGTAGCGTTTAAACCTAATATTATTATCCCCGCCAAGGCCGTAAGGCCTAAGGCGAGGGATTATATTTTCACTCCCGTGAGTCCTTCTGTCCATCCATCTGTAAACAGCTAATCTCGGGCACAGCTGGATCGATCTGCGTGAAATTTCGCACGTAGACTCCTGGGAGGCCAAGGAAGAACTGGCCTGTTATAGCACTACAATGTTTGCTAAAGGATTGTGGTTGCTCCAAGAGATTTTGTCCAAATCTCATGCACATCGGTAGACATCTCTGTAGTCATGTGATCAATTTTTCATATTCCATTCTGATACGGCTATGATTGGCCTCCAAACTTTGCGGTAGTGGCCTGTTTTGCATAAAATGCCACAAATCATTGCCGGATTGCCTTGAAACTTTGCACACTCATTCCGACTAGGCCAAGGAAGAACTGACACATTTCTCAAATCAGCCTTATGGAGGCACAATAACAGTCTGTTTCACGTTTTGGCCAATAACTCTTGAACCATAGCTTGTATAGTCAAACTTTTTTCTCCCGGATTCCTTGGATCATGATGCAATAGGCCACGCCATTTTCGTTTTTTTTGCCCAGCCCAATAGGAGATGGCAGTTGATTAAGCTGGGCTCTGCTTTAAACTGAGCCATACGCCAAAGTCATACTGTATGCATAATAGTAATCAAAATTACAATGTCTCTGAATGACGTGACAGAACTACATGAAACAATTTTAAAAGAAAGAAAAGGCAAAGACAAAAAAATATATATTATGTACAGTATATGAATCATTCTTCATATACTGTACATAATATAGACAAAAGCATTTGATCTCAGGCTATGATAAAAAAAAAATCACACCCAGTGTGAAGTGGGCGGTGTGTGGTCATCACAGTGGTCATCACAGTGATGGGTGACTCACTTTAAAAAAAACATAAATGTGTTTTTTTCTATTTAGTGCATAGTCCTATTTATAGGGCTATGCACATGTGTCATGTGTTTCGCTAGCCAATCACAGTCCTGAATAGTCAGCCAATAGAGTCAGCCAATCACATTGCAGCTAGTGGTCATCACAGTGATGGAAGCTCACTTAAAGAAAAGTATAGATTTGCAATGAATGTGTAGGGGCTAGGGGTGTACAATGGGTGGCCAATCACGGTGCAGGGTTAGGGGGGTACAATGGTGGCCAATCACAGTGCAGCGAATGTCGATGTCCAAACCTCACATATAGGGGCGGTTACACCGCCCAAAAAAGCAGTATGTGCTATAAAGAAGCACTGTACAGAAAAGTTAAAGAGATAAAAAATGTGGCCAAATTGCAGCCCAAAAGCATTCACACATTCCAGTGGACACCGGACATGCAATGCCAAAAAGCAATCTAGTGGACACTGGAAACGTCATGCCAAAAATCTATTGAGTGGACACTGGAAAATGCCAATGTAAAAAAAAAGTATTTTAGTCTTTGTGAAACAGCCAGACAGCCTTTTTAGTGTGATGATGACATACTGACATTAACCATAGGGCTGCACATCCCTTTGACAATCTAATATATCATTTTCTAACTCAGCCATGTTGAATTGATCTTGGCTTGTTGACATTCATCAGAGAGGCTCCAGCACTCTGACAGCCAAATTGGACAAAAACTGCGGGTGTGTTCCCGACTTGACATTGTAAAGTTTATTTCAGCCTCTATTTATTTACCCTTCAGCTATCAACTAAGCACATTAACCCTTTAAGACCGGGAACGCATCTACAAGCTCATAGCGCAGCACCGAGTGCCACGCTATGAGCTTGTATATCTGATATTTTTTGAAAAATCATGAAAATGTGTGCAAATCTTTGAATATTTTTTTTGTTAAGCGATTTTTTTTACTCAAATCTTTGCTTGTGGGGATTCTACAAATCTCTTCTCTTTTTTGAAAAAGCTTGTGTTGCTACAGTATATCAGTGGTTCTCAAACTTTTTTCATGTCAAGGACCCCCAAAATTGTATGTATTATCTCCCCCATCTCAAAATATTTTGTTCCAGGGACCCCCCAGAAGCAAAGATTTGAGTTAAATTGTTCGCTTTAAAAAGATATATTATATATTCAATGATTTGCACAAATTTTCAAAAAATAGCCCAAATAAATCTTAAAATGACACAGATGCGTCCCAGGTCTTAACGGATTAAACAAGCAAATTGTGCTCTCCTGCCCCCCCCCCCCCCCCCAAAAAAAAAACATAATTCTCCACTGGCTGAGCCGCACTGATACACACACACACTCACACCTGCAAGCTGTACCGTTTGTTTTCCTTTTGTTTTCTTCAGGGGGTTTTGTTTTCAGGGTGAAATCGACTGAGAACACATGTTCCTTTTTCAGCGACACCCTCTTCACACTTGTATAGCTCTCTCATATATTCCACACCTGGGAGCTGCCCGGTAACACAGCCACACAGTCACCTAGCTGCTTTCAGCTGCTGAGCAGCTCCACTGGAGCAGTCAAGGGGAGCTTTTGTGTGAGGGTACGTTACTGGTCATTTTTTTGAAGGACAAGGGAGGGTTACCTGTCACTTCAGCCACAGAATATTTTCCCAGTTGAGTGAGAGATTTTTGGCTGGACCCACGGGCCATCAGTGGTGGAAAAAGTACTCACAAAAATCAAAATGTACTTAAAGTACTAAAAGTAAAAGTATTAAAATGTCTTGTAGATCGACTATTTTCAAATAGCCGATGTATAAAATAGGGCTAAAGTGGTTCACGTATGTTTTATAATGTAATAATGTAGATCTGCAAAGTAACTAGTAACTAAAGTTTTCAAATCATTGTAGTGGAGTAAAAGTACAATATTTGCCTCTGAGATGTAGTGGAGTAGAAGTAAAAGTATTGAACATTGGAAATACTCCAGTAAAGTGAAAGTAACTCAAAATTGCACTTAAGTACAATACTTGAGTAAACGTACTTAGTTACTTTACACCACTGCGGGCCATCCCTGTACCAACGTCACAGACTGACTGATTGATATCAAACATCCCCTGTGCTAGGACCCTGCAGCATTTATTTTGGAGCGGTATACTTCCGTGGTTTGGTTTTTAACTGGATTCTGGCATTCACAGTTCTAAAAGACAATAGACAGATGCTGTAATGACAACGGAGCTACCAAAGGTATCGCTAAAATACACAGTATGACTTTGACAATCTATATATGTAACCAAATTGAGCTACACCTTTAATGTAATATGTGCATGCTATCTGTGTGGAATTAATGTCTGATTCACTAGGGCAGCATCAACAGTAATAATTACACCATTCAGCTGCACCTAATTATTACCTAATTAGTAATTATATGGTGTAAAGATAATCTGTAGACATGAACCCCTCAACCAGTTCAGGAATGAAAATAAAATCAATATCAATAGAAGTTTTGTGACCGTTGCTCAAGTCAATGCATTAAGAGACACAAAACAAACTCATGATGGTGTCAAAGACAGATATAGGACAGAAAAAGACAAACAAAAGGAAATGTTGCTTATAAATTATAACAACATTGCAAGCCATCACAACCAGTGGTTTGACCACCGCAGAGAGCTGACCAGTAAGCGCTCATATAAGAGAGCTGGGGGAGGTTATAGGCAGGATGGCAAAGATACTGCTGGCAAAGATACTGCTGACTCCCTAGAACAGTGGTTCTCAACCAGTGGTCCGGGGACCACCAGTGGTCCTTGGGGGGGTACCAGGGGGTCCCCAGCAAAATTAGTTAACATAGCGTCACAATCATTTCAACCACGTAGCTTTGGCTATTCAAAAATAGCAAATCTACAAGCTCATAGCGCGGCACTCGGTGCCGCACTATGAGCTTGTAGATTTGCTATTTTTGAGAAATCTTGAAAATGCGTGCATTTCTTTGACTATACATATTTTTTAAAGCAAACATTTTTAACTCAAATCTTTGCTTCTGGGGGTCCCTGGCTCAACAAAAAAAAATCAGATGGGGGGTCCGCGGCCAAATGTATATCAATTTAAGGGTCCTTGGCTTTATATGAAAAAGGTTGAAAACAACTGCCCCTAGAACAGTGTTTGCGATTTCATGCCTTTGGATTACAGGTGACTTTTAACATTCATTGAATGTGAGTTTTCTGTTCCTGAAAAAGTTAATTGACAGAAGGCCTATACGTGAGTGCATGCAATCTGTGGCTCCAATAACGGTGCAACTTTGAGGCCTGTCTCCTTCTTGCTGCCATTACTGCTGCTGCCACCTACCCCCCCACCACAATCCTTCCTATAAATAGCACAATAAAAAAAACATTCCCATCTTTACATGGGTGAGTGACACACTCCCGTAGGTCACTAGTCACATCCCATGGGCCGGAAGGATATACATATATATACAGTACCATATGTCATATAAATGTATGTCTAAGCTCTCTCTTGGTTGTGTTGGTTTATGTTCCCTGTGGAGTTGTGTGT
Organism: Gymnoscopelus microlampas; assembly: GCF_963454915.1. Taxonomy (NCBI): domain Eukaryota; kingdom Metazoa; phylum Chordata; class Actinopteri; order Myctophiformes; family Myctophidae; genus Gymnoscopelus; species Gymnoscopelus microlampas. The sequence goes on from NC_139946.1 coordinate 40,449,581, forward strand.
GTGATTGTGCATTATGCTGCCTGTGCACGCGTGTCATTTGTGGATGCACAAATAATGGGCTTGAGTGTGTGCAGTCCTTTGCATTAGCATTAACCCATTTAGACCGGGAAAGAATTGTGTGAAAAGTGTCATTTTTTAGATTTATTTGGCTATTCAAAAATAGCAGATCTACAAGCTTGTAGTTCTGCAATTTTTGTTTTAATCATGAAAATGTGTGCACATTTTTGAATATATATTTTTCAAATCGAACATTTGTAACTCAAATCTTTGCGTCTGGGGATTCTACAAGTGTCTTCTAAATCCGAAGATTTTTTTGAAAAAACGTATGTTGCTATAATATCAGTGGTTCTCAAACTTTCATGTCCAGGACCTCCAAAATTATATGTATTTGGGACACGGACCCCCATCTCAAAATATTTTTTTTCTAGGAACCCCCCAGAAGCAAAGATTTGAGTTAAAAAATGTTTGCTTTAAAAATATATATATATTCAAAGATTTTCACGCGCTATGAGCTTGTATATCTGCTATCTTTTGAATAGCCAAAGTATAAAATAATGCTTTAAGTGGTTACACAGCTGCGTTTCCGGTCTTAATGGGCTAAATGGCTGTTGATTGGATTCCTATGTATGCATGGGTGTGCCGCACACGTGTCATCAAACATTTCCCTCAAGTCACAGTCCCACCCCCTTACAGCAAATAAGACGCGCGTAGTCCCGTCAGTCTTCATTAGCCACGTGTGACACACGAACACATGCAGACAACCCACGGTACACGGGGCATTTTGCATGCATTCAGTCATGTATGATCCCATTATACATCCGTTGTGCGAGCTCTGACGTAAACTACAGCTAATGCACAGTAAGTTACAGCTAATTTAAGTTGAAGTATACAGCCCACTAGGACAAACCACACATGTATGCATTCACACATTTGCATAATACGCACATCTGGCTCTCTGACATGACCACATATGGACGTGCACCTAGACGCACACACGTGTGAAAAACATGCTCGCAAACATCTGGAGTGTTGTTCCCGCGCGCACGCGCACACACACACACACACACACACACACACACACACACACACACACACACACACACACACGTGTCATTTTAGATTTTTGCGTTGGCTATTTTTGAACTCTTGAAAGTGTGAGATCTACCGATTCAGAAGGCATTTGTAGAATCGGCCTCAGGTCTTAATTGGTAGAGAGAGAGAGAGAGAGAGAGAGAGAGAGAGAGAGAGAGAGAGAGAGAGAGAGAGAGAGAGAGAGAGAGAGAGAGAGAGAGAGAGAGAGAGAGAGAGAGCAAGAGAGCTTGTTGACCCGTAGAGAAGGGTCAGTTGTTGCTGGTGGTGCTTGAACAGACACCAAAGAGGTCAGGGGTCAACATATACAGTACACGCTATAGCTGCCAGCCCCACTTTAAATCATGAACTCCAACATGGCCTTGTGCCCTCTCCTGTCTCCTGTAATGGGGAAAAGTGTTATGTAATTTTCAAACAGAATAATAATATAAACGCTTGCAGTACGACGGCATATCAGTGCCATCTAGGTGAGAAAAAATGATTCGGAGGGGGGAGGGGCGGAAATATTCTGAGATTAATTTAATACTCAGAAATGTCTATAGATCAAATAGGGGCGGCAGTGGCTCAGGAGGCAGAGTGGCCGATTGGAAACCGGAAGGCTCCCAGTTCGATGCCGGGCTCCCCCCCAGAGATAGTGTCGAAGTGTCCTTGAGCAAGACGCTGAACCCCTAATTGCTCCGGATGAGCAGGTTGGGGCCTTGCAGTGGTGGAAGAAGTACTCAAATATTTGACTTAAGTAAAAGTATCAATACTGCAATGCTGAAATACTCTGTTACAAGTAAAAGTCCATAATTCACAATGAAATTGACTGAAAGTACAAAAGTATTGGCATAAAAATGTACCTAAATGACCAAAAGTAAAAGTACTCAGTCATAATACAGAATGTCCCTTTTCACAAGTTTTCAAGAACATCTTTTGAAAATAGCCGATCTACAAGCTCGCGATGCGACGCATTGTGAGCTTGTAGATCGGCTATTTTCAAATGGCCGAAATGTATAATAGGGCTGAAGTGGTTACTGTAAGTTTAGTAATAATAATTATAATCTACAAAGTAACTAGTAACTAGTTTTCCCTAAGTTTTCAAAATAATTGTAGTGGAGTAAAAGTACAATATTTGCCTCTGAGATGTAGTGGAGTAGAAGTAAAAGTACTGAAAATTGGAAATACTCCGGTAAAATAAAAGTACCTCAAAACTGCACTGGTTCCCTCCGCCATCGTTGTATGAATGTGTGTGTGAATGGGTGAATGTATAATGCACAATCATTGTAAAGCGCCTAGGATAAAGGCGCTATATAAATGCACCATTTAGTAAGGTAAGACGCAAGATAAGATAAACCTTTATTGCCCTATTAAAGTTTAGAGGAGTGGAGGGAAAATATCCCATATATCCCTGAACATTGTCCCCAACAATCTTTTAAATTCCTTCATATCTCTCCCTTGCATCGCCATGGTGAAATCTATTGGCTTTCTCATCATCATTCTCCACTACGGATTCTTAGAAGGTTGAAAGAATTCAGATAAAATAATGAGCTGTCTCAAGTTCATTATTTCTTTTTTTTCTCTTTTCTTCTGGAACTAATAGGCAATTTGACTTCTAAAAGAATTGGTAGATGATAGGGGATGGAAACGGAGAAAGACAGGCATTGCTGTAACAATCTCCCAGACCCTCACAAAATGTTGCTTTAATGTGCTCTAGATAGAAGAGGTGCAAGTTACATTCCTATTGTTATATGAAAGTGAAACGTGTGCACTCATTCAAAAGATTTAAATGAACACCCGTGGCATAATTGCGTTAGTGTTTGCAACAATATGTAGCCTATACTGGAGAATAATGGACGGTACATTTTATCTAAGAAATATTTTTAAACCAATTTGTCTGGACTTTTGTGCAGTGGTGTAAAGTAACTAAGTACATTTACACAAGTACTGTACTTAAGAGTGCCAATGACTTTAGCGCAAAAGAGTTTCCTGACAGTAGTTTGCGCTACATAGAAATGTTATAGTAAGTAGGATAATAAAGACATTTGAAAACACACATAGAATTGTGGGGAAAAAAGCGATATGGTCATCTGAGTCATCCTTCACCATATTCTCTGGAAGTGGGTGAGAGCGAAGAGTGTGAAGCATAGGCTACCAGGAGAACGCACCTATATGGAATTAATCAGCCGCAACATATTGAATGTGACAGAGAGGCACGGCTCTACAATCTGTCTATGTACGTTTCAATGCATTACCAACAGTAAAGGTTGATTTTTTCGTGCGAATAATGCTTTTTTTAAAAAACCTTATAAAGTCAATGGCTCCGTACACGGAGCGAAAAAGCGAAAAAGCGAAGCGAAAAAGCGTCTTTTCATTATTCGGAACGAGTCCGAATTTTGCGTATATTCGCTATATTCGCCGGTATGTAAGGACAGTAAGACCGCAAAATATTTTCGATCTCAACTCTGTTCCGGACTCTCCAATGACAATACTGCAATTACTTCTAATTGTAATTACTGTGCCTGTAACACAGGGACAGTGACTACAGTTAACATATAAAGGCCTCTACTGCTGTATAGCCACTCGTGCTGGGAAAGCTGCTAAAGTCATAATAATCAAGTGGACAGTTTCGCCCAGCTGTTCGCCGCACCTCAACGATATTTCAGCCATGGAGTGAAAATCCAACTCAAACCACTGAATAAATTAAGTTAACTTTTTTTTGGGGTGGTTTGGCCTGAACAGCTGAAAAGGACAGTCTATCCACGAGGCCAACAAGAAGTCTGAAGGTCAGACTGTCGCTGAGGGAAAAACTGCTGTTTCATGCTAATACAGTGAGGTTCGTCCCAGACCAATAATGCACCAACATAAGTCATTTTGCTAAGAGCACTCGCAAGGTTTTTAGACAGCAACTGGGCGCCATTAAAGTCAGGATGAATAACGCCCCCCAACCCATGAAAAACGTATTCACTATAGGAGTTAATGTTTACAGCAAACGTGTCACTACGCTTGTTGCCAGGAATCAGGCGGGGAATGACCAAACCCACATTACTGCTCAGGTACCACCGTACTGGAGACAGCTGTCACGATGCAGATGAATGAATTGCTATCATATTACTGTGTGTGTGTGTGTGTGTGTGTGTGTGTGTGTGTGTGTGTGTGTGTGTGTGTGTGTGTGTGTGTGTGTGTGTGTGTGTGTGTGTGTGTGTGTGTGTGTGTTGTTTTATAGAGGCGTGATTTACCCTCGATTTGACCCTTTTGGATCCTTCTTTCTACCAAACACTTTTTCGCTGTAGCCATTTATTAACCCATTAAGACCGGGAACGCATCTGTGTGTCATTTTTAGATGTCTTTGCCTATTCAAAAATACCAGATCTACAAGCTCATAGCGCGGCACCGAGTGCCACGCTATGAGCTTGTAGATCTGCTATTTTTGAAAGATTGTGAACATTTTTGCAAATCTTTGAATATATATATATTTTAAAAACTTTCTAACTCAAATATCTATATATTCAAACTAAAGATTTGCACAAATTTTCATGACAAAAACAAAAGAATTTTTGAATAGCCAAAGAAATACAAAAAAATGACACAGATGCGTTCCCAGTCGTAATGGCTTAAAAAAAACAAAAAGAAATGGAAAAAAGATCTATGTGTGCGTTCAAACGCGACAAAACCATCTGTTACGATGAGCTGGAAATGAGCATCCGCCACGTATATATATATATATATATATATATATATATATATATATATACCATGCCTGAGAAGCTGTCTATGTGCTCGGTAAGTAAAAACGACTCAACATATGGCTGTGGGTTTTTTTGTCCCCCCACAACATTGACACAGATGCTCAGACAAATTAGGTTGAATCTGCGAGAGTTTGTTCAGCCAGGTTTTTTTTTGTTGTGCATCACGCCAGTGGGGGGGGGGGAGAAGTGACAGCTAAGTCCTCAAGGATAATGTTTCAAAGAGGTAATAATCTGACAAGTCTGTGTATAGAGTTTCAAAGCATCCAATAATCTGCCCCACCTCGCCCTGCAGCGAGGGAGAATTAACCCATTAAGACCGGGAACGCATCTGTGTCGTTTTTTCAGATGATCTATTGGGCTATTCAAAAATTGCAGATCTACAAGCTCATAGCGCGGCACCGAGTGCCACGCTATGAGCTTGTAGATCTGCAATTTTTTAGAAATCGTGAAAAATGTTGTGAATATTTGAATATATATATATTTTTTTAAGTGAACATTTTTTAACTCAAATCTTTGCTTCTGGGGAATTCTACAAATGTCTTCTAAATCCAAACAGTTTAAAACAAAAAAAAGAATTATGTTGCTATATATATCAGTGGTTCTCAAACCTTTTCATGTCAAGGACCCCCAAAATTACATGTATTTTGTTCCAGGAACCCCCAGAAGCAAAGATTTTAGTTAAAAAATGTATATATATATATTCAAAGATTTGCACACATTTTCACAACTTTCGTTTAAAAAATAGCAGATATACAAGCTCATATGAGCAGATGCGTTCCCGGGCTTAATGGGTTAATTCATCATATCGTATTTTGTTGCCGTCAGCCGCATAAATAAACATATTTTGCCCGCTGTGTAATTATATAATTGAAGGAGATTTAGCGGAGAGTTTTACTGTGGATTTTTTGGACAGCTAGCTATTAAAAAGGGAAGTGACACGTAATCCTCATGACATACAAACACATCTACATGCACACTAAATGTGTGCATGTACACACCCAAACACATCTACTGTATATGTCCCACTCGTTCGCTATAGAGACCTTACCCATAAATGATCAGTGGACAATGAAATTAGTCTATTTGGTACTGGCTGGGGAGAGTAACCTCTTGGGTCACTAATAGACAGTTAAGAGCCCAAGGCAATTATTTAGCTACAGTATAGCAGTGGTGGAAAAAGTACTCAAATGTTTTACTTAAGTAAAAGTATCAATGCAATGCAGAAATACTCTGTTACAAGTAAAAGTCCGGTATTAAAAGTTTACTTGAGTAAAAGTACAAAAGTTTTAGTTTCAAAATGTACTTAAAGTACCAAAAGTAGAAAATACTCATTATGCAGAATGTCCCATTTCACAAGTTTTCAAATTTATAAATAGTTTCAAAATCTTTTGAAAATAGCAGATCTACAAGCTCACAATGTGTCGCATCGCGACGCATTGTGAGCTTGCAGATCTGCTATTTTCAAATGGCCGAAATGGGTAATGTACGTTTTGTTGTAATAAATAATAATAAAAGTACAATATTTGCCTCTGAGATGTAGTGGAGTAGAAGTAAAAGTATTGGAAATTCTCAAGTAAAGTACAAATACCTAAACATTTTACTTAAGTACTGTACTTAAGTAAATATACTTTACTTTCCAACACTGCAGTATAGTCTATACTGGAGCGTAGAATCAAATGACACTCATTTACACGCACGCACGCACGCACGCACGCACGCACGCACGCACGCACGCACGTACGCACGCACGCACGCACGCACGCACACACACACACACACACACACACACACACACACACACACACACACACACACACACACACACACACACACACACACACACACACACACACACACACACACACACACACACACACACACACACACACTTAAGCCCCTTGCACGGAGTCCGTGGTTGTACAGGTAACCAGCCCATAATCAATTAGTTATTGTTATTCTAAAACAATATTTGGCAGCTAAACCAGTGAACAGAGAACTTTGCATCCACTTCTAACTATTATGTGGCTGGTTGACAAAAGTTTGTCTCATTTTCTGCACCAGTAAACCACAAAAGCTCCAAACTAAAACCAACAAAGTGACACATGTTTATTTTAAACTTTAACCCATTAAGACCTGGAACTGTGTCATTTTTAGATTTGAGCTAAAAAGCATTATTTTACACTATGGGCTATTCAAAAATAGCAGATCTACAAGCTCATAGCGCGGCACCGAGTGCCGCGCTATGAGCTTGTATATCTGCTATTTTTGAAACATCGTGAAAATGTGTGCAAATCTTTGAATATATATATTTTTAAAGCGAACATTTTTAACTCAAATCTTTGCCTCTGGGGGGTCCCTGGAACAAAATATTTTGATGGGGGTCCGCGGCCAAATACATATCATTTTGGGGGTCCTTGACATGAAAAAGATTGAGCACCACTGATATAGAAACATACGTTTTTCAGAAAACTGTTGAGATTTAGGAGACATGTAGAATTGGCTTCAGGTCTCAATGGGTTAAAATATTCCTGTCTTGAGAAGGCTGAGAGGTTATCGGTGAGCGCTGTCATAACCCAAGGCTGATCGTCAAAGACGTCGACGCTATCAGGAGAACGAAAGCTGAGCTTTTACTAAGTCTCACAACGTTCTCCTCTTTTCCTCCATCAATCCTGTTATGCTTCTAGCTAGTGTTTAGCCCATTTAGACCTGAGGGTTCCGATTCTACAAATGTCTTCTAATTCATGAACAGTAACTAACTCACTAAGTAAATGCACTTAGTAACTAAGTACATTTACTCAAGTACTGTATTTTTACTTTACTTGAGTATTTTCAGTGTTCAGTACTTTTACATCTATTCCACTACATCTCAGAGGCTAAAACAGGGTTCTGAAAAACGTATGTTGCAATAATATCAGTGGTTCTCAAACAAAGAACCCCTAAAATTGTATGTATTTGGCTGCGGACACCCATCTCAAAATATTTTCTTCCAGGGACCCCAAAAGCAAAGATTTGAGTAAAAAAAATCCCTTAAAAAAAAAAAAAAAATCTAATATTTGGACAAATGTTCACGATTTTTCATAAATAGCAGATCTACAAGCTCATAGCGCGGCACTCGGTGCCGCGCTATGAGCTTGTAGATCTGCTATTTATGAATAGCCAAACTATAAGATATGGATTAAGTGGTAACACAGATGCGTTCCCGGTTTGAATGGCTTAAAAAAGATACAACCTTTCTTCTTCTCTCGCTCTGTATCTCTTGACTGGAAAACAGCGAGTGTTCTGAGTGTCGAGGTTACGCTGCCGAGAGGGTGTGTATATTTTTGTCTGTATAGTTGGGACCTTCACACAGAAGAGGTCGGGGGCCTCCGATTCCACAACATGAATCGCCTGCTTGGCCATTGCCTTTAAGTCGGTCAAGTTTGAGCCAATCAGTGTGCAGCTGAGTAGGAGTGGTGTGTGTGTGGAGCTGGCGTTTTAAGAACTTTTAGAGCAGGCGACCCCATCGGGCGCAGTGTGGGCGAGAACGAGAATTGTTTTGAAGGGATCCCATGCCGACCCCTTTGCTTTGCCGTGAGCTGCCCCAGCCAGTGGGTCAGCTTATCTGGCTTATAGTGGACTATCCTGGCCTTTTACTCTCATCTGTTGTGTTTACCGTTTAACACATTGAAACCGGGAACGCATATTATACAGTGTTATTTTAGATGTTTAGCTATAACCATTATTTTTTATACTTTGGGATATTCAATAACAGCATATCTACAAGCTCGTAGCGTACGAGCGTAGATATGCTGTTATTGAAAAATCTTGAACATTTGTGTTAAGTACATTATTATTCTTTTGAAACAACATTTTTGTTTTTGGGGGGGGGGGGGGGGGTCCCTGGAACAACATATTTTGAAGGGGATCGGCGGCCAAAAACATAATTTTGGGGGTGTCCTTGACGAGAAAAAGTTTGAGCACCACTGATAACAACAATAGTTTTTTCAGAAAAACTAAGACATTTGTTGAGACATTTGCCAAAGATTTGCACAAATAATAGCAGAGCTCATAGCGTGGCACTCGGTGCCGCACTATGAGCTTGTAGATGTACTATTTTTGAATAGCCCAAAGAAATGTTAAAATGACAGAGATGCGTTCCCGGTCTTAATGGATTAAGGTGAAATAAATAATCGTGTGTGGAGGTCATAATTTGTTGCCTTGCTCAAAACAAATCCAATATATATTTTTTTTCATCAAAGACAGAGTGCCTTGGAATTATTTTCTTTGTAAGTCTGCAGTCCACACCATATGGGAGTCAAGCAAGTACCTCTTTAAAAACCCATTTTTTGTTCATATAATGTTCCTACCTGTATCACCAAAGAGCACCTTATCTATCAGAGACACTGACTGATCCCTGCAACGTTTCTTTTTTCACTTTTTAAATAATCGTGTGTTTAAGTGTGTGAATGTCCGCCTGCGTGTGTGTGTGTGTGTGTGTGTGTGTGTGTGTGTGTGTGTGTGTGTGTGTGTGTGTGTGTGTGTGTGTGTGTGTGTGTGTGTGTGTGTGTGTGTGTGTGTGTGTGCGCGCGCGTGCTGTGGCTTGTGCGACTGCTTGTTTGCATCATTACCATGTGAAGCACCGGGGGAGACTTGGCCTGCCAGCTGTGCTGGGGAGAGGCCGGATGCAAATGTAATATCCTTCTATCACTGCTCATCAGCATCACACTTACAGGAGAGGAGGGGCAACAACTGACAGGTGTATAGGGGCACTTAACCCATTATGGCCTACAAAATGTCTTCTAAATCCTAATGTTGCAATAATATCAGTGGTTCTCAAACCTTTTCATGTCAAGGACCTCCAAATGTATATGCATTTGGGTGCCGACCCCCCCCCATCTGAACATGTTTTGTTCCAGGGACCCCCCCCCCAGAAGCAACGATTTGAGTTAGAAATTAGTTTTCTAATATAGCAAATCTACAAGCTCATAGCTCATGACCTTGTATATCTGCTATTTTTGAATAGCCAGTATAATTTCTTTTAAAAAGTGGTTTAAGTGGTTACACAAATGAGTTCCCGGTTTTAATGGGTTAAAAAGGCTCCATTTACCACGTTTTATTGCCCATGCAGAACATGCAAGGGCAACGAATAATGTCTGAAGCATATACTGTAGAATGCCACAGTAAATTGGTATAATCAAATATCATTTCTGCCACAAGAGCCTATAATGAGAGAGCCAAAATATGCTCCTCACTGACTTACATTGTACGCTGAAACAGCTCTCAAAGTCACTCTTGTAGCAGATACTAAATGAACGCAAACAAAACTGATTCAGACAATAGAGCATCACCAAACCCAGTTTTTTTTTCTTCCTGGTTGATTTTGCCATTTTTATCAAGAAGAAAACCCGTACTGGATCCGTGGATCCGGATCTTCAAGTAGTAAAATCAACAGGAAGTTGACATTTTTATTAAAAAAAACAGTACTGGGTTTGGTGATGTTCTATATTGTCTGAATCAGCTTTGTTTGTGTTCGTTTGTGCTAATCAATGGAGCAATTACATTTGATTTCTTGTCCACCTTTGGAGTTACATCATGTCAAGGTAACTACACAACCCAAACCTCTACATACTGTAAGAGGTCTTGCACTTTAACATCAAAGCAGGTCCAGGGTCTGTAAACTTTTCTTAGTCCCAAGTTTTGAGTTTTAAATGTCTCCAGATTGGAGGAATCCATTTGTCTGGTCAAGCACTGTTCAGTGTGTGGTCCTCTGTTTCTATGCAAGCTAATTAATACGTTATTCCGGGGGTCAGAAGTCACATCGCAAACGTCTACAGATGGATCCCCCCTTTGTCTGGTCAAGTACTGTACAGTGTGTGGTCCTATGTGAGCTAATTAATACATTATTCTGGGGTCAGAAGTCACAGGGTCGATGCTTTGCTATCTCCATGTTTAGACTATTAGAGAAACACACTTATCTTCTTGTTTGACCCATTAGGTTTCTACCTAGTCCTCTTGTCCAACTAATTAGTCTCAACTTGACAATTGCAATTACAGCTAATCGGGTTGAAGGGGGAAAAGGGTAGATGCTCTGACTCACGTCCGTGGATTCAGAAAGCGGCCCTGCGGGCGTATGCTTTAGAGACAAAACCTCTCCGCACGCACGCACGCACGCACGCACGCACGCACACACGCACGCACGAGCAAGCAAGAAAGTTGGGCCAAGTCCTATAAACATACAAACCACCGATACAAAGAGAATGAAGAAAACAAAAGAGAAAGGCTAATTTGCTGCACGTTTAACACAGAGTGCCGCGCTATGAGCTTGCTGTAGATCTGCTATTTTTGAAACATTGTGAAAATGTGTGCAAATCTTTGAATATATATATTGTATATATTGTCACTCAAATCTTTGCTCTGGGGGGTCCCTGAAACTAAATATTTGACAAATGTCCTGATCCCGGTGTTAATGCATTAAATACAAAGTTCAGTCTCGCATTCAGTATTAGGCGGTGGCAGTATACAAATATAATATACGCCTCTATATAAAAAAATATTGGCTTCCAAATTTTGCAGGAGTGCTCCGTTTTCAAAACAAATGCCTCGAGTCATGAACACAGCGTGCGATTCCCGTGAAATCTTGCACGCACATTCCCACTAGGCCAAATTAGAAATTCCACTTGAAAATGTTCAAATCAGCCTCATGGTGGCGCTATAACAGGCCTGTAGCAGAATGTTCTTTCATGTTGCAATGGTAATGATGTTATACAGCCTTCTCTGACTAGCAGACTTTACGTGCTCACTAGGGTCATTTAATTTCCACTCAAACTAAGACAAGTTTCAAAATTGTATAAAACTTGCATTACTTCTGGAGGTGAATCATCATCGTGTCTTGTTGATGACTGCCTGTTAGAGGAAACTTACATGACGCGAGAGAGAGAAACAGATGCTAAACGAGAAAAACAAAATGTTCAACGGACCAAACTCTTGCCCATCACCATGGCAGTGTTACACAACATCTGGTGGCTTCCAAACTCATTACCGCTACCCAACAACACTGTTTATTGGCCACATAAGGATGAATGCACAGACTTATGTGCACACAGCACACACACAGCTATAGGTCAATGTGTTTAGAATATCAAACGATGCTTAACCCATTAGGACCGAGAACGCATCTGTGTCATTTAAGATTTATTTCGCTATTCAAACAAATTGCAGATCTACGTAATTGTGAAAATCTTTAAATATATATATATATATATATATATATATATATATATATATATATATATTTTTTTTTTTTTTTTTTTTTTAAGCGACCATTTTAACAGTTTAAAAAAAAAAAAAAAAAGTATTGCTATAATATCAGTGGTTCTCAAACTCTTTTCATGTCAAGGACCCCCAAAATGATATGTATTTGGCCGTGTCAAAAGATTTTGTTCCAGGGACCACCCCAGAAGCTTTGAGTAAAAAAAAGGCTTTGAAAAATGTATACATTCAGAGATTTGAACAAAATGTTCATGATTTTTCCAAAATAGTATTGTATATCTGCCATTTTTGAATAGCCAAAGTATAAATAATGGTTAAAGATGCATTCCCGGTTTTAATGAGTTAAATACCGAGGGAAAAGTCGTTGAAAACATGACTCGTGCAAGAGCTGCTGTAGTAGTAGTGGTGGTTATGATTTCCTTGTCTAAAAATGCCACATGTCCCCTCGGCTATAAAGTCTTGGAATGTATTCCAGCAGAACCATCTCCTCTCTGTCTCCCCTAATCCTCTAATGTGTCTCTCTGAGTTTTACTACTGGTTTAATTGAGGAAGAAAAAAAAAAAGTATTTTAAGAGAAATAATTAACATATGGACTATGCCCAATAGGGGCAAAACAACATATTGTGAAATTATGACAAATGACGCAATGAAGTGTGCATGTGAGTTGTGCGTGTGCATATGAATTGTGATATGCACAGGGGAATGCCTCTCACTGAACAAATGACATACCAGAGGCGTGAGCTCAATAACAGATAAAGAAGAATGAATAGCTGCATCCCATTAATGTTATTTAGTCCCCTCTGTGCTCAACTATTATTACTCTGGGATTACCCATCAAAACAATAAACCAAATGTTTGTCCAATGAATGCTCTAGGTCATTGGTTCTCAAAGTGGGGCCTGGGGACCCCCAGGGGTCCTTGGGGGGGGGGGGGGGTTGGTTCCAGGGGTTCCCCAACGAAATGTATTAATATAGCACCACAATCATTCTAACCACTTTAACCTTTTATACTTTGGCTTGTAGATCTGCTGTTTTAGAAAAAAATTGAACATTTTGTGCAAACCTTATATATATTTTTTTTTTAAAGCGAACATTCATAACTCAAATCGTTGCTTCTGGGGGGTCCCTGGAACATTATATTCTGAGGTGGGGGTCCGTGGCCAAATACATATCATTTTGGGGGGGTCCTTGACATGTCAAAGTTTGAGAACTACTGCTTTTAGGTCCAGTTCCCTACAGAACACTCTAAGCATAAAGAGTGCAGATAATCAAATATGTTCACTTATTGGACCTAAATATGACCCATAATTGCATGCATTGCGCACATGTGCTCAGTGCTCTCATGGGAAAGTGGATAAATCACTGGCTCACACACTTTGCTTCTTCCTGTCAATTTATACCCACTCTCTCAAAAGGAAATCGATAGCCACTCGCAACGATGATGCTCATAACTTTATCAAGTACACGTACTGTAGATGGCTTCTGGCCTTAATCAAGGGCTCATTGAAACATAAAAGAGATGCAGTTGCCTCATCCACCATGCCACTACTTCCATAAATCACAGTCATATCGGGTCTAATGTTGTAGATATCTTCTGTTAACAACTAATGCACACATATTTATATTATATTTAGCACCAGATCATTACCCCCAATTTGGCCAAATTCAAGATCTGCAAGATACAAAATACGGCAGGTCACCGTTGGGCAGTTTACACGCTACCACTACAATTATTTGAAAATTTTAGTTACTAGCTACTTTGCACACATACATTATTACGTCATAATAGATACATTAACCACTTTAGCCCTATTTTATACCTAGGCTATTTGAAAATAGCCGATCTACAAGCTCACAACGCGCGGTGAGCTTGTAGATCTGCTATTTTCAAACATTGTAGTACTTTTACTTTTGGTACTTTAAGTACATTTTGATACCAATCATTTTGTACTTTTACTCAAGTACATTTTGAATTCCAGACTTTGTAACAGAGTACTTCTACATTGCAGTATTGATACTTTTACTTAAGTAAAACATTTGAGTACTTTTTCCACCACTGTCACTATGTGACTTCTCTAAGTTCTCCTACAGGCGTCTCGTTTGTATCAGCTCAGCAAAAATAAATCTGAGAGTAGTACAAGCTCTCGAGTCTCAATATGATACAAACAATTGGATGATATACTACTTATATTATAATGTCTCAGTTTATCACATACGATTCAGGCAAATGTAATGTACCATATTTATTTAGACATGTGTACTATAGTGTGCAACATAAGAGCAATAACAACAACAAAACAAGTAGAAATTAAGTGACATTTAGGTAGAAATACTATTTTGTCATTCATTTATTTTATTTTGTCATTCATGCTTTTTTGTACAATCTGTTCATTGCCCCCCCCCCCCCCCCCCCCCCAAGCCCCCAAGTACCCCTCAGGCCCCAAGAATAGCCAAACAAATACACAAAAGCAGCCCTAGAAGGATCGAAGTCTGTCTGTCTGTCTGTCTGTCTATAATACCAAAGTCATTCTAAACTGAATAATACATGAATTAAATAATCACTGCAGTCGATTTAAAATAATTAATCAGATCAAATATTAGCCCTTAATCAATACCAGATCAATATATTCTGTAGGTTTTTTTATTGGACGCCAGACGTTCTAACTGTGGTTTTCCAGAGTGACACAGATCTTCCCTGGTAACATCTTCAGAGACATACCATCACCTTTATCACCATTATAAATGAATGGAAACAGTGTCTCATTGAAAGTGTGTGTGAAGGTGTGCAGGTGTGTGTTAGAATCAGGATCATAGAAGGACAGCTGTCCTCTGTCCCAGTCCAGCTGGACTCTGATCCTCTGCTGGACTCTGAGGTTCTGATTCACTGAGAGATCAGCCAACTTGAAGCCCACTCCCACCCCTGAGGAGACTGCTCTGTACCCATAGGACCCTAGAAATTGTATATACCACTTTCTACTCCCTTTGGAAGGTGGTGAATTACTTTCTTTCCTCTTGTGAGACTCCACACACACACCTACCATCCAGTGGTTATTGTCTCCAACCTCAACATCCCAGCTGTGACACCCTGAGTTAAAGCCCTCAGAGCCCAGGACGTGGACGCAGCGGGCAAACCTCTCTGGGTTGTCAGGAAGCTGCTGTGTCTCTCGTCTCACACCGGTCAGATCATCAGACACCATGAGTCGAGGATGAGCGGTGTTGGGGTCCAGGATCACAGGCGTGTAGGAGACAATGTCCTTCATCTTGTCCCAGACTCTGAAGGTCAGGTTCTTCAGGTGTTTGGCCTCGTCTATTAGCGCGCCTGAGACCGGCGGTGGGTCCTACAGGGTGAGCTGGACTCCCTCCATCGTGGTCTGCAGGGATGAGACGTGGTCGTCTGCTCTCGGCTGGTCCTCAGAAGCTTGGCTTGCATTGCAGAGGGTTTCCATGCCTCTGCTCAGACCCTCAATCCTCTCCTTCACCTCCCGACTCTTCTGAGCCTCTTCCTCCCGCAGGGCGGCAATCCTGGCGTCCTCTTCCTCCTGTAGGAACCGACGAAGGTTCTGAAACTGTTCCTTAATCTGCGTCTCTGTCGTTCCTGGCCTGAACCTTGATGTGATTTTCAGTTTTTCGAAGCTCCTCTTCCCGAACAGTCAAACGGGAAGCCATTTTGTCTGCCGGTCACACACCTGAACTGGAATGTTCTCTGAGGCTGTTACACCAGGGGAATACTGGAAGACAAAACAACAACAAATAACATTATGAGTATCAGCAGTGTTAGTAGTTATGGTAGCAGTAGTGTTTGTAGCGGCTGTAGTATTCACAGTAACAGTAATAGTTTTAGCAGATGTTTATAATCTTCCTGTTCTTACCTCAGTGGAGATTGTCGGATAACAGTCCGTCGGTCTGCCAGGTTGTTCAAATGACCGGTCCGTCTGTTAATTGCTCTATTGATTGATTGATTGATATTATTCGTCTCTCGGGTTGTTTTTCGTGTCGCAGTCTCTGACTGAAGAGTGCATCTCAGTCTCACAAAAAGGCTGAACGACTGAACAAGAAAATGGACTTTGATTAATGTTCTTCTGATAACAGGATCTGTCTCACTCACACTCACACACACACACACACACACACACACACACACACACACACACGTGGAAAGAGTACTATTTTTTTTTACTTAAGTAAAAGTATCAATACGGCTATACTCAGTTACAAGTAAAAGTCTGGATAAATATCATCGCATTGCTAACATAAGTGACCCTACTATTCGGCAACGTTTTCTAATAGCCATGCTTTGACCCTTATCTTAAAAAGGAGATGACTGCTGGCGCTCTTTATGGTCAGGGGTAGCGAGTTTCATTTAACTGCTCCTCCAAATCTAAAAAAGCGTTTTCCCATTTCAGTGGTGGAGTGGTGAACGTGGGCCCTTCTGCAAAGGGAGTTGGGTTCTGGAACTGCTGTGCTGTGTATCTAGTAAGAAGTATGCTGCCACCCTCAATCAGAGCCAGAAAAAAATCCTCCCATCATAGCAGAACCCATCATAGCTGAAGGTCCACTGCGTGCAGCTAGGACTGCCCCAGTCAATGCACCACTTGCTATGGAGTTCCAAGGGTCCTCTTTTCCTCGCAGACGGACCAGACCACAGTCGATGGTAGAGAAGAGGCCACCCCACAGAGCAAAGCTACCTCCAATCTGTGGAGCTCTTCCTCTAACAGCATTTACGCTGCCCTTCAACGAGTGGAACAACCCTCCACCAAGTGCACCCAGGGTGAAGGCACCGCCGCATTTATCCACTATCCTCCAGGGACAGGGCTCACGAGCATACTGGTCCAATATGTTTGTTGTTGACAACCAGCAGTGGACTCTGAGGCGGTAGTATTGAAAAGTTTGTTTGGTGGATTTGCATAAGCTGTACTTTGACTGTAGCATCATGTCGGATACCTCAGATGGTTGCCATGTCTTCTTCCTGGTATGAGGATCTTAAAAAAAGATGTCCCATCAGGAAATAGCAGATCTACAAGCTCACAATGTGTCGCATCGTGACACATTGTGAGCTTGTAGATCGGCTATTTTCAAATGACTGAAATATATATATAGGGCTGAAGTGGTTAATATATGTTTTGTAATAATCAAAAACAAAAAAGTAACTAATAACTAACATTTTCAAATAATTGTAGTGGAGTAAAATTACAATATTTACCTCTGAGATGTAGTGGAGTAGAAGTAAAAGTATTGAAAATTGGAAATACTTCAGTAAAGTACATTTATCTACTTGCTAGGCAATATAAGATCTCCACATGTAAAGGCTATTTGAGCAACCGAGTTAACGGACACAACTCAGACCCGTGTGTCTTGGATGGTTTTATTATACTAACACAAAATACAAACACTCTAACACTTTTAGGCCAGTAGGCCAGTAAGCTAGTAGGTTTAGAAAGGAAACACAAACAACAACACAACGACAAATTATTGACATGATATATACACACAAAATTATAAAACTATAAAACAATTCTTACCGTCAGTCTCTCGGAGCTCGCAATAGAAAATGACGAAAGCAGCAATAACACCCTGGTAAATAGTGTGGTTTCTTTTCGGGTGATACCGTGGGATAAACCTCAATGAAAATGTCGCAGCACAGAAGGAACGAGATCCGATGGATATTATTCTCCAAGTCTTTTATTTGATCAACTTCAGGAGTATTCACAAAAAGTGGCAACTGAGTAGGTCAAAATACAGTGCCCTGAGATCACATAAGTACACACTTTTATACAGTAAATTCAAGACACGCGCTAGCTTCACAGTCCCTCCTCCTCCTCCTCATCTCAGCCAATCGGGAGCTGATCCGCTCCGGCCGAGCACACAGCGAGTCTTGTAAGGCTTATCACACACATTTGCATGAAGGTAACTTCAGACACTACAGTTTATGTTCCTGTGGCCAAACTAAAACCTAAAATGGAATATTCTTTAATAATCCGTGTTCAGTATGTCATGAGCTTTAAAAAGAGTGTAAAAATGCATATATTTATATAAATATACAACGGTTAACAAAGAAGAATTTTAAGGAACAACATAATCTCTTCAATCTGACTGTTTTCCTGCTAGAGAGGCCTCCTCTTTAATCAAACAGATCCCAAGACCTAATCACTTAGAACCTGTTTTATCTTAACTACTGTAAACATCTTTACCATGATGTTTATACTATAAAGGAAAATAGCTCTGTGTTCAAATCTAATGATTAGATACGTTCGTGGCCTACAGTAATTTATGCCACGAACATCAGATTACATCACAGCTGTTGAGTGTTTAACTTTGTCCATTGTCTATCTAATCCTGAGATGTTTGGAGGAATGTGTCTTATTGAAGAAAGCACTTCAATTCAGAGAAACAGCTGCTAAGTTAAGTTCCAAGTCAATCATTTCGGATGCTGTTATTCTGAATGAAATGACTCTGCTATGTAAAAACCTATGTATATCAATTGTAGCATATATGACGGTCTGGGAGATACTTCACTAGTAACACTGATGCCTGTGTAGAACACTTTGTCCTGTTTATTTGGGTTCATCTGACCTATAATCAATCAACACTCTCATGTGACACATGCAAGTCCCCCGCTGTGGACTTTATACTTCTACTCCACTACATCTTAGTGGCAAATATTGTGCTTATTTTCTCCACTACAATTATTTGACAGCTGTAAGTACTAGTTACTTTTGGTTATTATTTCAAAACATGCATTAATCACTTATGCCCTATACTTCGGCTCTTCAAAAATAGCTGATCTACAAGCTCACAATGTGTCGCGATGCGACGCGTTGTGAGCTTGTAAATCTGCTGTTTTAAAAAAAAAATTGAAAACTTTCTGCATAATGAGCACTTTTGGTACTTAAGCACATTTTGATGCCAATACTTTTGCACTTTTACTCAAATTTCAAACACCGAACTTTAACAGATTCTTTCCACAATGTGTTATTGATACTTTTACTTAAGTACAGAATGTGAGTACTTCTTACACCACTGCTTACATCTGACACAAGCTGAGACCCCCCCACACACACAAACGAGTGCACACGAACACACACACACACACACACACACACACACACACACACACACACACACACACACACACACACACACACACACACACACACACACACACACACACACACACACACACACACACACAGTACAGTTCTCATACGACAAAGTCGAATAGCAAAGGTATTCATCAATCGAAAGTACTTGATTGACGACCCCCCCCCCCCCCCCCCCCCCCCGACCACACCACATATGAATGAGCTACAAACAGAGCTGCAAGCTCATAGATCAGCTATTTTCGGCTAAGAGAACAAACCCGCGGTGAGGCCTTTAGGAGGGCCATTCCATTCCAGCGTACCGCAAGCGGAGCTAATACCCTTAGACGGCCCAATCTAGTGGTATCGGCCCAAGGAACCATCACGCCAGAAGGAAATGTTTGGATCGGGGCGGTGCATCTGATCTGGCGCAGCGCTCAGGTCCTGGACCTGGTGAGACGAAGGAGGAGCCCGGCCAGGAGACAACCCACAGTGCCTAGTCCCTCCACGTGCCAGAGCCTCCCCGAGTCCCGGCAGAGTACTTCCGGAGAAGTGGACTGAGTGGCCCTGTCTTTCCCTATAGGACTGACCGTGGGTGCTACTGGGACATAAGTCGGGGCTTGATCAACCCTGGCTGGGTCACCTGGGCGAGGGTGTATGTTGTATGTTGCGAGACCCGAAACACCCTATGACCCCAGGCTACAACACTGATGATGCGTCCCAGTTGCATCCATGTGATGTATTTCTTTATATTTATTGGTGTAGGGAAAAAAAGAAAGGGACCAAGTACAGTATAAGGCCTTGGGGGACCCCGTTCAAAGAAGTATAAGCAGTTAGGACAGGTGAAATGTTAACCCATTAACAGTGTCATGGGGGGAAAAAAGGATGTTGCTATAATATCAGAGGTGCTCAAATGTTTTCATGTCATGTGAGCTTGTAGATCTGCTATTTTCAGAGCGCAACACCCGAGCGCAGCCAAACATAAAATGACTTGTCTTTTAGTTCTACTGGATCTCTTCTCCACTAATCCCTCACTAACATTTTAGTCCAGTTTTTATTTGTTGACAAAATTGTCAATATATTTAGTCTTAGTTTTAGTCATCGTAGCTTAGTTTTTATTTAGTTTTCGTCAGTGAAAAAAAGGTAGTCGACAAACATTTTTCGTCATAGTTTAAGTCGACATAATCAACACTGCAACGTCTGCACCCCTCAGTTTCCATCAGGTCAGTCTCCCCCAATATATGTGTCTCCACCTAATACCAAGCCCCCAGAATTGCTGAGAAACATTGAAGCCGCCACCCCAGTGGCCAAAGCTGGAACTGCAGGTGGGGAGAAATACATGCGCGAGCAAAACATACTGAGAGATATTTACATATAGAGATATAAATATGTAAACATATTATACATAAATACATATGCATTTACATATACATAGGCATCTCGAGTGTATTTAATCAATATCTCGCGTTCAATCCTTGACAAACGGGCTGCCGTAGAACGCAAAAAGGACACTAGTGCGCATGCTCATAACTCTATGTGTGGTCAAAATCTAACCAATAATTCTACTTCCGGCAGGCTTCCGGGTGCTTCAAAATGCCACTGAGCACATTCATTGAAATGATAGCTGGGGGCGGGGCAATCCGCCCTCTAGTTATATTATACCTCTATGCCTAATACCCAACAGCCTATTCTGAGACTTTGTTGAGATGTGGTGATCAAATACTCCTGTATGTCCAAAGTTGCTGTCTCTAGCCATGAAGTTCTACATCTGAGTGGGCTGCTGTATAGCTGGGGCGATATCTCACTGTTTCCAGCCTTCGGCAATAAAACAAACATCAATATTGCATTTTTAATAGGAGTAAAAGGGGGCATGCATAATTTGTTAATGCTGTGTTGTGTGTTTGTTGCTTGTATCGAGGCATAAACCATACTGGAGGATGTCAAGCTGGATTTGATAAATGATCATGAAATATTTAACGCCAACAAAATTATGCTATTAGTCTTATGGCTACAGATGGTTGTTATTGGTTCCAGTCCCAACTGAGCTGCACTGGAGACTGGCAACTGAGCAAATTGATTCAGGAGATAAATGTCTTCCGCAGAGATCATTTCCTTTGGAAAACATGGAGAAATATGTCCAGCTGATGCGTCAATTACCTTGAAGCATAATTCTAAGTGTTTTTTTTTTTATCTATCCTGAGTAGCCTATGTTTCTTACATTCGATTGAAAACAAAGTAGCAGCAGTGTTTGTCATACTATTTGTTCAAGTGTTTTTCATTTGCTGATTTCTGTTAACCCATTCCAACCGGGAACGCATCTGTGTGTCATTTTTAATTGCTTTGGTTATTCAAAAATAGCAGATCTACAAGCTCATAGCGCGGCACAGAGTGTCGTGCTATGAGATCTGCTATTTGTTTTTAATTGTGAAAATGTATGCACATTTTTGAATATATATATTTTATAAAGCGATCATTTTTAACTCAAATCTTTGCTTCTGGGGGGGTCCCTGGAACAACATATTTTGAGATGGGGGTCCGTGGCCAAAAACATATCATTCTGTAAAAAAAAAATATGTACATTTGTAGAATCCACCCTCTATTACATAAGCAAATACTGTATTACTGTACAGTATATATATATTCAAAGATTTGCACACATTTTCAAGATTTTTCGAATATAGCAGATCTACAAGCTCATAGCGCGGCACTCATAGCGCGGCACTTTTATGAGCTTGTAGATCTGCTATCTTTTCGAATAGCCAAAGAAATCTAAAAATGACACGGATACTTTCCCGGTCTTAATGGGTTAAATAACAATGGTCTGTAGTACTTGACTTTACTATCTGTTTTTGGCCCATTTTAATCAGTTGAGTGCTGGTGGTGACCCTCACTAGAAACGTGATGGCACATCTTGTGTTTAATAGTGCAGGGTTGAGGAAGTGGTATACAGGTGTGTGTGTGTGTGTGTGTGTGTGTGTGTGTGTGTGTGTGTGTGTGTGTGTGTGTGTGTGTGTGTGTGTGTGTGTGTGTGTGTGTGTGGGGGGGGCAAATACCTCTTCTGCTTTGCTCTGCTCAAATGCAAATTCCAAGGTTGGCACCGCCAGCTGGTTGGCGAAGAAGCTAACGTCTCCAGGCAGCTGTAGAGAGCTGACATTGGGGCCAGGGCAGTTCCCACCGCGAATACAACTCAGGAGCTGTCTCTGGATGGAGAGAGGGAGAGAGGGAGAGAGAGAGAGAGAGAGATGTACTCCACTACATCTCTGATGCAAATGTTGTACTTTTACTCCACTACAATTATTTGAAAACTTTAGTTACTAGTTACTTTGCAGATATAAATGATTACATTATAAAACATACATTAACCAATTCAGCCCTATTTTACACATAGCCTATTTGAAAATAGCAGATCTACAAGCTCACAACGCGTCGCAGTTGTGAGCTTGTAGATCTGCTATTTTCAAACATTTTAGTACTTTTACTTTTGGTACTTTAAGTATATGTTGATGCCAATACGTATGTACTTCTACTCAAGTAACATTTTGAACACAGGCCTTTTACTTGTAACAGAGTATTTTTATATTGTGGTATTGCTACTTTTACTTACTGTAAGTAAAAGTACGTTTTCCACCACTGAATTCATGATACTTGTGGTTGTTCGCGTGGTTGGCTCCAGAGACCATTGAAACATAAAACTCCACACTGATGTTGCAGGCTGTTTAATAAATGTTTCAGTAAAAGGAAGAGAAGTCGGTGGTATTGACACTGTTTTGCTTGTGGTCTTCTGATCTAAGAGCATGTGGTTTTGCGGTAACATACGCCAAGGTACAGAGGAGGAAAGGCAAGAGAGAAAGGTACAGAGATGGAGAGGAGAGATAAAATGTTGAAGAGAGAAGTGAGGGGGAAAAAGGGCGGAGATGATGGACTCAGCAGTAAATTGGTGGGTGGACAGAGAAGGAGTGGAAATCAGAGGTGTTAAGGGGAGTCTGGTTTTGGAGAACAGAGGAAAAGGGAAAAAAAGAAGAAAAGGGGGAAAAAGTAACCCTAACAGGAAGAATAGGAAAAAGGTAAAATATTACAGACACAGATATGACAGACAAAGGACGGAAAGGCTAGGAAGTGTTTTAATAACATTTCTGGTCACAGTGTAAAGACTACTGAAGCCATATTTAGAAACTGAAACCCTGAATTCAAACACTTGGCTAATGAGGCCATAATGTGTTTTGCTGTGGCATTGTGGGATTCTAAAATCGACTGCTATAACCCTGCCTGAGAATCTGCTACAGAGCTTATTAGTAACTAGAGAAAGTGCTCCTCAGAGCAAAGGTCTCCGCCAGGTCAGGTAGCCTAGGTTATTGTGGCCTTTTGTTGGCGCTATAATAGGCCAATGTGAAAGGGTGCCATTTCTTCTTAGGCCGTTCAATCGGACACTGTATTCATGATTTGAGGCATTTTGTTCCAAAAAAAATGTTTTGCTAAATTAGACCTGCTGGTGGCGCTATAACTGGCCAATGTGAAAAAGGTGGCATTTCTATCTCGGCCTAGTGGGAATGTACGCGCGAAATTTCGCGGATATTGCACGCTGCGTTCATGATTTGAGGCATTTTGTTAAAAACGGACCAATCAGGATGGAATATGGAGAATCAGACAGATCCGTGTTGATCACATGACTATAGAGATACTGTGTACCAATTTGTGTGAGGTTTGGACAAAATCATCTGTAGGAGTATATCCAAAAAAATGCATTTTGTGTGCACAGTTTTCGCCAACGGTGCCGGGGATTAGCTGTACACAGACACACACGCGGACAAACGGGCGGACGGACGGACAGGGTGAAAAACATACTCTCGCCATGCCTTTCAGCCTGGCGGAGACAATTAGATATTCTACATAATGACATCATCACGCAATGACATCACAAAATCGTCATCACACAAATATTAATTTTCCTTTAAAATGAATTGTCCATTAAACTAAACATATTTTGCTACTAGTACCAACACCTTGATCTGCCTTCAAAAAGCTTCCTCTGTACATTAGTTGCACTGATCCACAGTGGTGCCGTTGTGTGAAATGTTTCGCTGGACGATACGTCTGAAAGGAGGTCTGAAAGGAGAATATGGGACGTCCCACCATGCTGCTGTGGTAGTAGGACACAAGCTGTACTCATTTAGAGGATACAGTAACCTGAACAACAGTGATCAGATTGATGTCCACATTTTCAACACAGTGTCTTTGTGCTGGAGGAAGTTGCCCCCAGTGAGGAATGGAAGAGGAGAACATCCTGTTGAGGTTCCTAACATGTGCTACAACCACACAGCTGTTCTGATAGAAGATTTGGTGTATATCTGGGCGGGTCGTCCTTACTGCAACATTATTTATACATTTGATGTCGACACCAACATGTGGTTCAATCACAAGGTTTCTGGAATGGTTCCAGGGGAGAGGGAGGGCCACTCAGCCTGTGCCTTGGGGAAGGTCATGTATATCTATGGAGGATACACCGAGCTGACTGAACGCACTCATGATGACATCTACAAGTTGGACACCACCACGATGGTCTGGTCTTTAATTAACACCAGAGGAACTCCACCACCTGTTTCAGCAGGTCATTCTACCACCACCATCATCGGGACCAAGATGTTTGTATTTGGGGTCCGGGAAGCCCAGGAGGGTGTCTACTACAACATCACTGTGTTTGACACAGAGACCAACTGCTGGCTGATCACACCTTCTGCACAGCTTTCAGAAGGACACTGGTGTCATTCAGCCTTCGCCTACAAGGGAAACGTGTACATATTTGGTGGCTGTGGCAGGAACCAGGACTTCAATGCTATGTGGAGATTCAATCCAGAAACCTTCTCCTGGACGAAGGTCGAGCCCAAGGGGAAAGGCCCCTGTTCAGGGATGTATGAAATGTGCTGTTTTATGGTGGGAGATCGTGTCATGATTTTTGGAGGATGGTCGACACGTGAGCTGTACGTCTTAGACTTTAATCCTACTATGAAGACATTATGCAAGCTAGCAGTTATTCAGTACAATCTGGAGCAGTCTGAACTCCCACATGACATCAGGTGGGAACTCGCGGCCATGAAATACAACAAAAACAGAACGAAAGTCCGGTTATAGCGCCACTATGAGGCTGATTTGAAAATGTTCAAGTGGCATTTCTTCCTCTGCCTAGTGAGAATGTTGGTGCAAAATGTCACGGAAATTGCATGCAGCTGTGTTCATGATTTGAGGCATTTGTGTTCAAAACGGAGCACTCCTGCAAATTTTGGAAGCCATTTTTAGCCCATCAGGATGGAATATGAAGAATCTGAAAAAACTCTTTCGTTTAATGACTTGACTACAGAGATATTGTGTAACGGTTCGCGTGTTTTGCAAAAAGCGGCCTCCTGGTGGCGCTATAACAGGCCCATGTGAAACATTTGGGGCAGAGGTGTGTGTGCCCAGTTTTGCTGCGATCAAGCCAACGGTGCCAGAGATTAGCTGTTCACAGACGGACGGACGGACGGACGGACAGACAGACAGACAGACGGACGGACAGGGTGCAAAACATCTCGCTATGCCTTAAGGCCTGGCGGAGACAATAAACCTAATACCAGGAAGAAAAATGCCAAAGCTAGCTAGTAAAATCATAAATAAAGAGCTCCAAAGGAACCACTTTATTTGGTTCCTCTCTCCCCATTTTTTTTTTTGCACCACATTTCAGATAAAAGTCGGCAATAATTGCTCAGTGTGTATGTATACCCATTACTGTGACTTGTAGGATTATTATCAAACTACACCTGGCTCACTACAGAGGAGTGAGCATAACTTACTTTCAGTGGGAGTGAAGTGAAAGTGCATTTGGATTTGTATGTATAAGTAATTCAGTGAACTGGGGGAAGCAAAAGCAGAGAAAATATGCTTAACCCATTAAGACCGGGAAAGGAACGCATCCGTGTCATTTTAAGATGTCTTTGGCTATTCAAAAGTAGCAGATCTACAGGCTCATAGCGCGGCACTTGAGCTTGTAGATCTGCCTCTTTTTTTTATCGTGAAAATGTGTGCAAATCTTTGAATATATATATATACATTTTTAACTCAAATCTTTGCTTCTGGGGATCCCTGGGACCAAATATGTTCAGATGGGGGTCCGCGGCCAAATATATAATTTTGGGTGGTCCTTGACATGAAAAAGTTTGAGCACCACTGCGATTATAGCAACATACGTTTTTTTTTTCTTCAAAAAACTGTTAGGATTTAGAAGACATTTGTAGCAATAAGATTTGAGTTACTAATGTTCACTTTAAAAAAATATATATATTAAAACATTTGCACACATTTTCACGATTTTTCTAAAATAGCAGATCTACAAGCTCGTAGCGTGGCACTACGAGCTTGCAGATCTGCTATTTTTGAATAGCCGAATGAATCTAAAAATGACACAAAGATGCGTTCCCGGTCTTAATGGGTTAATTAACAGCAGTGAGCACTTGAGAGTAGTAAAAGATCAAAACATAGACAGATGTGAGAAGAAGTGATGCATGAGATGCAGTGAAAACACGTCAGGGTCTAATAACAGCATAGCTTGTCTCTTGACTTCAATGGCCAGTCTATGATATGATATCATCTATGATGTATGACTCCAAATCTGGGAAAAGTTTCAGCCCAATCCAACCCCCACTGACTTCTATTAAAAATCTAAATTAAACATTTCCGAAATTATAAAACATGATGTGAAAATAGTGTGTGGAGGCACTTCCTTGGCCTACTGTTGGCAGCATGCATGAGAAATATGGTGCTGATCAGTCCAGCTCAGTTTGCGAGATTAGCACCGGAAAAGCGCACACGCGCACGCCAGGGACAGATAGACTCTAGGTGGTGCTAGAGAACCTGCCCTTTGCCCTCTTGACCAGAAGTGCCCTTTTGAAAAAAAGTGTTTTTTTTCCGCAGTTTACAGCAGGGTCTTCAACAGGGGGTCCGGGACCCCTAGGGGGTTCTCAGAGTTACTACAGGGGGTCCGCCAAATCTTTATGTGATATGATTTTTCTTTTTACCATAACCACTCGAAACCTAGCATCCCTTTTCTGAGGAGAACTTTAGCCAAAAATAGCAGATCTACAAGCCCACAACGCCTCACGCTGCGAGGCGTTGTGGGCTTGTAGATCTGCTATTTTTGGCAAAGAGGTATAGATGTAGAGGGAAAACAGAGCAGACCAAGTAAACAAAAAAAAGTACAATTTACTTGAGCACCTGCCCCTCAAAATGTCTGTGCACGCCACTGGCGCACGCACACGCACACACACACACACACACACACACACACACACACACACACACACACACACACACACACACACACACACACATACACATACACACACACACACACACACACGACACTGCCTACAGAGTGTCATTGAAGTGAAGGAGAGAGAGAGAGAACAAGGAAAATGGATAATTCTATCCATAAGACTAAGAATCGATATCTAATCTCTGTCTGCTACAGTATGATATCTGCTTAAAGAAATACAACCACTCAAATTGATCATTCTTATCCATTGCTTCTAGGACAATCCAAATATACTTCAACATGCATCATTCTCTCAGAGCCCCCTCAAAAAAAAGTAGGGTTGTCCGATATTGGCTTTTTTACCGATAACCGATATACCGATATTGTCCAACTCTTAATTACCGATACCGATATCAACCGATACCGATATATGCGGGGATTATTGTGATTAGGGTAAGCTCAAATTTCATATCACACACACCATATACAGTAAGAACTCCTGTAACTTATTTATAAAGCAAAAAAAAAAAAAAAAAAAAAAAAAAAAATTTTTTTTTTTTCAAAAACCGATACCGATATTTTCCCGATATCAATTTTTATGCTAATATCGGCCGATAATATCGGGAGGCCGATAATATCGGACATCCCTAAAAAAAAGAAAGAAAAGAAAAACAAACAAACAAACAAACAACTACAGTAAGATTAAAACCCTGGGGACATTTAAGTTTGTATTATCAAATGAGCTTCATTTTATATTCATGTTATCAGTTTGGAACAACCTGTTACTTTATCCCGAAAGCTCTTGCAGGACCCTGGCGTAGAGTTGGAAACTATTCGAGGACACGTTCCACATTTACAGTGGGGCAAAAAAGTATTTAGTCAGCCACCATTGTGCAAGTTCTCCCACTTAAAAAGATGAGAGAGGCCTGTAATTTTCATCATAGTTATACATCAACTATGAGAGACAAAATTAGGAAAACAAATCCAGAAAATCACATTGTCTGATTTTTAAAGAATTTATTTGCAAATTATGAGGAAAATAAGTATTTGGTCAATAACAAAAGTTCATCTCAATACTTTGTTATATACCCTTTGTTGGCAATGACAGAGGTCAAACGTTTTCTGTAAGTCTTCACAAGGTTACCACACACTGTTGCTGGTATGTTGGCCCATTCCTCCATGCAGATCTCCTCTAGAGCAGTGATGTTTCGGGGCTGCCGCTGGGCAACACAGACTTTCAACTCCCTCCAAAGATTTTCTATGGGGTTGAGATCTGGAGACTGGCTAGGCCACTCCAGGACCTTGAAATGCTTCTTACGAAGCCACTCCTTCGTTGCCCGGGCGGTGTGTTTGGGATCATTGTCATGCTGATAGACCCAGCCACGTTTCATCTTCAATGCCCTTGCTGATGGAAGGAGGTTTTCACTCAAAATCTCACGATACATGGCCCCATTCATTATTCCCTTTACACGGATCAGTCGTCCTGGTCCCTTTGCAGAAAAACAGCCCCAAAGCATTATGTTTCCACCCCCATGCTTCACAGTAGGTATGGTGTTCTTTGGTTGCAACTCAGCATTCTTTCTCCTCCAAACACGAGAAGTTGAGTTTCTACCAAAAAGTTCTATTTTGGTTTCATCTGACCATATGACATTCTCCCAATCCTCTTCTGGATCATCCAAATGGTCTTTAGCAAACCTCAGACGGGCCTGGACATCTACTGGCTTAAGCAGGGGGACACGTCTGGCACTACAGGATTTGAGTCCCTGGCGGCGTAGTGTGTTACTGATGGTAGCCTTTGTTACTTTGGTCCCAGCTCTCTGCAGGTCATTCACTAAGTCCCCCCGTGTGGTTCTGGGATTTTTGCTCACCGTTCTTAAAAAAAAAAAAAAAAAAAAGATCCTACGGGGTGAGATCTTGCGTGGAGGAATGGGCCAACATACCAGCAACAGTGCGTGGTAACCTTGTGAAGACTTACAGAAAACGTTTGACCTCTGTCATTGCCAACAAAGGGTAAATAACAAAGTATTGAGATGAACTTTTGTTATTGACTAAATACTTATTTTCCTCATAATTTGCAAATAAATTCTTAAAAAATCAGACAATGTGATTTTCTTGTTTTTTTTTTCCTAATTTTGTCTCTCATAGTTGATGTATAACTATGATGAAAATTACAGGCCTCTCTCATCTTTTTAAGTGGGAGAACTTGCACAATGGTGGCTGACTAAATACTTTTTTGCCCCACTGTATAACTAAATAACTACATTTTATTTTTTAAATAAACACAAAGGAAAAATCTAAATAAAATGAACACAGACAAGATAGGAGGTCGAGAGCAGGGCTGGGAGGTTTTCCACATCTTTAATACATTATTTTGTGTTTTAACAAAAGGCACCCTAGAGGTGCTCATAGTTGCACCGCCAGGCTTATTGCCTGGCTTGAGCCAAGCTTTCAAATGCAAGCAGTCTACCGTCTACAAATAGTTCTGAATAATAATAATAATTAAAAAATGAAATAATAATAATAATAAATGTTATTTATAATGCACTTTATATTTGAAACAAATGAAAAGGTCACTTGACCGTGACCTTTTACCACTAATTTGCAACTAGATTGTAAGAGCCATATCATTTTGGTTGGCTCTCATTTGATGACGTCACTGCAGGGCATGGTCAAGGCCAAGGTTGCCAGCGCATTTAACAAGGTCCTTAATCAAGCGCAGGTGTTGCCAGTGGCAGAGGCAAATCTTTTTTGTTTCATGAGTGAGGCTGGTGGTCTGTTTCCGTGCATTGAACTGTTTATCTCACATCGTGTTTGTATGCTGTGAGTGACGGAGAACTACAGAGAATAAATCATTTTGTAATAAACTCACATGGATATCAGTTATTTTGTATTGAGCACACGTCTGAACTTGGCCGTCGGCAACCAGTAGTGCCAGAAGTATAGGACTTTGACACTACACAGATATTGAGTTACAAATATAATTAATTTAGCTGAATGGCCTTGTGTCGCAATTTGATCATGAGACAGTGTATTGAGTGACACACAAAGAGGCAAACAAACTGACAGCGATAATACTGTCAGTTTGTTTGTTTGCAATAGTTTTGCAATCAACCTCAGAGCTCAGCTAATTATTTAGTGTGCAGTGTGCACTGTATGTGGCTCAATCCACTTCACTTTCTGAAGGAAGCGATAGTAAGTTGACAGTCAACCTACATTTGACTGTGAGGCTATTGAGTAAAGGAGAACTGTGGAAAAGTCTTGAATAATGGGTGGGAAGTAAAGAGCCCTCAGAGATTAAGAGAGAAGACTTTCTTAGCAAAATGATCTCGCTTTGATGTAACGTCTTTCCATTTATCTCGCCCTCTTTATAACTTCAGTGGCTGTAGAAATCGATATGGGATCAAAGCTTTTTGCCTAGACATTGTGTAAAATCAATGTGCACAAACCATTGGAGCATTAGTGCAGGATGACTGATAATTGCAATACAATTGCAACCAGAATACTAACACTGCCAGAAATGTGACTAAAACAACAAAAACAACTTTCCATCTTTGTGGTTGAAGATACAGGACTAGTCTTTGAAAACAAGCAGACAAACAAACAAAAACAGAGAGGATTTCACGTCACTAGATCGGCCACATTAGATCGTTATTGATGGTTAGGGCAGGCGACCACACGGGAAGGACATCTTACCTAGAAGTTCTTCTAGAACAGTGGTTCTCAAACTTTTCAGGCCGCAACCCCCCAAAATAATCATTTTTGAACTGGGGACCCTCCAAAATAATCATTTTTGAACTGGGGACCCCCCAAAGAATATATATTTGAACTGGGGACCCCCCCAGCCTGACAAGCACTTGGAATTGTAGGAGTTGTGGTATTTTTTTTTTTAAACAGATAAATATTGTGAAAATAGCCGATATACAAACTCATTTTCACAAGTTTACTACTATCACTAATACTACTATACTATACAAACAACCAGGGCGGCTGCAGTGTCAAAAGGTCACTGGCTCTGTCAGGTTCACCCAGTCTATGTGTCAAAGTGTCGAGCAATATACACTTAACCCCTTAACTGCTCCCCGGGCGCTGTATTACTAGCGCCCACTGCTCCTAATAGCTAGGATGGGTAAATGCAGAGGCTATTTCACCATTATGTGCAAATGTACAGTGACAAAAAAATACGCCAAAGGAGTAGGGAATGTATTATTATTTTGTATTATACAGCTAGAAAAGGCCTTAGTGACTAATGCATAGCTCTTGCTGTGTGTGTGTGTGTGTGTTTTTTTATTTTTATTTTTTTTATTTAACCTTTATTTCACCAGAGAAATCACATTGAGACTAGTGTCTCTTTTACAAGTGTGCCCTGGCCAAGAGAAGAGGCAAATAAAATGTTACACAGCTCTGCCAGTAACGACAATACAGGACATAACAAAACAAAGACAAACATGACATCCGTAATACCAAAGACCTACTACCAAAAGCACCAATACAGACTATTTAAAATACTAATAACAACAATACATCATAAAACTAATACACTAATATAAGACTAAGATCACAGCAATTGCTACTTGTCAAAGCAGGAGCAATGGTTGGAGAATGTGCCCATGGCAATCCTCTTAAAAGACACTAGAGGGATCAATGAAGCCAATTTTAATCTGGTCTGTAGATCGTTCCATGACCAAGGCCCAAAAAACGCAAGTTTTTTTTTCCCTGCCTCAGATTTAGTAGTGGGTACGACATAGCGCATCCAGGCATTCGATCTGAGGTTAAGCGAATTTTGGACAAGATTAAATTTTGAACAAATGTACGAGGGGGAATTTCCAAGAATGGCTTTATATATAAAAGTGTACCAATGTAGCAACCTGCGAGATGCTAAGGAGGACCACCCTACTAGGGAATACAGAATACAATGATGTGTCCTATAGGTGGAGCTGGTAATGAACCTCAACGCAGCATGATAAAGGGGATCAAGTCTACCCAATATTGAGGGACAGGCGAATCGATACACAATGTCGCCATAGTCGAGTTGCGACATAAACAGGCCAGTGACCAGCCTTTTCCTTGAAGCAAAAGAAAAACAGGACTTCATTCTATAAAAGAAGCTTACTGTGAATTTTAACTTCTTAATCAACGCTTCAATGTGATGATTGAAGTTTAACTTGTTATCCAACCAAATTCCCAGATATTTGTAAAGCACCACCCATTCGATGGTTACTCCTTCCAAGGTGGTGATATTTGGGGGGATAATGTCAGCTCTATTTGGAGTAAATAGCATGGCCTTGGTTTTTTGGCCGTTTAATAGCAATTTGCTATTTACCAATTCATGCTGCAATGAGACAAAATCTGAGGCCAAGTTTGAAACTGCTACATCAAAAGAAGGAGCACAAGAGTACAGAATTGTGTCATCGGCATACATATGATACTTACAATGCTTAGATTGACTACAAATATGATTGACATACAAGAGAAAAAGCAATGGACCAAGAATGGAACCTTGGGGGACTCCTTTCTCAAGGGTGATGGAATCAGAAATGGTATCACCAAATTTGACACACTGTGTGCGGCCAACTAAATAGTTTTTGAACCAACCAAGCACATTTTGGCAAAAACCAGCTTTAGAAAGGACCTTGAGCAGTACGTGAGGATCCACGGTATCGAAGGCCTTACTCAAATCAATGAATAAGGCCGCACAAAAAGATTTCTTACCCAGGGCTGCCCTGATGTCGTCGATAACATTAAGGCATGCCGTTACAGTACTATGTTTTGCTCTAAAACCTGACTGCATGGGGTTCAAAATAGAGTATGAATCAAGAAAAACCTTTACCTGATTTGATACTTGTCCCTCTAAGATCTTTGCCAAGGTGGAAAGGTTAGAAATGGGCCTGTAATTGTTTACATCACAAGGATCGCCAGCCTTGAGAAGAGGGGAAACATTTGCTTGTTTCCACTCTTCAGGTAGACTTTGAGTGGCTAAGGAGATATTGAACATATCAGTGACAGGTTGAGCAATGATAGCCGATGATAATTTTAGGAAAAAAGGGTCAAGGCCGTCTGGGCCTGCAGATTTTTTAGGGTCTAAGGTAGACAGGGCGTGTAGAACATCCGATACCAGGATGGGAGAAAAGTCAAAAACAGAAACAGAAACAACAGATGAGTCAACGTTATCATCATGGGCGTCTTGATGAGGAGCATTGGCAATTTGCTCATCAAAAATGTGTCCCGCCCTTTTAAAATGCGAATTGAAAGCATTTGACATGATTTTTTTATCAGAAATAAAGGTGTGTGTGTGTGTGTGTGTGTGTGTGTGTAATGTAACGTGTAAAAGTGTTGTTGTAGTGTGTAGTTTTTCCAACTCCAACTAACAAAAAAAGCACATTATTTTTTTTCTTCCTCCAAGTAATTGATCAAATTATTGCTGAGTGGGATGAAAGTCGACCTTGCAGAAGAATGGTCCGAAGAGAGAGGGAGCACTTAGGGAATGGGCATTGATTAATCCTGGGTAATAGTAATTATGTATATTCCAAGGCTATAGGTTATACACAAATAAGGCTGTAATCTGTCTTTAATTCATTTAGGGGCCATCTATTAACTAGAAATGAATCTCCCCCAAAAGCTCTTACTATACGCCTGCATCTGCTTTGCTTCAGTAGAAAAGGTTAAAAGCTGGGAGCGTTTTCTCAACAAACGCCACCGTTAAGTTGCAAAACTGAAGCTTTAACCCATTAAGACCGGGAACGCATCTGTGTCATCTTAACGTTTCTTTGGGCTATTCAAAAATAGCAGATATACAAGCTCGTAGTGCGGCACCGAGTGCCGCACTATGAGCTTGTAGATCTGCAATTGTTTTTTAAATAAATCGTGAAAATGTGCGCAAATCTTTGACTGTATACAGATGTGCCACTTCAAAACTTCACACGTTACTGTTCTTTCCCTGAAAGTGCCCTGAAAATGTTTTTTTCCTCCCTGTTCTGCCCTTAAAAATGCACTGTTTTGCCCCTGAAAAGAAGTTGTCACTACACACCCCCGTTTTTCCCTTCAACAGACATCCATATACATGAGAACAAAAGAATGTGTGTTGAAGAAGGTGTCAGACTCATCATTTTGGAAGGTTCTTGACACAAAAAGGTTTGAGAACCACTGATATAACATTTTCCCAAAAAACTGTGAGAATTTAGAAGACATTCGTAGAATCTCCAGAAGCAACACGATTTGAGTTACAAATGTTTGCTTTAAAAAATATATATATCCAAAGATTGGAGATCTGCTGTTTTTGAATAGCCAAAGAAATACAAAAAAATGACACTCAGATGCGTTCCCGGTCGTAACGGGTTAAGTCTAATATACCTGTGTGGCCTTTGTTTGTCCCTACTTGGATTTCTGATCATGTCTAAGCCGCATATCACTTGATGTATGCATACATCAACACCGCCGCTGCTTGACAAATGTCACCGGCGGCGGCAATGACAATACTCATTCTTCACCCCAAAACATTTTCCGTGTGCTTTCCCCCCTTGCTAACATTTTGTCGGCGCGATATGAAACAGTGATGGAAAACGCACACTGACAGCCACATAAACACAATCTGATGCTCAACAGCTTCTCCTTGTGATTATGCAGATTCATGGAGCCCGCTGCCAAACACACAATGCCTTTCCCTAACAATACAAGGACTGTGGTAATTCAAACATATTGCCGTCGGCACACTATTTCAAACATGCCACGCGTGTAAGCCAAAACTACCTTGGATCGCTGCATGGCTATGAACTCACACAGAGAGAGCGGCTCATCTGTGGGTGATTTGCTGTGTGAGGCATTTCCCTACAGGTTTTTATGTGGAAAACACACATAAATAACGTTTCCTCGCTGATTCCTTAATGTGGATGGCGTATGTGTGGATATTTATACCACTCCCAGCGTAATATTGTGGGTTTTCACAAGTGGCAATTGCTACAAGAGACCGGGGTGACGTTCTGTTATCGTTTGTGTTTGAAAGTCTACCTCAGATTTTTCATGGTGTCATCCCGTAACTCTGACAGAAGAGGATTCTCAGGCTTAATTTCCTACATACTGTAGGTAAGATATATTGTCACAATGGAAGGAAATTATACCCATAACTTACATGTGTTGCAAAAACAACCCAGGTAGCATCCATGTCAGAAGCACCTTTATCTGAAGCACGTAACATTGGACAGAGCAGTTGTTTTCATGGGCATAGCTTTTGAGTGAGGTGTCCATTTTTTTTCCAAACTGGTGAGGAAATGGGGGCCTCTCGGTTATAGTGGAAATGGAAATGGCTCACACTGTGTGTTGATTATGTGGATTCTCAGACATAGTTAAAAACCCCGTAAACAGGAAATACCCTAAGCCACCTAGTCCACCCAAAATTAGAATGATTTAAACAAAAAAGCGTTAAGTATATCAAATGTGGTTTCAAAGTCATGAAAGATAAGGTGTAGTTTTTCTGATAAGGATTGTAGGGGGGGTGTCCACTGAAGGCAGTGAAAAAAATAGCCAAAAGATGATGATGCACTCTAGGTATAGCATAGACACCTTGGCAGAAGACTGGTGTAGTTAGGAATGATGTCATCAGTGACACTGATGACATCACTGAAACTCACCTGAGTGTGACATCAGGTGAGGTGTTTAGCCCTGCCCAGAAAAAAACTCTTCAATATGGATTGGAAATGGAAAAGTCAACACTGTTGTTTTGAATCTCTTTTGTTACAAAAGAACAAAAGGTGGAATGGGGGAGGGGGGCCCTAGAGGCTGTGCTGGTCCTTACATGCAACCATGGACCAAACCAACACTAACTAACTGGCAATGAAGTGACACAAAGAGTCATATTCTGGAAGACACAATATGCATTTGGTTTTGTGGTTTAAGGGTTATTATGTTCTTGTGTGAGTTGATGGCTCCATAACTCTCTTCTTAATCAGCTTTGACTACCCTGAGAGGATTAGAAACCATGGCTGTTTATTCCTAAATGGATTCTGAATCAAAACAATATCAGCCTGCCACACTTTATATAGGTCACTCACTGATAGAGACAAGAGGAAGGGAGAGAGGAAGAAACCACAGACAGAGAGAGAGAGACAGACAGACAGACAGACAGACAGACAGACAGACAGACAGACAGACAGACAGACAGACAGACAGACAGACAGACAGACAGACAGACAAAGAGACAGACAGAGAGGAAGAAACCACAGACAGACAGGCAGGCAGGCAGGCAGGCAGGCAGACAGACAGACAGACAGAGGAAGAAAGTAACACAAAGAAGTTGAGTCATAAATGCCGAACAGCAGAAAATAGTCAAATAAAATGATTATAATTATAATAATTATAACAACATTATTATTATTACTATTATTATGAACATATACGATAGTTGCCGATGAATTGAAGTAAACAAGGTGAAGTAAACAAGGTGATATCCCTGTGTCTCTTTCAATGCGTTTTGGAACATTGCTACAATAATTGATTTTCTCGTCTGCTTCTTTCTCTCTGAACCACATTTCTTGCCCGGCGGTGAGACGTGTGGTCCTGGGTGGTCCCTAGTACACGGCGCAGATTAAAATTTCATTGCGCCCAGTATGGGAACATATCCCGGGTATCTGCCGGAGACATTTATAAATGATAGATGGGCGAATGCAGTGTTCCATTCTTTACTGAAATAATTAACAGAGCCAATGCGGTCAATGTCATGCTTCCAGCAGGAATAGGTTTCTATAGTACATCGATATCTCTTTCATAGGCAATATCCCCTCTATCTTGGGTGACATAATTTGCAGCATGGCGAGAACATTTCTCACATTTCATCCATCAAATTGCAGTTTGCCTGTGGAGAAGTCCGGCTCTGAACAGGGGAATACAGTATGAATACACTTATCCACACACAGTCACACACATGTACCAAGCGTTCTTATTTATGTTTTTCTGCCCTGTTTGTTCTCTCTATCTGGATATCTCTCATATACAGTACCTCTCTTTCGCACGCGCGCGCACACACACACACACACACACACACACACACACACACACACACACACACACACACACACACACACACACACACACACACACACACACACACACACACACACACACACACACACACACACACACACACACACACACACAGACAGAAAGCGCAATTCAGACTAAATTGTATTTTCATACATTTCATAGACCAACACCAAACCGCTTTGCCGAAAATAGCCGATCTACAAGCTCACAACGCCTCACAGCGTGAGGCGTTGTGAGCTTGTAGATCTGCTATTATTTTGCCTTAAGTTCTCTTCAGAATAAGGATAATAGGGTTCAAGTGGTTAATGTAAAAAAATATCCAATCACACAAAGATTTGGCGGCCCCCCCTGTAGTATCCCTGAGGTCCCCCTACGGATCCCGGACCCCCTGTTGAAGACCCCTGGTTTAGTAACCTGCAACCATATGGATACACAATATATCCAGGACACATAACTGTCCATTGGGAAGGGGTGAGTACGGCTCTTGCCTCTGTACAGCATACTGCACACAATCCACTGGAACCCAGATCAAGCCATTGGAGTTTTATATCTTAAAATCACACTGATTGGCCTTGGGGGGGGGCACTATAGCAATACATTTGAAGCGATGTACATTTCCTCATTGTTTGAGCGGCATCACATTATACAAAAGTTAATTTGACAACAAAAATATATTATTTAACACATAGTTGTTCATAAAGATATTTGGATAGCTGTCGCTGAGTTAAAGAATCATAACAAGTTACAGCGTTGGCAAACAAACAAGTCCATCACAGTGCAAAGGTCCCTCCAGGCTATGGGATGCAGAGTATCATTGGCCAGCCGGTAGGCCTAAAAAAAACGGACTAGCCAATCACAGGGCATTCATCCCTCCAGGGTGACTGGAGGGATGCTCATTCAAGAAACAACAAACTAGCCAATCGCAGAGCAATCGTCCCTCTTATTGAGCAAAAGCTCACTAAAAGGAGATGTATTTACTCAGGCTCAGGCAAAATCTTATAAAACAATAAGAAAATATTCTAAGTCTTGGGTCTGAGAGTTTCCGTGGCTCAAATGCTGAATAAATAATGGACCTTGATATGAAAAAGGTTGAAAACCACTGCATTAACCAACCTAGAAAAGGAACATGTACAAAAAAGTTAACATTCGTAGAACACTTAATTTTCCTCATCAGAGGCCTCCTAAAACAGCAGCGGAAAAGGTCTGTGTATGTGTGTGTGTGTGTGTGTGTGTGTGTGTGTGTGTGTGTGTGTGTGTGTGTGTGTGTGTGTGTGTGTGTGTGTGTGTGTGTGTGTGTGTGCGCGCGCGCGTGTGTGTGTGTGAGTAATGCTCTCAAACATGAGGGGCGTTTATCTTCAACACTGATGTATAATATTGTAATGTCAATGTTATTATGATGTTAAGTGTTTGTTGTGATGTGTTGTCACGTCTTATGTGTGAGTCACCTAGATGCCTGACTGTGTGATGAATGTTTCCTGCTGTGTGATCTTCCCTGTGTTTGAAAGTTGGATCGCTTTAACGCTACTCACGATGCACACCTGGCATCACAAGGAGGCAAGAGGGGGCTTTACCCAGACAGTTTTAATGTCTGTCCCCCAGTTTAAGTTGTATTTACCCTATAGAAAATTAACAAAAACACAAAGATATGACTCCAAGATAGAAGTATCACAGAGATGCAGTGGTGGAAAAAGTACTCAAATGTTTTACTCAAGTAAAAGTATCTATACTGCATTGCAGAAATACTCTGTTACAAGTAAAAATCTGGTAATCAAAATTGACTTGAGTTATCATTGTGTATGTCTAAAATGTATACAACTGCTTTGAAAATAGCAGATCTACAAGCTCACAACTCATCGCATCGTAACCTCTGCGGTGGTGGGCAGGGTGAAGCTATTTGAATAGGCCCGTGCAGCGCTGGCCTTGGTACTGAATGGATCAGGACCATGGACAGATACTTTAAGGCTATTTGCATAGAGCTGCGCTGTCCCTGGTACTGAATGGAATGGAGGAGAGATGCACATAACACATCAGTTATTTTTATATGTTTAGATGAATCCACTGTAATAAATTAAACATCCTCCAACGTTTTATACACGGTCGAGCTTCTAGGACGTGTTTATAATGCGTTCACATACTGGAAAGCATCAATAGTGAGTATTTACTTTACTCAATTAAGGGCTTTTGTCTAAATGCAATCAAACAATCATTTCACATAGAATTAAAGCCAATTACTCCAAAGGGCAAAAATATCTCAATCAGTCAGTGAAAACATTTGTAAATTCAGTGCTAAATTTTAAGTGTAGATTGATGTGAATATTTCATCTCAATGTCAATTGTGAAGAAATAGAACTATATTGATATTATCAACTCTTATACGTCTGTGTGAAGCACAGTGCAGAAGTTTTTACATTTCAAAATAGACACTTAAAATGGATAATAAGATACAGGCAAATTAACTAATGACGGCAGGCAATTTCATTGCAATAACAATCTATTCAAAGATCTAGAAAATACATTTACAATAACATTCTTCAGCCCGCTAATATTGAATGGATGTTGTCATTTAAAAGTAAACTGCGTTTCTGTTTCACTGGAGCTCTTGCTATGTGACGCACTACACTGTATGCAGACTATTATGAGAAAAACATCTGCTGTCCAGCTGTTTCACAGCAGAGGTGACAAATCAATATTCAGCCAGCACAGTCACTATTCTGGGAGCTAACAAATATGTTAGAGCAGAGTTGCAGATGCCTCAAAATCGTTGTCTAGCTTCCAAAGTGATAATCGTTGTAGAATCTTCTAAAGCCTTCTCGAGTCAGATTTGGTGTTAACCCATTTTGGACCGGGAAAGTATCTGTGTCCTTTTTAGATTTATTTGGCTATTCAAAAATAGCAGATCTACAAGCTCATAGCGCGGCACCGAGTGCCGCGCTATGAGCTTGTAGATCTGCTATTTTAGGAAAATCGTGAATCGTGAATATCATTTTTTTAAAGCGAACATTTGTAAAATATTTTGTTCTCTAGCAGCAAAGATTTGAGTAAAACATTTTGAATAATATATATATATATATATATATATATATATATATATATATATATATATATATATATATATATATATATATATATATATATATATATATATATATATATATATATAATAATAATAAAAAAATATATATATTCAAAGATTGGCACAAATGTTCCAAGATTTTTCTAAAAATAGCAGATCTACAAGCTTGTAGCGCAGCACTCGGTGCCGCGCTACAAGCTTGTAGATCCTTTCGCGCGCTACGTCCTACCGGGGAAACTCCCCCCTGTCAGGTGATAAGAAGCGGACTGCTCACTCCTCATGCATTGAAGGGAGCATGAGCTCAGCTCGGGGCTCTCCCCAGGCTGGCAGAGGGAGAGCAGCGCCCAGGATTACAAGCTTAGGCATTGACAGTGGGTGAGAAATGGGTTACAAATGGGTTACAAAATTGTGGTATAAAAATTCAGTTAAAAAAAAAAAAATATATATATATATAAAAACTTTTTAAGTTTAATTATTTTTTTCAACAACTTTTGAAAATGTTCACCTACTGTATAATAATGACATCCCCAAAATAGGGACGCCAGGTTGAGAAATTGGGACACGTCGGGTTGTATATAATTGCCAATACTTTCAAAAAAGTGACCCAGACCAATAAATCGTTCTGGCTCTAATTACAAGACAACACTATATGTGTGTGTAGCATCTTTAACAGTTACGACGCAAGCAACAATAACACACAAGACTCAAAGAACAAGAAATGATTACCATGACCCAAAAAGTAAAGCCCCACCACCATAACAATAACTTCCACATCCTCCAGACAGATGAGGATGCACGACTACACTAACTTATTAAATTGCCACGACGATAAACAGGGTTTCAATGGAACACACATGCCAGGATCTCTCCTGGGCTCAAAGTGTCTATGAGAACACCATAGGTAGTAATGGATCATGTCACAATGACTAAGAGCCTATAGCATAAGGGACTCAAGCCGTTGAGTGCATTACAAACAACTGGGCCCACAACGCAGCACTCAAGGGCTTTAAAACACCACAGTAGTTGATGAACCTCACAAAGCACACACAAACACATAGAGTATGCATGCATTCTCTCTCACACATTCTCTCTCTCTCGCTCACACACACACACACACACACACACACACACACACACACACACACACACACACACACACACACACACACACACACACACACACACACACACACACACACACACACACACACACACACACACACAGTCAGTCAGTCAATGGCTATTTCAGAGAGAAAGTACAGATGAGGGATGAGGCAACCATGGTCCTTTTTTCAGACCAACAATGAGCTGTCCACTGCCAAACACTTGTTTCTAGACAGAAGCATCCACCCCTACATACACACCCATCTGTGGGAAAAAAAAGTCCAATGCGTGCCCCTGAAAATGTTGTGTCTTAAGTAGTTCCGGTTGTTTCTTTCTCTACCCCACCTAGCTCTGGTCCATATAGCGTTAGAAGGAGTTCTCCTTAACGCTATATGGTACTTTCCATTCTTTCCCCTCGCACTGACAGCTTCTCGTCTGTAGTAAAAAAAAAAGTACACTTTTGCTACTCACCAAAACGAAGACGGTTTTATGGAGCGTGGGAACACGCTGAGCCCCCCAACTCACGTCTAAAATACACTTATTGGCCATAAAAGAAAATACTTTACTGGAAGGAAGAATCTGGTCAATAGGAAAATTCCATTGACCAGATCTGTAGAGGGCGCTGAGGAGTAACCAAAAACGTTTTTTCCTTCCGGTGAAATATTTTCTTTTTCAACTCCATAAAACCGTCTTTGTTTTGGTGAGTATTTTTAATTTTTACTAAAGACGCTACCGCGGTGCGAGGGGAAAGAATCGAAAGTACCATAGCATTAAGGAGAACTCCTTCTAACGCTATTGACCAGAGCTATACTCCACCCACCCACCCACCCACACACTATTTCTCATTTTTTCCCAGCTACCCCTCTCTTCAACTCTCCTTTCCCCCTCCACTTTTTCTTGTCCCCCGTTTCCCTTCTTCTCCCACTGTCCCACTCTCTCTCTCTCTCTCCATCCCAGCCTCCCCACTGCCATTTCCTCTCCTTCCTCCCTCGTGCCCTCCCTCTGCAAATCCCCCAAAGAGGTATCTGTTTGTATTATAATTGGTTCCCAAGCACCCATTCCAAAACCATCAGCGAGGCGGCATCTCGGCTTTGAAGACAGGCCTCTGCGAAGTAAGATAAGTAGGAAGCATTACCGCTGTTGTGCAAACATGATTAACCCTTTAAGGCCGGGAACGCATCTGTGTCATTTTTAAGATATAAAAAAAATAGCAGATATACAAGCTTGCTATGAGCTTGTACATCTGCTATTTATTTTGTTGAAAAATCGTGAAAATGTGTGCAAATCTATGAAAATATACTTTACAAATCCTAATATATATATATATGTCGCTATATCAGTGGTTGCCAAACCTTTTCATGTCAAGGACACCCCAAAATGATATGTATTTCGCCACGGACCCCCATCTATTTTAGTTCCAGGGACCCCCCGGAAGCAAAGATTTGAGTTAAAAACGTTCGCTTTAAAAAATATATATATTCAAAGATTCACACACATTTTCACGATAAAATAAATAAATAGCAGATATACAAGCTCATAGCACGGCACTCGGTGCCGCGCTATGAGCTTGTAGATCTGCTATTTTTGAATAGCCAAAGTATAAAATATGCGTAAAGTGGTTACACACAGGTGTTAGTGGGTTAATGACGCGCTTAGACCTGTTTCTAAATATTGGGGAGGTGGGGGAACGCACCTATAGGGCTGCTCAGAGCGCTGTTTGAGATGATGAATAGAGCGATAGGAGAGAGAGAGCACAGGAGACGCGGGTGTGCATGCCACCGAATGGACAATTAGGTGCGAGGAGGAGAGACGAGACAAAATAGGACAGGGGAGGAGAGGATGAGTAAATTGCGATTACTGTAGCTCTGGACACAGACGGGGCGTATATAGAGAGAGAAGCAGAAGGGACGATTGCAGTATATAGACAGGGAACGGTGCGCGTGTGTGTGTGTGTGTGTGTGTGTGTGTGTGTGTGTGTGTGTGTGTGTGTGTGTGTGTGTGTGTGTGTGTGTGTGTGTGTGTGTGTGTGTGTGTGTGTGTGTGTGTGTGTGTGTGTGTGTGGGGTGGGAGCGCGGGTGATATAACCTGAGAGAAAACCATAGGGAGAGACAGGTACAACAAAAGCAGTGGTGGAAAAAAAAGTACTCACATGTTTTACTTAAGTAAAAGTATCAATGCCGCGATATAGAAATACTCTGTTACAAGTAAAAGTCCGGAATTCAAAATGAACTTGAGTAAAAGTACAAAAGCATTGGCAACAAAATGTACTTCAAGGACAAAAACTTAAAGTACTCATTATGCAGAATGTCCGAATTCAAATTTTCAAATGTATAAAAATATTTTGTAAATAGCAGATCT
This sequence comes from Gymnoscopelus microlampas, assembly GCF_963454915.1. NCBI lineage: Eukaryota > Metazoa > Chordata > Actinopteri > Myctophiformes > Myctophidae > Gymnoscopelus > Gymnoscopelus microlampas. The sequence goes on from NC_139946.1 coordinate 40,493,563, forward strand.
ACAAGCTCACAATGCGTCGCGATGCGACGCATTGTGAGCTTGTAGATCTGCTATTTGCAAAAGGCCGAAATGTGTATGGGGCTGACATGGTTAGTGTGTTTTGTAATAATCAAGATCTACAAAGTAACTAGTAACTAAAGTTTTCAAATAATTGTAGTGGAGTAAAGTATAATATTTGGATTCGAGATATAGTGGAGTATAAGTAAAAGTACTGAAAATTTGAAATACAGTAAAGTAAAACAAAAATAAAGTAAAAAATACCTCAAAATTGTCACTTTACACCACTGAACAAAAAGACAGTGGAAAGGATAGGAGGAAAAATGGCTGCGATTGACCACAATAATGAGATAACAACAAACCGTCTCGGCATTAACTGACGGAGATACAGAGACATAAGAGCGCACTTGCGGAGCGATGCACTTGTGCTTTATAATAAATACAGTGATGCTGAAGTTTGGACATTGAACTCAGAGAGTGTACACTCTCAGGGCTAAATTAAAACAGAGTACTTTACTGTGCATTCTGGTACCATTCAGCTCCATACTTTGATCAGAATAATCTTTGGTCGTTCTCCTCTTACTTCATTCTCTTCCTCTCTCTCTCTCTCTCTCTCTCTCTCTCTCTCTCTCTCTCTCTCTCTCTGGAATTTCTTTCTATCCCCACTATTGTTATAGTTTTTGCTCTGGCTTTGTGGCAGACACAGTGCTGACATGTATTAGGTTTGAACTGTGAGATGTGGTTGTGTGCATATTTTATGTATGAGCACGAGTGTGTGCATGAGCCAAGGTTATTATATATATATATATTTTTCCATTAATTAGTATTTATTTTATTTATTTTTGTTTTCAAATTCAGTTTAGTTTTAATTCGTTTTTTTTAAGTGAATTTGCAAGTTGTTCTTTAAGGTTGTGTTTTAGTTTAGTTTTTATTCGTTTTTGTATGTTTTTTTTTTAACACAACACAGTTTCACTTGTGTTTCACCCTGTTTTTATAACTAAAATACCTAAAATGTTATTTTTATCTTCACATATAGCTTTTATTATTTCATTAGTTTCAGTTAAATATAATAACCTTGGCATAATCATGTGGTTATGCTATATTTGTGTTTAATTTGTGTTAATATTCTTTACCCTCAGCGATAAATGACAGTTTTCATTAATGGACATCAAATTGTTAAAGTTTTCCTCTCACCCTGTCTTCCTTGTTAGTAATAGTAATTCATTTATATTAGAAGCACGTTGGGAGCTAGCAGAACGGCAGTTTTTCAGCACGCGACATTGGCACACACAACAGAGTACAAATTAGGCTTGAGGGTTACCCAAGCGTATCAAAGGCTGTCTGTGGGTTTATTACTGCTGAATGTCACAGGTGAACCGGGGCCATTGCAGCTAATTAATTAGTTTATTGGGGTGCTAGTGAATAAAGTGTCATTCCACTGTGCTACCTGACCTCCGCTACCTGTCTGGGAGTGGAGCATGAAAATGCATCATCCTGAAACCCAATAGTAGAGCAGGGTTCTTCAACGTTTTCAGCCCAAGGACCCCCTAGCTGAGAGAGAGATGAGGCAGGGACCCCCTCTATATTGTATGAAATTGTGTTTCAGATTCGGCTTTTTTTGTTTACTCTCTGCCAAAAATAGCCGATCTACAAGCTCACAACGCCTCGCGCTGTGAGGCGTTGTGAGCTTGTAGATCTGCTATTTTTGGCTTAAATCCTCCTCAGAAAAGGGATGCTAGGGTTAAGTGGTTAAGGTAAAAAAAAAATCTAATCACATAAAGATTTGGCGGACCCCCTGTAGTAACTCTGAGGACCCCCGGACCCCCTGTTGAAGACCCCTGTAGTAGAGTATATGATATGTCGATAAACTGAGTACAAAGGACAATGGAAACAACAAGCCATAGTGCTTTCTTGGGTTTAAAATCCTCTTAACTCATTCAGTGCCAAGCTTATTTATTCATGTTAATGGAATTTTGGTTCTGAGTGCCACAGCCAAAATTCATTGTAAAAAAAAAGTGCTTAGGAAGCGAGATACAGCCTTTTTAAGTTATAGGTTAAACAAGGAGTGGATGGAGCAGCAAATCTTCAAATCATCATATCTTGGGTTCTGAACATGTTTTTCCCAAAAAAAAAAAAAAAAAAAAAAAAACTTTTATTTTGATTTTTTTTTTTATTTTGATTTTTTTTTTATGACGGATTTGACGGATTGTGGCGCTCTGGGCGTCAGGCCACGTGACGGATTTGACGGATTGTGGCACTCAATGAGTTAACAGACCTTGTATTGAACTGTACTTCCCTGTGATTGTCTTTGCCTACTGGTAATTAAGTATTCAATCAATCAATCATTGCTGTAGGGCAAGGTCTTCTCCATATTCTAACGTTTTGTGTTTTTTCAAAAATTAACGCCACGTTTTGAGCTTGATCTGATACTTTAGCTATTTTTTTGGTTTGAATCCTGAAAAGACACATTATTGGACATTGGTTGGTTTCCACCCGACAAAGACAATATACAGGTATATGTTAGCTTTTAAAGGGTATAATATAACCTTTAAATGCTATCTATATTATTCATAACATTTTTATGAAAAAATGAAATATTTTTGTTGGCACAACAAAACTCTTGTTTTGTTTATTGTTTTGTTTACTTCGGCAAGCTGACGGCTGCCATTATAGCCATAGGTGCGTTTCAGTTTTTTTGGTTAAGTTATTTGTTTTGCTCCTGAAGATATTCTTGGAGTCAATACATCGTGTTGCAATGTTGCAAACTATATGAATGTTGTCTTAAAGACTTACCTTATGCAACAGAGTAGTGTAAACAAGTATGACATCTAGTTGAGGGAGTGGAGGTGGCGTGTGTGAGTTAGGAGGTACTATACATTATACATTTCCAATCAGGACATGCAGGGATATCCACGTATCATGGCCAAAGTAACGATACCGAACACTGATCATGGCAGAGCTTGAAAATGGCTCACTGACACTAGCTACTTGGTCGCAGCTAAAAAGAGGTGGACAAAAAATAAATAATAATAATACTAATAATAATAAGAGAGTGAAAGAAGAAGAAGAAGAAGAGGAGAAGTCCCAGTCTGTGAGCAATCACACTAAATTAACACAGTGGAATTTACGGTACCATTTGGGTAAATTTTTACTGTGCGAGTGGATTTATTTAGGCTACTGAATGTCCTTCTGTGACAGCAACACATTTAAAGCTCATCAAAAGTTTAAAAGTATTTCTCCATTCACACTCTCCCTCTCCCCCCTTACCGTTTCCTTCCGTGTGTGTGTGTGTGTGTGTGTGTGTGTGTGTGTGTGTGTGTGTGTGTGTGTGTGTGTGTGTGTGTGTGTGTGTGTGTGTGTGTGAGCGTGTGTGTGTGTGTGTGTGTGTGTGTGTGTGCGTGTGTGCGTGCGTGCGTGCGTGCGTGCGAAGCCTCAAGCCTGTCATGGTGTACCGGGCAAGTAGTAGTAGCAGCAGTAATACTATTTACCTTCTGTATATCTGAAGTGAGTTGCAGGAGAGCAGGGGACGCTGTAGCTCTGAGGGTCTCTGTCCCTCTGACAGGAGAATTCAGACTGACATAGGCCACTGCACTGCTCTGCAGGACAACGCTGTTATCCTGGGGGAACACACACACACACACACACACACACACACACACACACACACACACACACACACACACACACACACACACACACACACACACACACACACACACACACACACAATTTAAATTTTCCATTTCAAGGAGCTTCATTGGCATGGGAAAACATGTTTATATTGCCAAAGCAAGTGTCAAAATAATAAAAACAGTTGAAAATGGGGAAAGTATACAGTTGCAGGGGGTGCAGTATTGTTTAAACAGAGCTATGTCACATTGCGTCGGGATATATGTTATATATACAGGGTTTAAAGCTTTTTGAGGCAAATAGCAGCAATCTTTTGCAGTCACTTTGGGACAAACAGCGTTTTTTTCTCAAAACTTTTCAAATAGTTTACAAAAAAACACATATTTAAAATGTGTTTAAAGGTAGCAGCTCCGTTTATATGTGCAGTACTGTAGGTCTACTCGGGACGCTCAATGGTCTCACACACACACACACGTACACACACACACACGTACACACACACACACACACACACACACACACACACACACACACACACACACACACACACACACACACACACACACACACACACACACACACACACACACACACACACACACACACACACACACACACGTCACAGATCATTATATGGCTTTGTTGAACAACACTCAATTCTTATTTGTCAATCACATGCATTCTGCAGTGTGTTATTTCTCACTAGCAGACCGCTGCTCTCAATAACAGCCGCTTTGGGTCTGTTTTTCCAATAATGGTTTCCCCAATAATGACAAACGCTAGAGTTTGTGGTGGAGGGTTGGAAAGAAAGTTACTAACTTTACAACTAGTTTTGTATGCATCTTCTATCTATGGCAACAATCCATAAAAGGTTGGGAAGCATTGGTCTAAGGATAGTTGTGTATACCCTGCCATTAAATCCACTTCATGAATAAACCAAAAAGCCTCACCATGCTTCTTTTTATCAATATGTTCTTGGCCTCACCTCTCCCCATTCATAGGATCCGATGTTCCCTAAGGCTGAACCCCCCCAGGAGCAGAACACGGTGGTACGATCCGGTGCCCAGCCTCGCTTGGTCTGCTCCGTCATGGTGGCGATAAGCTGAGTCATGATGGCCGAGGCCGCGCCTCCCTGGTCGCTGTCATGGCGACTGCCAACCAAGACATAGCGATCTGGAAAAGGGAAAGGTTTGAGAGAGGGCTATTGGTTCAAGTTTCTTTATATCTATTTATACCAGGGGGTCTTCAAGATTGTTCAGGCCAAGGACCCCCTAGCTGTAAGAGAGATGAAGCTATATAGGGGGTCCCTCTATATATCGTATAAAATTGTGTTTCAGATTAAAGTTATTTTTTTTACTTGGCCTGCTCTTTTTTCCCTCTACACCTATACCTCTTTGCCAAAAAATAGCATATCTACGAGCTCACAACGCCTCGCAGCGCGAGGCGTTGTGAGCTAAAGTTCTCCTCAGAAAAGGGATGCTCAAGTGGTTAATGTAAAAAATAAAATAAAAATCATATCACACAAAGATTTGGCAGCCCCCCTGTAGTAACTCTGACGACCCCCTAGGGGTCCCGGACCCCCTGTTGAAGACCCCTGATTTACACAAACACAGAGGTGGGACTGAAATAGGTGCAAGGCAGACAAGCTTGGTCTGCCGTGCCAAGATTTGGTCGAAACACCCACATCTCTAGGTCCCTCCCAAGACTGCATTAAAGCAGTATTGGTCTTGTCTTGAACATCTTTGGTTGTACAGCACGTTAAACCATTGTTTTATTATTAGATAAGGTATATAAGGTAGGTATTGATAAAAAGAGATCTCCGCACACTTAGATCTATACTGAATAATAGTCAAATCCATATGTGTTTTGCAATGACATGACTCCACAGCTGTTGACCACACCGTTTTCATAAAACCCTCGTGAATGTGTGTTTGAATTCCGGACAGCGTGGGCTGGAGGAAGAATGAGAGCGGAGCAGACATATGATCAAATGCCAACCAGCAGTTAACCCATTCAATCCTGTGTCACTTAAGACTTCTTTGGCTATTAAAAAAAATTGCAGATCTACAAGCTCATAGCGCGGCACCGAGTGCCGCACTATGAGCTTGTAGATCTGCTATTTTTGATCCCTGGAACAAAACATTTTACAAATGTTCGCTTTAAAAAAACATATATATGGCCTGGGGCCGCGGCGTGGCGTGGCGGCGGTCCAGGCACCCTAGGTTGCAAATGCCAGTCCGGCGGCGCGTCGCGGGTTCGAGTCCCGATCCCGACGACCTTTGCTGCGTGTCACTCCCCATTTCCTGTCGGTCTACTGTCCTATCATTAGGGGCATAAAAGCCCCCCCAAAAAAATAGATAAAAAGGATGTACATATATTCAAAGATTAGCACACATTTTCACCATTTTTTTCCTCAAAAATAGCAGATCTACAAGCTCTTGGCGCGGCACTCGGTGCCGCGCCATGAGCTTGTAGATCTGCTATTTTTTAATAGCCCAAATAAATCTTAAAAATGACACATGAAGCGTGTGCCCGGACTTAACGGGTTAAGGCTCTGGCTCTTCCTAGGAGATTTGTAGCTCATATTATCTGCTTTAGTGGCCCATTATGGCTGCCTAATATCGCACTGTAAATCAGCATGGTAATTTTCCACCAGCGTTTGGACAGGACAGGTAGAGCCACGCATCCCCAACAGAGTAATGTTGGCCAAGAGAAAGGAGAGGGGAGGAGGAGGAGGAGGACGAGAGAGAGAGACACAGAGGGAAGGGAGAGGGGAATCGAGGACAAGATAAAGGAACATCCTCTCTGCAGAGAGAGAGAGGGAGGGAGAGAGAGAGGGAGAGAGAGAGACGATTAAAAGAGTACAGGGCGGGGAGGAGCTGGGCAGATATTAAAACATTAAAAGGCACATAATACGTTTCTAAGCAACCAGACGTGACACAGGAGGACTGTGCCTGCCTGGGAGAGTGTGTGTGTGTGTGTGTGTGTGTGTGTGTGTGTGTGTGTGTGTGTGTGTGTGTGTGTGTGTGTGTGTGTGTGTGTGTGTGTGTGTGTGTGTGTGTGTGGGTGTGTGTGTGTGTGCGCAGTGGTGGAAGACGTTTTACAGTACTTAAGTAAAAGTAGCAATGCCACATACTAGGGCTTGTGTTCAAAATGTTACTTGAGTAAAAGTAAAAAAGTATTGGCATCAAAATATACTTAAAGTACTAAAAGTAAAATTAGTAAAATGTTTGAAAATAGCAGATCTACAAGCGCGCTGCGATGCAACACGTTGTGAGCTTGTAGATCGGCTAATTTCAAATAGCCTAGGTATAATAAAAAAAAATAGGGCCTCTGAGATGTAGTGGAGTATAAAGTAAAAGTATTGAAAATTGAAAATACACCAGTAAAGTAGAAACACCTCAACATTTTACTCAAGAACAGTACTTGAGTAATGTACACCACTGTGTATGTGTGCGTGCGTGCGTGTGTGCGTGTGTGAGTGAGAAATATTGAAGAGAAGAATATAGTAGAGACTATGGGGGTATAGAGAGAGACCGATAAGAGGCAGACAGAGCGAGGCAGACGTACATCCAGTGGGGAAAAAGCGACTGAAGAGGGAGGAAGGCAAGGAGGAAGAGAGGGAGGTGAAGGGCTGGAGTGTACGAGGACAGCAGGAGACATTGTTTAAAGCTGGCCGTTTGTCACCCAAGACAATAAAATGCTGTTTCAGCACCCAGGGCCACGAGCTCCTCAGTCCTCTATCCCCTGGCTACCACCACACACACACACACACACACACACACACACACACACACACACACTAGACATGATCTAATTGACTAATTTACACCAAGGCTGGCTTTCGTTTGTGATGTTTTCATGTTTTTGTGTTTGTACATGCATTTCTTTCAGCAGACTTATTTTTCTGCTTAAGTTTCATTGTCACGGTTTTGTACCCAGTACTGTATATATTGTGTTTGTCATTTATTCATCGGTTCATTTTTGTGTTTTCTTTTTTGATATACTTAAAGCTAGGGTAAGTGATATTTTTTGGTTAAAACAAAAAGTATTTTGTTAAAAGGTTAAAGCACTATATTCTGATAGTAATCATTGCTATAGAGTGTTTGTTCAGTAACAGGAGTCTCCCCGTCTCTCCAGCTCTTTAATAAACAGAAAATACATTTTCCGGTAGGTGTCAAAATCTCAGCCAATCAGGAGAAAGTACCCATTTTTTGTGTTCCAGTTCCAATTTTGCCTGCTCATTTCTTAGTGTCATCACTTCCAATTTCACTTGTTTAATCTATATCCTGATTGAGTTCTCTATCCTGATTGGATAAAATTGGAAATGAAACTGAAACTGAAACGAAAATGCATTTTCTGTTTTATAAAGAGCTGGAGGGATGAGGAGACTTTTACTGAACAATTTATATAGCAATGAGTACTATCAGAATATAGAGCTATTTAACACTTATTTTAACCAAAGAAAATCACTTACCCTACCTTTAAACTATACGGTTTTATCTAAATGTTCTTATTTTTGTTTGTTATTTTCTATAGGGCAGCCTTGTTAATATAGCCGCCGGTCCCCAAAGAACATACGGTATCCCTGATCACATTTTGAATTGATTCGGTCCAATCAAGTGAGGAGTCAGAGAGGAACTTGTCAACTGTGATTACAGCTGGCCTTTATCCCTGTGTTTGCACTCGCAGCATGTGCCTTGCACCCTGCTGTTCCTCACTCCCAAGGACCCCCTATAGCTGAGAGAGAGATGAAGCAGGGACCCCCTATATTGTATAAAATTGTGTTTCAGATTAAACCTTTTTATTTACTTGGTCTGATTCCCCCCCCCCCCCTCTACACCTATTCCTCTTTGCCAAAAATAGCCGATCTGCTATTTTTGGCTTAAGTTCTCCTCAGAAAAGGGATGTTAAGGTTCAAGTGGTTAATGTAAAAAAAATAAAACCTAATATACCCAAATGGCAAGGTTCATCAGTTCCCTAGTTTAGAACATTGACATGACTTATTGCATTTGTTTGAGGAAATGCTAATAATTTTAACAGCCTCCGGATGTTGTTTTTTTCTTGCTCTTATCAAGTCTAACAAATACATTTTGTCCAGGCGTGGATGCCTCCCCGTGGGGCTGGTATACTGTACGGCACTAGAAGAACAAAGGGAGATGTATTTCGAGGACAAAGATTTGAACAAACGTTCATACTTTACCCGGATTGTTCTTTCCTCTCAGGTATCCGACAACATTGTAGATTTTCTTGAAGGCCGACTTGTTCCCGACACTCAGCGTAATCTTCTTGCGTTCTATAGGGGAGACAACAAATCAAGACATGAGGAGGTGCTTAAAAAAAACCCAATAAGACTTAACACCCTGCTAGCAGACCATTGAGACCATGCTGCTCCGTACGGCAAAAGCAGCAGTTACCACAATCTGAAAAGTTCATAGAGATGCACATAATATGCAATTAACTCTTTTCCTGCCATTGACGAGATTTCTCGTTTTTCTCCGCATGGCTCAGCCAGCCGTCGACGAGAAAAACAAGATTTTTGGAAAAAATAAAATAATAAAATAAAATAAAAAGTTTTGCTTTTTAAATGTTTTGTTTATCACAAAGGAAGCAGGAGATGACGCGATGCGAAGATTTTCTGCTCCATTCACTTCAATGTTAAAAAAAATAAACGGAGACAATTTCACATTTTACCTATTTTTGCAATGTTATTCTATAGCAGGGAAGGGGGTAGGTTGTGTATATACTCTGGCAGTTAAAGAGTTAAGAGATATCTTGTGTACATGTTCAAGTTTTGGCCTGATGGTGGCACTAGAGGAAAGGCCATTGTTTTATCAAAGTAAGTAGGCTTCATGATCATCCTCTGGGGTTCATGAAGGTGCACAGACAATTCAATGGCAATCTGGCAAATACTGTACATATTATACATATTTTTGGACGGACAGACGGACGGACGGACGGACTGACGACACCATCCTTGAGCTCTGCCGGTAAGCAGGGCTAAAACCAAAGAATTACAATGCACTGTATATTATCATCATCTCAACACTTTTAACAACCATAACAAACCGACATGTCTCTCTGTAGTTTTATGATGGATTATATCAAGAGCAAGAGGTGACGTGGTTAGCTGTAATCATGTCCGGGATAGTAAGGATTCATTTATCCAACACAAAATATACCATATGCAAACACCCATACAGTAAGTACCCCACACCCATCCACCCACACACACACACACACACACACACACACACACACACACACACACAAGGCATGGTGGAGGTCATTGCATGATTTGAAAGAATGAATTTCCAAGTGGGAATGCTGAACCTGTGTGTGTGTGTGTGTGTGTGTGTGTGTGTGTGTGTGTGTGTGTGTGTGTGTGTGTGTGTGTGTGTGTGTGTGTGTGTGTGTGTGTGTGTGTGTGTGTGAGCGTGTGTGTGTGTGTGTGTGTGTGTGTGTGTGTGTGTGTGTGTGTGTGTGTGTGTGTGTGTGTGTGTGTGTGTGTGTGCGTGCGTGCGTGCGTGCGTGCCTGCGTGCGTGCGTGCGTGCCTGCGTGCGCGTGTGTGCGCGCATTTCCTTGGCCAATTAGTGAACAAAGAATCAAACCATGGTGATGAATAGCAAGAGAACCACATGAAAGACCAGCTAAGGCCGTCAGATCTCTTTCTACCCCCCCCCCCCCCCCTCTTAGAGCATATGAGTCACAGACCACCTTTTCATTAAGATCTCTATTCCTAAGTAGGACTCCTGCTGAGAGGACGTCATTCTTCAAGGTGAGCGGTGTAAAAACCATACAAAATTACAATGATTTAATTCATGCTCTTAACGGACAGTGATGTTTTTGTGTTATTGTAGCTCTTTCACTGCCAGAAATGAATTAATTCATTAATCCGTCTCAGGTCCCCTTGCCAGCGAAAGTGGCGATTTTACTGTACCTTCGAAAAAATATATTCTCTATGACCGGAGATCGGCTCATTACACTCACAGGGGTCTGGTAGTACCCCCATCTCAAAATATGTTGTTCCAGGGACCCCCCAGCAGCAAAGATTTGAGTTAAAAATGTTCGCTTTAAAAATATATATATATATTCAAAGATTTGCACAAAAAAAAAATCACGATTATTACACAATACAAGCTCTTGTAGAGCTTGTAGATCTGCTATTTTTTAATAGCCAAAAAAATCTTAAAATGACAATTCCCGGTCTTACTGGATTAAGTGTCTTGCCCAGGGACACTTCAGTTCTACACATAACCGGGGCGCGAACCAGGAACCTTTTTGTTTCACAGTCAGCCTATCTCTACCCATTCAGCGATGGTCGCAAAACAAATAATCTAGTGTGGGCATAATGCATATACATCTTTCATTATCTGCAGCTCCCGTCTTCACCACCGCCATCCCTTCATTCAGCACCACATCCATGTGTCACCTTGACACGGCATGTTGATGTGGCCACGGGACAATTTTCAATTCAAAATACGTTATTTTTTGTCACTGACACATTAAATCAGGCTTGAGTATGTGTACTGTCACACTCTAAGAGCGGACGTATTGAAAAATACCGATCATCAGTTATGATAAACGTGGCAGTAGCTTGCAATATATCACCGTGATTGTACTTGTCTTTATGAAAGTCAATGCATTAAATATATAAATCATCCACGTGGTACTGCTAGGTTTGCTGTTCTTCCTCTTTCACCCCCTTTGGTCCATCCTTTTCCATCCCCACTTTGGGTGTAGGCTTTGTTGAGACGGTGGATGCTGGTGTTACAGACAGTAGACAACAATAATCTACGTCCATACTGTCTTCAGAAGCTGTTTGAGATCAAAGAGACCCAATATGAACTTAGAAACACAGGAAACACAGGCTTAGAAACTTACGGGTCCATTTGGTTTCATGTTACGCTCTTAAGAGTTCAATTATTGTTAAACATCTGCATTACTTAAAGGTAGGGTAAGTGATTTGCTTTAGTTAAAATAAGTGTTAAATAGCGTTATTTTCTCATAGTACTCATTGCTATAGTGTTTGTTCAGTAAAAGGAGTCTCCCATGTCTCTCCAGCTCTTTATTAAACAGAAAATGCATTTTCAGTGCTCTCTCCTGATTGGCTTAAATGTTGTCACCTACCTGAAAATGTGCTATATTCTGTTTACTAAAGAGCTGGAGAGACCCCTGTGACCGAACAAACACTCTGTAGCAATGATTACTATCAGAATATAGTACTTTAACCTTTTTAACAAAAAACAAAAAAAAATACCAACAAATATCACTTACCCTACCTTTAATTTAAGAATTGTTATTTTGATCAACGTTTGCCTGTTATCTCTCCTATTGGTAAAACATCAATAAATAAAACATTTTAAGTTTTGGGTCTAAATCTCATCAAATGGTGGTCCGTGGCTCACATGCCAAATAAATAATAGACCTTGATATGAAAAGGGTTGAAAACCATTGCTCTATTATAATAGTCTGCTGCCTTCCTGCACGCTCTACAGGACTGACGGCTGAGATTTCTGAGGGGAAATGAAGACGAGGGTGTCAGTTGAGAAGTGACACGGCGACGCAAACTGCATGTGACAGAGGTCCCCTGCCTACAGCGCACTGTCGCAGGCATTGACAGCCCACTTTTCTAGCTCTGTTCCCTTGCTTCCTTAATGTTCACCCTCCCACACCCATTTAACCCATTAAGACCGGGAAGGCATCCCGGTGTCATTTTAAGATTTCTTTGGGCTATTCAAAAATAGCAGATCTACAAGCTCGTAGCGCGGCACCGAGTGCCGCGATACGAGCTTGTAGATCTGACACCCTAAAACATTTTTCAAAAATAGCAGATATACAAGCTCGTAGCGCGGCACTAGATCTGCTATTTTTGAAAAATCGTGAAAATGTGTGCAAATCGTTGAATATATATATATATATATATATATTATTTTTTTAATTGAACATTTGTAACTAAAATCTTTGCTTCTGGAGAGATCCCTGGAACAACATATTTTACAAATGTACGCTTTAAAAAGTAAATATTCAGAGATCTCCACAATTTCTTAAGATTTTTCCAAAAAATATCAGATCTACAAGCATTTGTAACATTTGTAACTCAAATCTTTGCTTCCGGAGAGGTCCCTGGAACAAAATATTTTACAAATGTTCGCTTTAAAAAGTAAATATTCACAGATTTCCCCCCAAAAATAAGATTAAAAAAAAAAGCAGATCATCATCATCATCATCATAACCTTTATTTCAGCTCGGAGTACAGTTGAGGGGCAGGCCCTCATTTTCAATGTAGCCGAGATCTACAAGCTCATAACGGGGCACTCGTGCCGTGCTAGGAAATGACACAGATGCGTTCCCGTCGGTCTTAAAGGGTTAATATATTATACAAAATTCACTGGTCTCTCTCTCATAGGTGCCCCATAACCCATTTATCACTTTTGACAACGGCACAAATGACTTTGGCTAAAGAGCGGGGATGGAACAGAACATGTGGCCCCGGTGGTGAATTCTATCTGCAACCACATGTACAGAGAGAGAGAGAGTGGGGGGGGGGGGAGAGAGAGAGAGAGAGAGCTGGAGAGAGAGATTTGTCATGTTGTAATTCAACCTCATGATGAATAGGTTTACAGATACAGCTGCTTCTACAGGTGAGAGGTGACTTGGAGTTAAGTTTCGAGAGCTGGTGTAAATATTGAAGCCGTGTCCCCAATTTCTACAACAGACAAATGTATCGTGAGAGCAAGCACTGCCCTTACCCGTATATACCTTTTCTATAACCTTCCTTCCAGCAAGCTTTTGAAATGACTATAGGGAATGCCTGTGTAATCTAGAAGTAGAGTGTATTTTTCACTCGCTTGTGTGACTCTCATAATTCAAATGTACTTTCTCTGAGTTGGCCTGTAAGTTGTTTAACCCATTTAGACCGGGAAAAAATCTGTCATTTTTAGATTTGTTTGGCTATTCAAAAATAGCAGATACTGTATAAATGGTAAATAAATGGTAAATGGTGGATTTGTAAAGCGCTTTTATCCAAAGCGCTTTACATAGATTGTGCATTACATTCACCCATTCACACACACACATTCATACACTGATGGCGGAGGAAACCATGCAAGGTACCAACCTACTCATCGGGAGCAATTAGGGGTTCAGCGTCTTGCTCAAGGACACTTCAACACTAACTCTGGGGGAGCCCCCCAGCCCGGGATCGAACTGGGAGCCTTGCTGTTTCCAGTTCACTCTACCCGGCCTCACTACCCCTGAGCCACTGCCACGTATACAAGCTCTTAGCGCGGCACAGAGTGCGCCGCTTTTAGAAAAATCGTGAAAATGTTCGCAAATCTTTGAATATATTAAAGCAAACATTTGTATTTCAAAACATTTCTCAAATCTTTGCTTCTGGGGATTCTACAAATGTCTTTTAAGTCACAGTTTTTCTTTTCTGAAAAAACGTATGTTGCTACAGTATAATCAGTGGTTCAAAAGAGCTATTACTAAAGTGCCATCCCTTCGTTTTCTGACCTTAACTGCTAGACCATAGGGTTTCAGTCTATTGTTGGTAGGAGATGTGTGACAATCCTTGTCAACAACATCCAGTCAGATGTTGGTAAGAATGGATAAAAATAAAACGTATGTACATGTTTCGTATGCTAGTTTGCTATGCAGCTACTTTAACAGCTGTTTCTCTGGATAAATGCTGTTTCCTAGGGCAACGGCTACAAGCCGGATATTCACAAAGGCTTGAATGTTCAAAGCACGCGTTTTCTTTTGTTTACACCCGAAATGCTTGTTCTCTCAATAGCACTATAATTTAGCAACCACTTACTGTACCCTGTTGTTGGTTCAATGTTGTTATTATTTTTTTCTGACAGAGGTTAGAGGCACTTAATTTGAACTTGCACTTTGTATTCTGGATAAAAACATAGATCTGCTAAAAGCTTCAATTGTAAATTGCAATGCCAAAGGCTATACTCAGAACTCAGAAATTCTGATGCCAGGAAATGTCACACTGGATTTGTAAGGCTCTACAAACACGAGATCAGTTAGCGTTCGGTTGTTGAATTTTGTGTACAACGTTCTTCCAGTTTTGTGGTTTGTTTGATGCACTGCAAGGCAATTTATGCAATGCATAGATTAACCACTGTGAAATGTATGCCTTGAATGAGGAATATAGTACTCTACAGTATGTATTATGTATTTGTATTCTACATGTATGTCTGTTTGATTCCCCTCTGGGCAAATTAACACCAATTCTATTTGAACACTGTAACTGCTTTTCATGGCGCTAGGACTTGTATGCATTAACCCATGCAGACCTGGAACGTATCTGTGTGTCATTTTTAGATTCCTTTTGGCTATTCAAAAATAGCAGATCTACAAGCTCATTGCGCGGCACCGAGTGCCGCGCTATGAGCTTGCAGATCTGCTATTTTTGAAAAACCGTGACCATTTGTGCAAATCTTTCTATTTTTTAAAGCGAACATGTGCAACTAAAATCTTATTGCTTCTGGGGATTCTACAAATGTCTTTTCTTCTGAAGGCTTTTTTTGAAAAAACATATGTTGCTATTTATCAGTGGTTCTTAAACTTTTTCATGTCAAGGACGCCGCAAATGATATGTATTTGTCCACGGACCCCCGTCTGAAAATATTTTGTTCCAGGGACCACCAGAAGCAAATATTTGAGTTAAAAATGTATACACATATTCAAAGATTTGAACACATTTTCACGATTTCTTTCAAACAAAATAGCAGATCTACAAGCCCATAGCTCGGCACTCGGTGCCGCGCTATGAGCTTGTATATCGGCTATTTTTGAATAGCCCAAAGAAATCTTAAAATGACACCGATGCGTTCCCGGTCTTAATGGGTTAAAATGCATCCTTACTTCCATTTGACATTGATAAGTCACTTCGAAAATCCCAAGGGTAGAGCGGCAGATGCAGTACTGGGATTCTTCCCTTTGAACGCATAAACCTTCTCGGAAAAGGGCAACACGAGAGCATGCAACATATATACATTATAATGAGGCTTTTATTTCATATTTCATTTTACCATATGCACGATCATGAAACATTTCAGGGAATGGGTTTTGATGGCTGTTGCCGCCATAAAGCATTTTCCACGGGAACAGGGACCTTCCACGTGCATGGCTCTCGACTCAAATCATATTTCACCCGCCAAGATGGCATCAACGCGCTCTGAAGAACCACATGTTGCAATGAAATATGAATCGTGCCATGCAATAAACAAAACTCGTTTTTATCACCTATGGACCCATACATCTAAACCATAACTGCCAACCTAATGAAAAGAACTGATATATAATCATGCAGTCTAAATTCAGATGCTTCTCTAGCAACCGGTCTCTGCAGGGTATTAAATGCAGAGTTGAGGAGAAAAAGCAATAAGCGAATGTGGGAACCTGCACACGGCAATCAATAGTGGTGTAATTAAGGGCCTCGGAGTCCTTTCTATAAAGCCATTTCACATTGTTCTGCTCCGCTCTGCTCTCTCTCTCTCCTGCGATGTAATTGCCACGGAAATTTGTTACACTTTTGGCATTTGTTCGGGAGTGAGAGAGATGGGTGGGGGGAGTGGGGGGGGGGGAGGGGGCGTTGATGGTACGAAGAGAGAAATTAAGAAAGGAGAATGAGAAAGAATGCAGGCCTTCAGTACATTGGGTATAGGATCAGCACATGCTGATTTGCTGAAATCTCTTTTTTTTCGGTTGTGGTTTTGGCTTGCAGTATTAGTTGGATATAAAGTGAAAATGGCTGTTGAGGAAACTCAACACACGTGCAAATGGAAATCTGTTGTAGCCCAAAGCCTGAATTTAGAGGAGTTGGCTTATTATGCCAGGAAGGTTGTGGTGGTTCAAAACAAATCGTTGCCCGTGATGAATTGCGCATCTCAATATATGTGTTTTTATATTTGTAGAGTTGGATGTGAGGCAGGCAATTATCAGTAAACCACTGACCACTGAATAGTTGGAGGCAAAACAACCAATACAACCAATAATACACCTCTACCTGTTGTACAAAACTCATAAAATATCGCAACACAGATTTCACAGATATCCCATGGAATGTTTGCAATGGGGTTTGAATAAATTAATAAAATAAGCTTTATACCAAACGAAGGCTTATAACATTTTTGTTCGGGAACATAATCTCAACAAATCAACATTTATTTATGTTTTCAGATTTTCGAACACAGACAAAAAAATATCAACAGGTAACAATACATGTATGTCAGAGACGAAACATGTTTCCATTTGATGGAAGTGTAAGTGTTGCTCGTGAAACTCTTAGGCTTATGTTAACCCCTGATCTGATTTTCTTCATAAACCGAAAACGCATTGGGAATGGAAGGCCCCATTGCTAACTCACTTCTGGGTGTCACGACTACTATAATCTCTCAAGGTACTGTAGATTCTGCTAACAGCAGAATCTTGTCAGCACCACTGCCCTAAATACGTAGTGTTGTTGTTAGTAGGCATAAACACAGAAGCACCCAAGAGGAAGTGGACTAAGAAAGGGGAGGAGCCAAACATAGTTCATGTTTCTACACAAAAAAAGTGCTCCCAGAGGCAGAAACAAAGGGGAATGGGTTCCCAGATTGCACGACTAGTACAAAGCTAGCCTAGATATTGGCCTATCATGCACTTAACACAGCACGAGGAGTGTGGTGGTGTGCAGTTCAGTAGTTTTCACAGATGCCATGTTGTGGCCTGGTGCATTGAATAGACAATTCAGAGCAGCAGAGATGGAGCCTGACAGGGTGTGTTCAATGCATTAGTCACTCTTAACCCATTGAGACCGGGAACGCGTCCGTGTCATTTTAACATTTATTTGGCTATTCAAAAATAGCAGATCAACAAGCTCATAGCGCGGAGCTTGTAGATCTGCTATTTATGAAAAATCGTGAAAATGTGCGCAATTTTGAAAGCAAAAATGTTTAACTCAAATCTTTGCTTCTGGGGGGGTCCCTGGAACAACATATTATGAGATGGGGGTCCGTTGCCAAATACATATCATTTTGGGGGTCCTTGACCTGAAAAACATACGTTTTTTCAAAAAACTGTTAGGATTTAGAAGACATTTGTAGAATCCCCAGAAACAACGATTTGAGTTACAAATGTTCACTTAAATATAAAAATATATATTCAAAGATTTGCACACATTTTCTTGATTTTTCAAAAAATAGCAGATGTACAAGCTCGTAGCGTGACACTCGGTGCCGTGCTACGAGTTAAAAAATGACACAGATCTGGTCCGGTCTTAATGGGTTAAGCAGCTGCAAAGATGAGAGGTGGACACCCACAGATAGACGCATGAGCTGCATGTGTACAGACCATGACATGGGCGCGCACACACGCACACACACACACACACACACACACACACACACACACACACACACACACACACACACACACACACACACACACACACACACACACACACACACAGTGCAGGCTAGTAAAAGCATGAGCGTATAAATTCAGGGATTACAGCAGGTGGTGAGAGAGAGACACAGATAGAAAGGTAGTGCAGATGGAGTGATGCGGTCACACACATCAGTACTTATAGTAGGCAGACGGTCACACAGATCAGTACTTATAGCAGGCAGACGGTCACAGACAATCAATCACATACAAATGGACACAGACATGTATAAACCCACAGATTGGCATTGCTGGAAAAAAGTACTCTCATGTCTTACTTAAGTAAAAGTATCAATACTGCATTGTAGAAATACTCTGTTACATAAGTAAAAGTCTGGAATAAAAAAGTGACTTGAATAAAAGTACAAAAGTATTGGTATCAAAAGGTACTTAAAAGTGCCAAAAGTAAAAGTAGAAAAATGTTTGAAAATAGCTGATCTACAAGCCCACACACGATGCGACGCGTTTTGGAATCATTTGGGATTTTTTTTTTACCCAAAATCGTCTCTTCTGGGGGTCCCTGGCTCAAAATATTTTCAGATGGGGGTCCGCAGGGAAATACATATCAATTTGGGGGTCCACGGCACGAAAAAGGTGGTATAGGTGGTTAATACAGCACATATGATTTAACTGTGTATGGCCCGGCCGTGCATCCCCTCATACCCCAGGTCTTCTGTTGTTTATTCTCCCTTTTGTTCTTGGTGGTTCCCTGTTTATTCGGTGCCAATTCTCCCTCCTGCTGCCAGTCGATTTGAGCACCTGTGACTCATCAAGCTCCTGCAGTTGGAGTACCCTCTGCTCTACCACTCCAGTAATAGGCTCTATGCACAGCAGCCATATTGGAAAGAAACTGGGCCTCTTCTTACTTCCTTCACAGGTGTTACCAATGATACTAATGAAGGCTCTGTTCCATTCTGGTCAGGGTGCTGATATTGTGCATGTTGGCTCACTAGAAACACTCAATTTTTGGTTCCCAAATGGCCCCTTATGGTGGGTGTGTAACTCTGAGAGTGTACAAATGGAACCAAATGGACCCTTACGGGTCCATTTGGTTCCATTTGTACACTCTCAGAGTTATGGGGGTCCTTGAAAATAAGACAACCACTGTGCCACACTAAATGGAACAGAGCCTTAATTAGTATCATTGGTAACACCTGTGAAGGAAGTAACGAAGAGGCCCAATTCATTCCCAATATGGCTGCTGTGCATAGAGCCTATCCACCAGATCGTTCAGTTCGCCAACCTGGTACTAATAATACAGCCAAGTTCAAGTTCTCCGTCAGTACTCTTGTGATACCTGAACTTACTTTGGACTCTGTCTGTCTCTGCCTGCCATATGGTATGTGGGGGTGCATGCTGCCTTTCCGACATGTCGCCTTTCCGACGTTAACGAACCCTATACCTAACCCTCACCGCACGCGGAAGCCACTAGTCGGAGTGGCGAGATGTCGAATGGGAAGGAGCACCCCCGGTGTGGACGGCAGTGTTGATTTTGACAGCAAATCTTGATTTAGTTTTAGTCATAGTCTTTTGAATAAAATTCAGTTTAGTTTTAGTCACATTTTAGTCATCTGAATTGTCTTACCTTTATTCTAGTTTTAGTTGCCTAAATATCATAAGACTTTAGTCAACTAAAATCTATAGCTGCACAACGCGTCGCTACGCGTTGTGAGCTTGTAGATCTGCTATTTTCGGTCTGTCACACACCCATGCGCACCCATGATGACTCGTCTTAATTCTACTGGATCTCTTCTCCACTAGTCCCTCCCAAACATTTTAGTCTAGTTTTTATTGTCTCCGCCAGGCCGAAAGGCATGGCGAGAGAGTATGTTTTACCCTCCGTCCGTCAGTCCGTCCGTGTATGTGTCCGTGTGTGTGTCCGTCCGTGTGTGTGTGTGTGTGTGTGTGTCCGTCCTGTCTGTGTGTTACCAGCTAATCTCCGGCACCGTTGGCCCGGTCGCTCCGAAACTGTGCAAACACACTCCCTGGATGCCAATTCAGAACCTCTGCCCCAATTCTTTCACATGGGCCTGTTATAGCGCCACCAGGAGGCCGATTTGTGCAAAACCCATTTTTTGACATTACTCCAACAGATTTTATCCAAACGTCATGCAAATCGGTACACAGTATCTCTGTAGTCATGTGATCAACACGGATCTGTCCGATTTCCCATATTCTTTCCTGATTGGCTAAGGTTGGCTTCCAAAGTTTGCAGGATTGGTCAATGCCTCAAATCATGAACGCAGCTTGCAATTTCCGTGAAATTTCACACGCACATTCCCATTAAGCCGAGGAAGAAATGCCACCCATTTCACATTGGCCTGTTATAGCGCCACCAGCAGGTCTAATTTAGCAAAACACATTTTTGGAACAAAATGCCTCAAATCATGAATGTAGTGTCCGATTGCCGTGAAAGGCCTAAGAAGAAATGCCACCCTTTTCACATTGGCCTATTATAGTGCCACCAGGAGGCCACAATAACCTACCTGACCTGGCGGAGACCTGTGCTCCGAGGAGCACTTTTTCTAGTTTGTTGATGAAATTGACACGCACGCACGCACACACGCACGCACAGCCATGAGTAATGAGAGCCAGACTGCATCTTCTTTCTATGGCTGCAGTAAAGTGCTCCCTTCTCTTTTTAAGTGCCGATCTCCACGGAGGCTCCCCTGAGCAATTAACCAATGGACAACCTATACAGTTGGGCTTAATTGAATGTGAACTAGATAAAGTGCTCCTCGGAGCACAGGTCTCCGCCAGGTCAGATACGTTATTGTGGCCTCCTGGTGGCGCTATAATAGGCCAATGTGAAAATGGTGCCATTTATTCTTAGGTCGTTCACGGCAATCGGACACTGCATTCATGATTTGAAGCATTTTGTTCCAAAAATGTGTTTTGCTAAATTAGACCTGCTGGTGGCGCTATAACAGGCCAATGTGAAAAGGGTGGCATTTCTTCCTCGGCCTAGTGGGAATGTGCGTGTGAAATTTCACGGAAATCGCAAGCTGCGTTCATGGTTTGAGGCAGTTTGTTCAAAACGGACCAATCCTGCAAACTTTGGATGGCAACCTTAACCAATATGGGATATCGGACAGATCAGGGTTGATCACATGACTATAGAGATACTGTGTACCGATTTGCATGACGTTTGGTTGAAAACTGTAGGAATAATGTGAAAAAATGGGTTTTGCACAAATCGGCCTCCTGGTGGCGCTATAACAGGCCCATGTGAAAAATTTGAGGCAGAGGTTCTGAATTGGCATCCAGGGAGTGTGTGTGCACAGTTTCGCAGCGACCGGGCCAACGGTGCCGGAGATTTGGTGGTAACACACGGACGGACACACGGACGGACGGACGGACACACGGACGGAGGGTAAAACATACTCTCTCGCCATGCCTTACGGCCTGGCGGAGACAATTAAAGGAGAAAAAAATAATTTTAAAGAAATAGAAAGAAAGTAAAGGAGGAAGAAAGGAGGCAAGACAGATGAAAACAAATGATAGCATATAATCCCATGAGTGGTCAGTAAAGCAGGCAATCGATGGGAGATTACTGCTCTCTCTCTCTCTCCCATCCCTATCTCAGTCGTTTTCTTTACTTCTATGGTGTCTGTGTCTCTCTTCTTGTCTCACCATCTCTCTGTCTATCTGTCTGTCTCTCTCTTCCCATTCTCCACCCTCTCACTCTCTGCCTGTCTTTGATTGAATCAAGGTAATAGATGGTTTCAGAAGCAATGCGCTGCCATGCGGAACCAAGGGTCGCTCACAAGGTTTTGTCTGCAGGAGTGTCTGTCTCCTGAGGCTAGTGGAAACACACACTCCCTATCTCTCTCACACACACACACACACACACACACACACACACACACACACACACACACACACACACACACACACACACACACACACACACACACACACACACACACACACACACACACACACACACACACCATCTGACACCAACATTCCCCACTGAAACCAATACTAATGACGAATCAATACTAATTTTAGCGTCAGCTTCTCTGTACAGGTAACTATTGAAGAGTAGGTGCACAAATCTCTCTCTCTCTCTCACACACACACACACACACACACACACACACACACACACACACACACACACACACACAAAGAGCTTCCCCCACCAATCCCTCCTATAGGACGATCAATATCACCCATGTCATGGCAGTGGGCACTTCAGGTCCTCTCTGATTATCAGTATATATGGTCCAGTCCATCCAGGCAGCATGGATGCATGACAGAGAAACCGCGTGTGTGCGTGTGTGTGTGCGTGTGTGTGTGTGTGCGGGTGTGCGTGTGACATGGGAGTCAGTGAAGGGCAGTGTTCCAGTTAATGATCAGCTCCTTGGCTGTATTGGGAATAATAGTGACAGATAGATTTCAAAAGCCCCACATCTACAGACAGAGGAAGGAGAAGGATGTGTGGACATAAAAATGGAGAGAAAGAAATTAAAGCAAGGTAGAGAGAGAGAGAGTGTGCATGTGAGCGTGCGTGCGCGTTGAAGAGGGAGAGCGAGGGAAAGAGTGAGAGAGAGAGAGAGAGAGAGCGAGAGAGAGAGAGAGATAACAGTGTAGGAATCCCCTGGGTGATGATTCAGAGATAAGGAGGGATTTACTCTTTCAATAGCAGGAATTACCACCTAATGCTAACCTCATCTCTCTTCTCTTTGACTCTCATTCTCAACACTCTGCTCTCATGCGTCTCTCTTTCCCACTTTCTCTTTTTTGTGTGACTCTGCCTGGCTTTGTGTGTGCGCGTGCGCGTGTGCGTGTGTGTGTGTGTGTGTGCGCGCGCGAGTGTCTTTCACTGGTTGCTCTGCTAAGTTCTCGGTCTCTTTCTGGCAGTGTATTTTGTGTGCTTACCCCTTGCTCTCTCACACTTTATCTCACCCCTGTTTCACACTCACATCCACTTACCCCACACACCAACACTTTACTATAGTATAGTGGAGTATTATTTTGTTAGCCTAGTTTGACTTACTGTGTGTATGCACCATAGAGTTAACAAAAATAATAGAGAGGGCACCGGATATCGCCTCCCATCCACTTGCATTGAATTGCTCACCCATGCAGCGCTTGGGCCGAAATCACCCCTTCTTACGGGTTGAGAAATGTGATGGGCGAGGCCTATTTGGGGCTTCTGCGCGTCACTTCTGTGATGCGTTTTGCGTCACCGAGGTGCGCAGCCCAAGGTTGCCAGATCTGCTTATTATAATTTCCCCGCAAGATTTTATTTGAAAACAGCCGATCTACAAGCTCACAACGCGTCGCATCGCGACGCGTTGTGAGCTTGTAGATCTGCTATTTTCAAATAGCTGATGTATAGGTTAAAGTGCGCATGTGGCCCATAGTCGCTTGTTTTGGGCTAGTTTTCCTAGACCTGGTTGCTTGTTTCTCTCACAGAATCTGGCAACACTGGCACAGCCCTGTGCGCAAGCTTGTGCGCAAGCTCGTGAGTCGAGCCCATTGGTCGAAACCGTTTCCGCTTGTTCATGTATACAGTGGCCCCCAGCTGCAGTACCTATGAATGGCCAGCATGTCCAATGCGGTTCAATGCAACCACTGGGTTCTGGGGGCTTGGTATGCACACGTACATTTAGGCTACTGTTAACCACTTCAACCTGGGCCCTTGGGAACCCATAACATCTACCGCTCACTCAAAGGGGAATCCCCTCTTTCACCAAAGGAGATATCAGGCTTCTGTGCTGATAGACTAAATGTTTCCAAATAATAGTACATTTCATGAAGGCAGTAAGATTACCCATTGTTTTAAATGAGTGAGGCTTCTTCATAATGGTCTACACACAAGCATGCACACACACACAAGCCCTATATAGTAGCCTATAGCAGATTAACCCATTTAGACCGGGAAAGAATCTGTGTGATTTTAAGATTTCTTTGGCTATTCAAAAATAGCAGATCTACAAGCTCATAGCGCGGCACTCAGTGCCGCGCTATGAGCTTGTAGATCTGCTATATATATGTATATTTTAAGGCAAATATTTAGTAACTCAAATCTTTGCTTCTGGGGATTCTACAAATGTCTTCTAAATTCTACAGTTTTTCGAATCTATATTTCTATATCCATGATTCTCAATCTATTTCATGTCAGGACCCCCAAAATTATATGTATTTAAGTGCGGACCCCCATCTCAAAATATGTTGTTTCAGGGACCCCCAGAAGGAAAGATTTGAGTTAAAAATGTTCGCTTAAAAATATATATTCAAATATTTGCACAAATGTTTAAGATTTTTCCAAAATAGCAGATCTACAAGCTCATAGTGCGGCACTCGGTGCCGCGCTATGAGCTTGTATATCTGCTATTTTTGAATAGCCAAATAAATTACCCAGATTCTTTCCCGGTCTAAATGGGTTAACTTTTGAAATTCTAATTGCCTGTCTATAAATGTCTCTGCTGATTAAGCGTCGGCCCATCCGGCCGTCACACTGGCATTTGACGAGTGACTATAAAACATAAGATGGCCGATAACACATATTGCGGGGCAGAAAGGTCAGAGTGCCGTCTAAAATATGACTATTCAATTTCAAATATTAATTACAATTCTGTGCCGTTAAAAAAGAAAACCTTAAACCAATCACCTTGGTGTGAATGGCAGTATTTTAAAATCCACAATCAATCAAACCATCATAACCCAGTTAGATATAAAACGTATACTGATGACCATTACTGACATATCTCCTTTGAACAAATCATTGTTATAGTCTGCATTGAGCATGCCCATCAACTGACACGGTGCTAACCCACAGCACTTGTTAAATGTGACCTCACTCACTGTGTGTGTGTGTGTGTGTGTGTGTGTGTGTGTGTGTGTGTGTGTGTGTGTGTGTGTGTGTGTGTGTGTGTGTGTGTGTGTGTGTGTGTGTGTGTATGAGATGGGATAGGAGTGGAAGAGATACAGATAAGGGGGAGGGAGAGAGAGAGAGGGGAGAGAGAGGGGGGGGTCGTAGACATTTTCAGGTAGGTGACAGATTTTAAGTACTCATTATGCAGAATATCCCATTCCACAAGTTTTCAAATGTATTATATGTATAAAAGTCTTTTGAAAATAGCTGATCTACAAGCTCACAATACGTCGCATCGTGACGCATTGTGAGCTTGTAAATCGGCTATTTTCAAATGGCCGAAATGTTTATAGGGCTGAAGTGGTTAATGTATGTTTTGTAAAAATCTAAACAGGAACTACAAATTATTGTAGTGGAGTAAAAGTATTATATTTGTCTCTGAGATGTAGTGGAGTAGAAGTGAAAGTACAGAAAATTGGAAATACTCCAGTAAAGTAAATATACTTAAAAAGTACACTTAAGTACAGTACTTTAGTAAATGCACTTCGTTACTTTACACCACTGTTTAGGTGTGCCCAGAGCCAGGAGTGTGCCAATGGTCAGGTTTACACACCTAACTCTAACCTCTTATTAGCTGCAGTGCATGTCGTTTACATCAGGGTGTAATGGAAGGTCAGCATTATGCAGTGTGCCATGTTTTTACCCTTTAGCTTTTAACCACAAACAGGAAACAAACCTCTTGGTTGTCATGTCCCTTTAAGCTTCCTATGTGTGTGTGTGTGTGTGTGTGTGTGTGTGTGTGTGTGTGTGTGTGTGTGTGTGTGTGTGCGCTACTGCGCGCGTGCGAGCGTGGCTGACATAAAGGCCTTGAACTTTGTATATCATCATGACAGTGATACTCAGTATGTCACTGAGAGGTTGACAGTATCTATACCCAGCTTTAGCCACCCACTCAGGGTGTGTGTGTGTGTGTGTGTGTGTGTGTGTGTGTGTGTGTGTGTGTGTGTGTGTGTGTGTGTGTGTGTGTGTGTGTGTGTGTGTGTGTGTGTGTGTGTGTGTGTGTGTGTGTGTGTGTGTGTGTGCGTGCGTGCGTGCGTGCGTGCGTGCGTGCGTGTGTGTGTGTGTGTGTGCGTGCGTGCGCGCACGTGTGCGTGTGTGTGTCTCACTCGTAATGTGTTGTCTCTTCATGCCTTTATCCTTCCCTCGCTTCTTTTCCTATTCCCTTCCTTCCCCTCCCTTATTTTTGCTCCATAATAGTAATAATGACCTCCCTTTCACAGCTTTGTTGGGAATTCCATCATACATTTTCAGGTAACTGCATCAAAGACCTTTACAAGGTTACAGTACCTACCCTTGAATAAGCTTAACTAACTTAAATGATAATGGCTATAAGTTCCAGATAAGAACATTCTCTTATTTACAATGACATCCTGGTCATGACGCACGCACGCACGCACACGCGCACACACACACACACACACACACACACACACACACACACACACACACACACACACACACACACACATACACACCTGGGGGTTCAACGAGTACAACAGAAAGGTTCGGGCCGTAATAATGCCAGCGTCACAGCGATAAGCCAAGGGTACTATAAATATTATACTACAGTATGTAGTGTTCATTTGAAAGATTCCCACTGCTCCCTTCCACACCTATATATATATATATATATCTATATATAAATCATGTCTCCCTCCTTCTCTCCGTCTCGCTGACCTCTGGCCTCCATTCATTTTCTCTTTCTTCACTCCATCTTTGTTTCTTTCTGTCACTCCATCCCTTTACTTCCATGCCTCCTTCACTCCGCCCTGTCCTTACCCCTCTCTCTCCCACCCTCCTTCACTGACCCTCTCATCTCTGCTGTAAGTGAGGTGCTTGCTGCAGTGAACCTGACCAGTCATTTCTACAGTGTTCAGCTCATTGATATGCTAGCAAAGACACACGCACAACTAGTGATGCTTTTAAATGGATATGTGAATCTGGGAAAGAAATGCAAAGAGCATATTCCACTGTGTTTTATGATGTGCCGACAGTGTGTTACTTTGAGTGCTGTAATTTTAATAATAATGATAATATCTCAAATTCATACAGTATAGCACTTTTCTAGTACCCTAAGACGCAAAGTACCCAAAGACGCTTTATGCTTTCAACCGTGAATAGAATAGAATTGATGAATTAAGTACAACACATTTTGCAACTCATATGCTACATCGTACCAGACACCTTGGAGATTATGAGGCTGACGTGTAGTGCCTAGACTTTTTTACAACACCAACTCAGCAAATCCTCAGCATTCATTTAAGTTCACCCCAATGCTCGCTAGAACTGCAATACTTATGCAATATTCCTGTTCATAATAGACCGAATATGTTATTATGGGGTCATTTCAGCCTCGGACGCTCCTAGAGCACCAGTGAAGGACAGAAGCAGGATTGGAGAGCAGATGCCAGGGTTAACCATGGACCGTATGTATGGTAAACCCTTCTTGTTGTTGACCGGGGTCCCACAGGGCTCTATACTTGGACAATAGCTGATCTACAAGCTCACAATGTGCCGCAACGCGACATGTTGTGGGGTTGTAGATCAGCTGTTTTTTACAACATTTTCATCCCCAAATAGGGACGCTAGGGTTCATGTGGTTAAGATAAGATATTCATCCCGGAGGGACATTCTAGTGTCAGGGTAGCAACAGCAGTAAGGAGTGAGACTAATTCTACACATTATGTAGAACTAATGCAGGATTCAAGTTATGGAGCTTCAAAATGAAAGAAAAAGTGTATTCATTCACGTACCTGCGTTAGGAGGCATGGCTAGTGGAGTACAGGCGTCTGCTTGGCCTGCAGACGGAGACGACAGTAATCGCTGGGCCAGGAAGGCAGAGATGGGCTGGACCAACATAGATGTCAGAATACCACCATCTTCTCTGGAAATACCAACTACAGTGAGAGTGAGAGAAAAAGAGAGATATTTTTGACCCTATTTATACGTTTTTATAGATGCAGTGTGGTCTGGTCATTCTTATATAGCTCAATGGGTTTGACTAGCTGACGGGTGCTTCATTTGCATTACCTGGATCTCTCGTCTCGTTACCAACCTATACTGTGGGTTATGCAACGTCATTTTGGGGGAAAATGCGACCATTAGCAAAATTAAAATCTTTTTCAGTCATGGTACTTCCGTTTAGACACTCAACCGTCATAGCAGAGGTCTTCAACAGGGGGTCCGGGACCCCTAGGGGGTCCTCAGAGTTACTACAGGGGGTTCGCCAAATCTGTGATTTTTGCATTAACCACTTCACCCAAACATCCCTATTCTGAGGAGTACTTTAGCCAAAAATAGCAGATCTACCAGCGCACAACGCCTCGCAGCGCGAGGCGTTGTGCGCTGGTAGATCTGCTATTTTTGGCAAAGTGGTTTGGTATAGGGGGAAAAAAGAGCAGACTAAGTACAGAGTGAAAGGTCAGGTTTACTAAGTGTTGTTTAAGTACATGGTTAAATGTCTGGAAATACACATTATCATGAATCCAACATGATATAGTGCTGTGAAACAAGTCTATGAAGCTGCCTATGAAATCTATGAAAAAATAAATATTTTATACAACATATAATGGGGGTCCCTGCTTTATTTCGCTCTCAGCCAAGGGGTCCTTGGCCTGAAAACGTTGAAGACCCCTGGTCTATAGGTCTTGCCAGTGTGGGTAAATAAGCAGGGTGTACTCAAGCCAGCGAGAGCAGCGGTGCATCGGTATCGGTGCTCCGCCTCCAAGCTGGGGAGTTCACAGGGAAGAGAAGTACAGACACTGCGGAAGCTCCTCTCTAGTCTGGCGGCTTGTTTGTAAAGGATTTATACATATTAGGTAGTAGATATGCCACTGCCTACCAGTGTTGATTTCGTCGACTAAAACTATGTCGAAAAATGCTCGTCGACTACCTTTATTCACTGACGAAAACTGAATAAAAACTAAATAAAACTAAGCTTTAATGACTAAAACTAAGACTAAATATATTGACAATTTCGTCAACAAATAAAAACTAGACTAAAATGTTAGTGAGGGAAGTCATTTTATATTTGGTTGCACTCGAGTGTTGCGCTCTGAAAATAGCAGATCTACAAGCTCACAACGCGTCGCGCTGCGACGCGTTGTGAGCTTGTAGATCTGCTATTTTCAGCATGCAACCAAGTGTAAAATCAGCCATTACCACGCCATCAAGGCACCACCACAATGCATTTTAGTCGACTAAATCAACTGTAGATTTAGTCGACTATAATCTTATGATATTTAGTCGACTAAAACTAGACAAAAACTAAAACATGTCAGATGGCTAAAATTATGACTAAAACTAAATGGAATTTTATTCAAAAGACTATGACTAAAACTAAATCAAAATTAGCTGACAAAATCAACACTGCTGCCTACTGTCTTTATCAATGTCACACACCTACAACTGCTAGTTATAAACACGCACGCACGCATACACACACACACACACACAGTTTGAATCATATCACCAAGTCAAGGTAAGGTTTTATCAAGGTAAAATATTGCCTGGCATGTTGCCTGACGTAGGCTGTAGCTTTGGCCGCACAATGTCACAGGTAGACCCAATTCAACTGGCACAGCGTGACAAGGCGGATAATCACAATTTCACCTTTTTTTTTCATGTCGCACAGTGTGAAATGTCAAGAACGGCCAAAATCATGCAGTGTTCCTTTAGAAGTGCAGAGGGTGGACAGATGTGAACTAAATGCTGCAAGTGACTCACTGAAATGCTCAGTCAACTGTAAGCTCATTAATTCTATTTGACTTCGAGCTAAAAATCGGTTCCATCTACTGTACTATTTGAGCTAACCAAAGAATAAATTGAATATGTTAATACATATCAAAGAGACACTGATGCACATCCCTGGTGTAGGAAATGATGTTGCTCTGAGGTATACAGTGTACTGTAAATAGAAATGACTATTAAAACGCTCTCCGTCAGCTACGAGAGGAAGGTTCGGGCAGCCTAGCCTATCATGCAAATGTACAGTACAGTGTATTGAGGATTAATTTAGATATTGTCATGAAGGGTTGACTTACTCAGAGGCTCAGGATTTATTGCATTTGTTTATCTTGTTTATATATTTACTGTACCTTGGGACAGAAGCACGTTGTCCAGAGTCTGCATCTTACAGCTAAATAGCCCATCCATTCAAAAATACATATTTATCAGAATTAATAAATCATTCCCACGTAAACAGAATGCTTTTTGAAGGATGTATTTGGCGGCCCGTGTCCTAAACAATGGTGAGTCAATACACTGACAGCTTCAGGTTATGAACAGCCAATCTTTCCATTGATAATAAATGCTCATTATGTGTACACTGTGCGAAGGAGTTCTCCTAAACGCTATGGTACTTTCCAGCCGTTGCCCGCACACCCCTGGTAGCGCAGGCTGCGCAGCCTCTCGTCTTTAGTCAAAATAAAAAATACACTTTCGCTACACACCAAAACAAAGACGGTTTTAAGATGTTGAAAGCCTCTCCTTAGTGGGAACACTCAGAGCCCCCCACCTCACATCTAAAATACACTTTTTGGCCAGAAAATAAAATATTTCACCAGAAGGAAAAATCTGGTGAATAGAAAAATTCCATTGACCATATCTGCAGAGGTTTGCAGTGCAAAAAAACCTTCCTGCACTACCGGGGATGTGCACGCAACGACTCAAAAGTCCATTTGGTTCCATTTGTACACTCTCAGAGTTAAATGAACACTGATGACGGTGATACAGTGTAGATTGGGACCTCCAAGAAATCTAAATGGTTGAGTCCCTGGCATATCTTTTCAAATGGGGGTCCCTGGGCTAATATTTGTCAATTTGGGAGTCCTTGAGGCGAAAAAGGTTGAAAACCACTGGTCTAAATGGTTTAAACCGACAGACATTGCCATCCTTAGAGTCCCTGTGCTTACACTATGGTGGGGCTGGGCTGGCAGACAGTATAGGCATTAAGTTGTTTGTTTATGTGCTGTTGATTCCATCTCTCAGTAATTGCTATAGGCAACAGGATACGTTCAGCCTGAGTGCACCACAACCTACACATTGTTAGTTAGCTACCAAGAGATATGTACCGTGTGCCCCTTCATCCACGACAAAATGCTCAAAGTGGTGTGTGTGTGTGTGTGTGTGTGTGTGTGTGTGTGTGTCTCTCTCCTCTCTGGGTTTCTGTTCATCCATCAGCATCTTTCTCCTGCCTTCCTGTTCCATAGCTTTTCTTTCTCCTTTCTCCATCACCACCCGCCCACTCTCTTATTTGACTTCTCTGTCAATTCAAACAGCAGAGTTGTTTTTCACACAAAGTCACCCAACAGGACATGTATACAGTAGGATCATGGAAATGGCTGCACAATGGCTGGGCTAAATTTTCACCTCTCCCACTTGACCTCCTGAGCAACGCCCTCAATCCTTCCACCACTGTTGGGAACCTACATTTGCCACATTAAAATTGCCATGATGTCAACTGCAGTTGACATACACTACAAATGTAGTGGAAGTCAGGACAATGACCAATAAATAAATAAAGGAAAAACAATAAAGAAAAACAAAACAACAAGAAACCTTAAAGTCCAGCTAATATTTTTTTTTTTTAAATAATCATAATAATTCACCCTGTATGTCATAATTTTTTTAATATGTGCCCCAAAAACCTGGAGACGTTTTAAATGTCTCTGAATTTTGATATTAATGCCTGGCAATGAATGTGTTAAATGTGAACATTTTGCACACACACACACACACACACACACACACACACACACACACACACACACACACACACACACACACACACACACACACACACACACACACACACACACACACACACACACACACACACACACACACACATATAACTAAACCACATCAACTGTACAGACCGACTGTACGATCCGTCCAACACTCAATCACTCAGGCCTCCAGCAGTGAGCGAGACGGTGCAGTGTGTGCCAACAGCAATCAGTAGTCCATGCACTACCTCCAATAAGATGGAAATGGAGGGGGAAATGATTCATTAAGGAGGCTGGATCTGTCCCCCTTTCTCTACATGCTCTTGATTAGGTTCTCAGACTAAATTCTCCTCTGTTTTATTCAAATGGGAGATAATTATTAGCGAGAGTAATGAGAGAAGGACCTGAATACCCCTAGCATAGGCGGTTTGAGTCGGTGCTAATCTCACCGGCAGATAATGAGTTTCAGGTTAGAATAATACAGTGAACTCAATGATATCAAGTCCACGATCCCACACAATGCAGATAGACACAAATGGACACACTTGCACACAATGTACACAGGCATGCGATTGTGCACAGGTGCATGTACACATACATGTGCATGCCGTGCGCACGGACCCAGTTATGCACGCGCACAAAGCACGTGGCCATGCCAACGCATGCATATTCACATGCACGCTAGCACATACACACAGGGGTGTGATTGGGATGGTAATTCTGCACCGATTACATTTCTAAGCATTTACAATATGAGAAAATGAACAGGAAGTAGAAAATGTGGCTCTATTTGGAATCATTAACCATTACCACGTTCTAATTGAGTCAGGAGCCGGTGACTTTGTGAGCCCTGGAGGAAGAGACTCATTAGAGATCATTAAATATGATAATGTGGTTTCTGTCTCAGTCGCTGTTCGGAAACAAAGCCGCCTTTGTTGTACCAAACACCAAGACTGGAGACTGTTCATCACAGCCTGTGGTGAAAAAACAACAGAGCAAGACATAAGTGAGGTTTCAGAAGAAGCATTTGTACTGCAGTTAAAGTCCACTTGCATAGAAAATAATGCAAGGAAAAAGAAAAGTAGAAAGAAAACAAGTGTGTGTGGTTCCAACAGGAAAGCCCCACAAACCTGTGCATTTTTGGTGGAAATCTACATTTATTAATCTGAAAACACTCCCCTAGCATCACACTAAACCTGTCAGTAAGCTTTATGAATAACTTACAACAGGTTTTATTCTGATGCTATCAATCATTTTGTAGGACTAAAAGGGTACAGTACACTCTAGTAGCTCTGCTGACTCTTCTGTACCGTTTTATATTTTAAAAAAGAGCTTCATTCAGGCATCGACCAACACATAAGGACAGGATTTATCCATACACACGTGTCTGTATATCCGTATGTAGACGCATAAAAAGGATTTAACACTGAAATGCTTTCCACAGCTATGCACACGTGCACATACTGTACGTAGTAAAACACGTATAGGGTCCATTGGATTTCATATGTTCACTTTTTAAAGAACACTCAGGATGCAGTTTATACAGGCATAGACTCCCACATGTGCACACAGTCAGTCACACACACACACACACACACACACACACACACACACACACACACACACACACACACACACATCCAATCTGGTGGGCAGCGTTGATAAATGGCTCGGTTGAGACATATAGAGTAACTTTCCTTATTGGACACAGAGACGTGAACAGCATTGAAGATCTACAGGAGCCATTTCAGATTCATCTTCCAGACAGAGGTAGGGAGCAATTTGTTCCAATTTGGTGTGTCCCAGACAGTTGTGATTATGGACTTGTAGTGAGTTTAAGGATCCCACAGACATGTTTTAAATTGATCTACAAAACATTGATTCTCAAGACATAATATTTGATTATCTCCACCGGCACAGCCGTTAGTCAAAATCAGACCGGCAATGCACTTCTTTAGCCTCTGCAGGAGTCTGTTTCACCTCCCTCTTTGCATTATAAATCTGAGGTTTGCTAGCAGTAATATTTGAGTGATGGCCCTGCATTGGCCCTGCATTTGCATGTAATTTACCTGACCATGAGCAATCATTTTGGGCATGGCAAATAGCATGGCCCACCTGGAGGTCACCACACAAGACCACAAAGTTGAAAAAATAAATAAAATAATAATTAGACAGTGCTGAATCAAGTTTATATTAACACATTGACTGCCAAGCCCGTAGTCCTACGGGCCGTTAAATCCAACCGTTAAGTGCCAAGCCCGTAGTCCTACGGGCCAAGGTCTTTTTAATGGTTTACATTAGATTAACCCCTCAGGCACTTTGTTGGTTAATCTCTTACATGAAAATGACGTAGAAGTAAAAAAAAAAAAAAATCTGAACATGTGATCACACAAAACATCATCTAAAGCAGTGATCAGGGGTCCCAAATCTAAAGTTTAATCCCAGTAATCACTCTCTCTCTCTCTCTGCCTCAGCTGGGCTGCAGTAATCAACAAAGCCGCATGGCAGGTTCGTTGTGGAAGCGTGTGCACATCACATTCCACGCTGGTAATGTGCACGCGCATCCATGCACTCTGACTGCCTGTAATCACTGAATAGCAAGCAGCTGGCTCTATGGGGGAAGGGAGGGTGTGCACGTCAATGCTCGCACTCGTAACGTGCACCCGCAGCAGCAACCTTCCCCACAGATCATAACACAAACACACAGCATGTTACCCCTTTGATAAACTGACTGATCGCGCCGCCAATATTGTTGTTTTGTAAATAAAATAAAAAAATCTGAACATGTGATCACACAAAACATCATCTAAAGCAGTGATCAGGCAAACCTAAAGTTGAATCCGAGCGATCGCTCTCTCTCTCTCTCTCTCTCCCTCAGCTGCGCTGCAGTCAACAAAAGGAAGCGTGTGCACATCACATTCCACGCTGGTAATGTGCACGCGCATCCATGCACTCTGACTGCCTGTAATCACCGAATAGCAGCAGCCGCTCTATGGGGGAAGGGAGGGTGTGCACGTCAATGCTCGCACTCGGATCTGGATCCAGGTTATTGTGACCTCAGATCAAAGCCACGGTGGAAAAATAACAGGTGTCCTGAGATCGGAAACCTACAAAAGGGGCATGCGCGAAGCCCTCTTTCTGTGCATTTTCAAAAAGTTTATCCAAGAGCCGAGGGCTCGGCTTGGGAACCGGCCGGCGGCGGCTCTCAGTCGGGGCAACAGTCTTTTTTCCAGTGGTAAGCATACTTTTCTTTATCGTTTTATGTGTTACAAGTTGATTTGATCGAGTTGTATTCGTTACTACTTCATCTGACCGTGCGTTTAGTTGATTCAATGCAGAAAAGTAAACTATCGTCGTTGCCCGCGTTGCCAGTTTGCTAAGCCATGGTTCACATGACGCTTGTATCTGTTTCAGGGCTAGGTCTGCTAAGCCACACTGGACTTGTTTTTCTGTAAATCTGCTTGGAAATTATGGTAATTGTGGTTGTGATCTTGTAGATGGACTATTTTCACCTTTTTTTAGATATGTTTGAAGTGCCCATGTGGCCTAATACTCGGCTATTCGCTTCTTGTGGGCTCGTTTTCATAGACCTGGTTGCGTATTACTTTCCCACGATCTGGCAACATAGACGACAGGCTGTGGCCCGTTTTGAGTGACTGTATGTGGCTGCGGTTCTCAACCTGTGGTTCGTTGCTCACATACAGCCACATACAGTCACTCAAGACGGGCCACAGCCTGATCGTGCCAGATCGTGGGAAAGTAATATGCGACCAGGGAAAGTAATACGCGACCAGGTGTGTGTGTGTGTGTGTGTGTGTGTGTGTGTGTGTGTGTGTGTGTGTGTGTGTGTGTGTGTGTGTGTGTGTGTGTGTGTGTGTGTGTGTGTGTGTATATGCATGCATCTATCTTATGAGATGATTATGTTTAGGCTCTATTGATTTTTTTTTATTGTGTAAAAATAGCAGATCTACAAGCTCAAAGAGCTGTGTGTGTGTGGTATTAGGGGTGAGTGAATTGTCAATTATAGCACAGGAATGAAAAAATGCTAAAACCAGGGTAATGGTAAATGTATTCTCTCATATTTATTTATTCAGTGTATATATGCATGTGGTCTGTGGATGATAAATGCTTTGCTAAAGATGGACATAATATCTAAAAAAAAGTATATGTTATGTTACACAGGGTCGCATGCTAGTGGTGAGGAGGAGGTGGAGGAGGGAGCAGTTGGTGGAGCGGTTGGTGGAGCTGGTCGTGCAGGTAAGAATTATTATCGTGTGTGTGTGTGTGTGTGTGTGTGTGTGTGTGTGTGTGTGAAAGAAAAAAGTATTTTATGGTAATGATCTATTTCTATAATTCACAGGACATCCCCTTCACAGCTGGGACTCCGGGTCCTCAGAACGCCGCTGCTGCTCTGCAGTCTGATGAGCCCGTGGACTTCTTTCAGCTGTTACTCATCAGTGGACCAGGACATTTCGAGCTCAGTCTTCCTGTGATGTTTCTCCTTCCTGGACACGGGCAGCATGCCATCAGGGTGCAAGGTGGAGATCATCGTGACGATTTTTGTTTTCTTGGCTCGCCATGCCAGTACCATCACGTCCCTGGAGTGGCGAGAGATGGTGGACCCCAGTGGCAGCTTTGCAGGGGTAACATCTGCGATGGCTGGTGGCTGTCCTCGCTTCTTACGAAGGGTCCCGCAGACGTATGTATTTTTCTTGTCCAGGAGCATAATGGCCGTCCCCACCGAGTTGTACAGGTTGTCCATATAGAGCCTATATCCACATCCGGCTAAACTGCCTAAGAGTTGTGTTATGATGGCAGGTAGTGTCTGCTTCCGCTTACAGTATGGCAGCATGTTGTGGAGGTAGCCTGTTGCTGAATCACACAAAATGTACGACCTGATGCCGTACTTGACCGGCTTCTGTGGGGCATAGACCTTGAACTGTGGCGTCCCCGCCACAACAGCATTCCCTCATCAAGACTGATGTCCACGCTCGGCAGGTACATCTCCTGGAAATTGGCCAGCAAGGACTGCAGCACTGGGCGGACTCTCCAGAGTTTGTCTGCGTCTTCGGGCTTTTTTGGTACAGGGCGGGGGATGGTGTTGTCCACGAAGTGGAGGTTGCTCAAAATGGCCTGGAACCTGTTCCTTGGCATGACTTTCCGGAAGACAGCGGCCTCGATGTACTCATCAGTGGACCAGTACATTTCGAGCTCAGGCTTTTGGTTGATTCCTGTCAGAAGAAAGAGCCCCAGGAAGCGCTTGAGCTCGTTTAGATCCACCGCTTTCCACTTCTTTGATCTGCCATACTTCTTGTCACTGCGCGGCTGCTGTGAGGCATAGAGGTTGGTTTGAGTGCAGATTTCCTCCAACAACTCATCCTAAAATAAACACTTATTTTTGTTTATGTATTTATTTGCACTGATTGCACTCAATTTATTGATTTGAATGATTAGTATTTATTATTTGATGTAGTTACGTTTAGTTTGAAATGACTTTGAAAGCACTTTGTGAAGCAGCTGCTACTATGTTGTTCAACCTATCAACCTCAACCTGCCTATTCATACTGCTTCATGCCAGGCAGATGTTTTACTTTTATTTATTTATTTTGCTCTAATAGCACCAATTTGTTGTTGTACTCCCTAGAGATTCATGTCATAAATGGCATAAGAGAAAAAAAGGCAAGCTTGTAGATCTGCTATGAATGTAGTATTGAGATTTTGAATTGTGTGGGCAAAAAGTTTGGAAAATGACGCTCTCGATGAATATATTGATGTTGCACATCAACTTTGAATTATTATTATTTATTATTATTTGAAAAAAAAAATGAAGAAAAAAAATATATAGTGAAAAATGTTGTTTGAATTGAGCACTTTGGAGCGAAACAGAGCAATAAATGTACAATCAAAAGCATTTTTTTTTTTTTTATATAAACAAGTATTGTTTACATGACTGATGTCAATGAAGGCGCGAAATAAATTTGAAACACTTTTGAAATCAAGTTATGCCTCTAAATGTGTGTCATTTACTAAAACGCTCATATCTCAGCTTCTGAAGAAAAAGGCCTCTTTTTGGTGCATACCAAGCTGTATTCAAACTCCTCTAGCTAAAGAACGGAGCATGGTATCAACTCACTTTTTCTTTCAGATGAAAGAAGAGATTCTAAGCTTTTTTTTTTAGATATTCTATGTTTTCATAGTCCTAGTACAAAATGTTCTGTGGGCCCTCAAAAATGAGTCAGAATGGTCAAAAACCTTGGCAGTGGGAAGCCATTTCTAGAAAACCCCTTGGCAGTCAATGTGTTAAAGCCATCAAAGGTCAGTGCAAACGCTCGGAATCGAAAAGGTCGGCTATAGACGATATATTATTCTGGCAGTGAATGAGTTAAGAACGCTTTAGGGTGGCCTGGGCCGTAGCGTGACGGTCCAGGCACCCTAGGCAGCCTGACAGCGTGTCGCGGGTTCGACTCCCGTTCCCGACGACCTTTGCTGCATGTCACCCCCATCTCTATCCCCATTTCCTGTCAGCCTACTTTCCCTGTCCCTCTCTAAATAAAGGTATAAAAAGCCCAAAAAAAAAATCTTAAAAAAAAAAAAAGAACGCTTTAGGGCGCGCTCCCACCGCACTTTTATTTTACCTCTGGGGCTGAATCTGCCTATGCTTTGTCAATGTAAATGCGTGGATTCACGCAAGAGCGGATCTTTCCGCCTGTCGCGCAGACCTTGCGTTTATCCGCTCTACACGACTTGTCCATTTGAAGCAGAATACTGCTGGAGGCAGGAGCTGATTTTCCCCTTCTGTCCAATCAAGTGAGTGGAAGGCGGACCGTCTCAAGACTCAGGAAGCACCACGGTGCTCAAGGCAGAAGGCGGTGCGGGCTACGGGGAGGGTCCTGACTCCCGTTTTTTAGAATCCGCTGGCTGCAAAAAACTGTGACCGCGCACAACCTGCGTTTAACGCTAGCCGACCATGTTTTGGTCGGAGCGCGCCCTTAGAAAGTTTTTCGTTTTTTTTTAACATCCCCAAACAGTGGGTTACATCGTGTCTGTTCCAATCACTCCAGGATTTTGTGTTCCCTCTCTGATCCATACTTTTTCTCAACTTTGTGCCTAATCCATACGCTGCACTCAGCGCTGAGGACAAAACGCAGCCAACCCTTAAACAAAAAAACTCTCGTCGTTTCTTTGAACGACTCCTTCCAGTCGATACCGTTCTCTGCTCGGTGTAGCAAGTGTCAACAAAGCATCTCACCTTCTGAAGAAGATTAATAACCCACGACCTGATAGGAGACAAGAGACAAAAGAGAAGAGAAGATAGAAGGGAGAAAAAGACGGGTCTGGGCGAGAGAGGTGTCAGGTAACAAGAGAGGGAGAATGGGGCAGTGGTGTAAAGTAACTAAGTACATTTACTCAAGTACTGTAAGTACAATTTTGAGGTACTTTTACTTTAGTGGTGTATTTCCAATTGTCTATAGGCTACTTTTACTTCTACTCCACTACATCTCGGAGGCAAATATTATACTTTTACTCCACTAAGTTTGTATGATCCTCTGTGTGGCTAAATACAAGTTTAATGTAAACCCATGAAACCAAATTGTTTTTTTTTACTGGCACATAATAAGTGACTGCATGGAGTGAAATGTATGTATGTAAACTGCGGCTAATAAATTGACTTGACAGCTCCTTATTGGTTCCAGGGAAGGATGCTCAACATGAACCAAGCTGTTGGTATACAAACAACAGGACAAAAATGGCAGAATATTTCCCATGCACAATGAGACAATTGCGTAATAAAAAAAAGAATCTCCTTAGTGGTTAAATTATAACCGAGGCACGGTTTACAGTATAATTTAATTCCTAAATGACCGTCGTAATTACGCATGGCAAACACTATGCTGACCCATGCAGTGTCAACACGCTGTAAAATCAACAGAGGACTGGGTGGAAAAAAGAACATCATATCAGCAGCTGTATAGATGTCATTTTTTGATTTCTTTGGCTATTCAAAAATAGCAGATATACAAGCTCATAGCGCGGCACCGAGTGCCGCGCTATGAGCTTGTAGATCTGCTATTTTGGTAAAATCGTGAAAATGTGTGCAAATCTTTGAAATATATATTTTTTAAAGCGAACATTTGTAAAATATTTTGTTCCAGGGACCTCCCCAGAAGCAAAGATTTGAGTTGCAAATGTTCGCTTAAAAAAAATATACGTATTCAAAGATTTACACCTGCTCCAACAAACCCAGCCAGCAGACCTGTGTCACAGCCTCACTTTCTCTCACTCCATCTCCTGCAGTCTTTATTCTCTCTCTCATCTCTCTCTCCATCGACTGTTCTAGCAGCCTCTCATCTCTCTCACTCTCTGTCATTCTGTCACTCATTCCAGCTCTCTCTCTCTCTCTCTCAGTGGTGTGTTCTACCCATAGAGTTAAAAAAAAATAATAGAGAGGGCACCGGAAATCCCCGCCCATTCACTTGTATTCTCTTCGTTTTCACCCCTTCTTCCAGGTTGGGAAACGTGACGGGCGGGGCCTATTTGCATCACTCTGCGCGTCGTCTCGCATGCGCAGTAGTGTCACCTCCGTGCACAACCCTGTGCACAAGCTCGTGCGCAAGCTCGTGTGGCCAGTCCATTGGTCAGAACCGTTTTCGTTCTCGTTCATGTGTCCGTTCATATCCTTATCCTTATCGCCCCCCAGCCGTAATAAGCTGCAGTACCTATGATCGGCCACCATGTCCAATGTGCTTCACTGCTCTCTCTCTGTTCTAGAGAGACAGCGAGATCCAATACCGACCTCGACGTTGCCATGCCATCGTCGAAACGCTACTGACGGCGTCGGTAACGTCGCGACGCAACCGACCGAACAACCGACGGTCAGTAGCGTTGCGACGCAACCGACCGAACAACCGACGGACCGACCGAACAACCGACGGACCGACCGAACAACCGACCGACCGACCGACCGACCGACCGACCCGCGGAGTCCTTCACGCACCAGGCAACGTCAATTTCCATCCGATCCATCGACCTTATCTGCGCTCTTCTGGCGCAGCCCCCCCCCCCCCCCCCCACCTGTCCCCCCCACCTGCGTGACCCCCCCCCCCCCCCCCCCGGGACCCCCCCCCCCCGGGACCCCCCCCCGGGACGCCCCCCCCGCCCAAGGGGTGGATAGTAATAATTGTATATTTTGCGCATTTGATCCAGAGTAGTTGAGATTTGATTCGGCCATATCTTTCTGAATGTAACTTGTATTTTTATAATTGTATTTTTTATATGATCTGTAAAGTTTATATTTTCATTTGCTACCAGGCATGAATTCATTATAATTTATTATATATATTTTTCCTTATTTTCTTTCTTTATTTACACGTGCGTAATAAACGAAGCATTTTGAGATTTTATCCGCCCAGATCTTTTTGAATTTTACTTGAATTATTATAATTTTAATGTTTATATGATCCGTACATTTTATATTTTCATGTGGTATCAGGCATGAATTTATTTCATTATTTTATTTCATGTATTTACATGCGCGCAATTACACGCATCTAACTATTGGACTCAGCTCTGGGGACACGGTGCGGCTGCAGAGTTTACCTTGCAACATATATGATAGAGCAACTTAAGTGCCTGCAGAACTTAATAATATAAGCACACTTATTCTCCAGGCAGACAGACAGAAACAGTCTGTCTGTCTGTCTGTCTGTCTGTCTGTCTGTCTGTCGGTATATTATGTTACGAGCGACCAGAGTCGCTGTCCTGGCGGAGACCGCGGAGTCCTTCATGCCACCAGG
The DNA here is from genome assembly GCF_963454915.1 of Gymnoscopelus microlampas. Lineage (NCBI taxonomy): Eukaryota > Metazoa > Chordata > Actinopteri > Myctophiformes > Myctophidae > Gymnoscopelus > Gymnoscopelus microlampas. Next base: position 40,535,047 of record NC_139946.1, read on the forward strand.
CAACGTCAATTTCCATCCGATCCATCGACCATATCTGCGCTCTTCTGGCGCAGCCCCCCCCCCCCCCCCCCCCTATCATCTGTCACAAGGGTTTTCAGCCCAAGGACCCCCTGAGAGAGAGATGAAGCCGGGACCCCCTCTATATAAGCTCACAACGTCTTGCGCTTTGAGACGAGCTTCTAGATCTGCTTGTGGATGTGTCTGAGTATATTATGGTGGAGAAATTGAGGCTATTCAAGGATTATTATTATTATTATTATTATTATTATTATATATTATATATTATTATTATTTGGTCCCTGAGTCGAATCGACAGCAGCTATATTTATTTTATTTTAATGTCAATAAAATGTATTCTCTAAATATTATAGGCTACTAATATTTCCTGAATGAATTAACTTAAAGTAAATAGGGTCGGGATGACATGTTGCTATAGTCATTAATTACCCCAACCAACATCAAAGTTACCGTGCATTATCATTAAATCAAATAAAAGTTTATTATTACATCTGTCTTGCCTGTATGTCCTTTCACGGAAAGCAATTGGCACTACTTTATTTAGTGTCCAAGCATTTGGAGAGATTCAGTTTTAACCTATAACTCATCTCTGAAGTGTCTATGTTACTTCTGTGTATTAATTATGAGTTGATTAATACTCAATAAAATGATACATGTTGAAATGTAACTTTCGGATCAGCGCGCATCATGCGCTGTAATTTCTCCTTCACTTTGCTGCCCAAAAATAGCTGATCTACAAGCTCACAACGCATCAGCGGGACGTTTTGAGGAAATCCGATATTTTTGGAGAAGCTCTTCTGTCTATTTAAATGTTCTGTATGAGTCATAATAGTAGCCTGGTTATTAATCTACAATCACCATTTAACGCCGTTGATGAAATGACTGAGCGCGTGTCTGAGCGCATGTCAGGGTGTGTGTGTGTGTGTGTGTGTGTGTGTGTGTGTGTGTGTGTGTGTGTGTGTGTGTGTGTGTGTGTGTGTGTGTGTGTGTGTGTGTGTGTGTGTGTGTGTGTGTGTGTGTGTGTGTGTGTGTGTGTGTGTCTATCTCCAGCAATGTACCGCTTGCCTACAGCTGCCCGCCCCTAAACCCACAAAAATATACAATATAGAGGGGGTCCCTGCTTAATCTTTCTCTCAGCTAGGGGGTCCTTGGGCTGAAAACCCTTGTGACAGATGATAGCCGTTTGAAAATCGCGCAAGAATTAACAGCTAAACTGTTGATAAATAGATAGATAGACAGACGAACAGACAGACAGACAGACAGACAGACAGACAGACAGACCCAGGCCGTGGGAGGCACTCAATCACACTAACCGATGCGCTTTCTTAATTATAATATATAAGAATAATAATTATAATAATCCTACACTTCGCATATATGAATTATTATATTATGACCATACACTAACCACTTCCGACCTATGTTATACGCTATTTGAAAATAGCAGATCTACAAGCTCACAATAACGAAGCTTGTAGATCTGCTATTTGTTGAACAATCACCGCGTTGGGACCGCGTTGGGGGGGGTGGCAGCTGTACCGCTGGAGATAGATAGATAGATAGATAGATAGATAGATAGATAGATAGATAGATAGATAGATAGATTTAAAGATAGACAGACAGACACACAGACACGCCTTTTTTTAGGGTAAGTTTATTTCATTTTTCATTTCTGAAACAGCTCCATTGGCAGCGCAAAGGTGGAGCTTGGGGGTCCCTAATAAAACCACCAAAAAGGTTAGACTACAATGGGCTATATATATGTAAAGTCGACGTTGTGTATTATTATGTTACGTGCGTAATTACGCGCGTCGCAAAACTCTGATTGATATCGTTAGATAAAGTTCATAATTAAATATAATATATTCATGACTGATACCAAATGAAAATATAAACTTGAAAGATCATAGAAACATTAAAATTATAAGAATTCAAGTACAATTGGCAGAGATATGGCCTAATCAAATCTCAACCGCTCTCTGTCTCCTGCACAAATTATGCTGACCTACAATAGTTATGAGTGACCCCCTGGGCTTGGCGGAGGGGCTCCGGGGGGGGGGGGGGGGGGTCGGGTGGCACGGGGATAGCTTGTGGGGGCTAGCCTACAGTGGGATGTACAGTACACGTTGTGTATGATTATGTTACGTGCGTAATTACTTTGAAAAATCATGTGCGGCATCCAAGAGCATCAAAGAGCAGATCCAATGCAGCAGACTCTGTATCGCGCTTCAGAGCTTGTTGATCGGGGGGGGGGGGGGCACGCAGGTGGGGGGGGGCACGCAGGTGTGGGGGGGGGGGGGGGGTGGGGGGGGGGGGGGGGCTGCGCCAGAAGAGCGCAGATATGGTCGATAAATTGACGTTGCGGTGCCATGAAGGATCGACTCCATGGGTGGCCACCGACGGAGTCAACCAACGGCGTCGGTTTCGTCGGTTGGCTCTCGACGGCGTCGGTTGCGTTGGTTGTGCGTCGCAACGCTACCGACGCCGTCATTAGCGTCGCGCCGCTACTGACGGCGTCGCTACTGACCGACGCAGTCAGTAGCGTCGCGCCGCTACTGATGGCGTCGCTACTGACCGACGCCGTCAGTAGCGTCGCGCCGCTACTGACGGCGTCGGTACCGTTGCGACGCACAACCAACTTAACCGACGCCGTCGAGAGTCAGCATAATTTGTGCAGGAGACAGAGAGCGGTTGAGATTTGATTAGGCCATATCTCTGCCAATTGTACTTGAATTCTTATAATTTTAATGTTTATATGATCTTTCAAGTTTATATTTTCATTTGGTATCAGTCATGAATATATTATATTTAATTATGAACTTTATCTAACGATATCAATCAGATTTTTGCGACGCGCGTAATTACGCACGTAACATAATAATACACAACGTCGACTTTACATATATATAGCCCATTGTAGTCTAACCTTTTTGGTGGTTTTATTAGGGACCCCCAAGCTCCACCTTTGCGCTGCCAATGGAGCTGTTTCAGAAATGAAAAATGAAATAAACTTACCCTAAAAAAAGGCGTGTCTGTGTGTCTGTCTGTCTATCTTTAAATCTATCTAAATATCTATCTATCTATCTATCTATCTATCTATCTATCTATCTATCTATCTATCTATCTATCTATCTATCTATATAACTATCTATCTATCTATCTATCTATCTATCTATCTATCTATCTATCTATCTATCTAACTATCTATCTCCAGCGGTACAGCTGCCACCCCCCCAACGCGGTCCCAACGCGGTGATTGTTCAACAAATAGCAGATCTACAAGCTTCGTTATTGTGAGCTTGTAGATCTGCTATTTTCAAATAGCGTATAACATAGGTCGGAAGTGGTTAGTGTATGGTCATAATATAATAATTTATATATGTGAAGTGTAGGATTATTATAATTATTATTCTTATATATTATAATTAAGAAAGCGCATCGGTTAGTGTGATTGAGTGCCTCCCACGGCCTGGGTCTGTCTGTCTGTCTGTCTGTCTGTCTGTCTGTCTGTCTGTCTGTTCGTCTGTCTATCTATCTATTTATCAACAGTTTAGCTGTTAATTCTTGCGCGATTTTCAAACGGCTATCATCTGTCACAAGGGTTTTCAGCCCAAGGACCCCCTAGCTGAGAGAAAGATTAAGCAGGGACCCCCTCTATATTGTATATTTTTGTGGGTTTAGGGGCGGGCAGCTGTAGGCAAGCGGTACATTGCTGGAGATAGACACACACACACACACACACACACACACACACACACACACACACACACACACACACACACACACACACACACACACACACACACACACACACACACACACACACACACACACACACACACACACACACACACACACACACACACACACCCTGACATGCGCTCAGACACGCGCTCAGTCATTTCATCAACGGCGTTAAATGGTGATTGTAGATTAATAACCAGGCTACTATTATGACTCATACAGAACATTTAAATAGACAGAAGAGCTTCTCCAAAAATATCGGATTTCCTCAAAACGTCCCGCTGATGCGTTGTGAGCTTGTAGATCAGCTATTTTTGGGCAGCAAAGTGAAGGAGAAATTACAGCGCATGATGCGCGCTGATCCGAAAGTTACATTTCAACATGTATCATTTTATTGAGTATTAATCAACTCATAATTAATACACAGAAGTAACATAGACACTTCAGAGATGAGTTATAGGTTAAAACTGAATCTCTCCAAATGCTTGGACACTAAATAAAGTAGTGCCAATTGCTTTCGTGAAAGGACATACAGGCAAGACAGATGTAATAATAAACTTTTATTTGATTTAATGATAATGCACGGTAACTTTGATGTTGGTTGGGGTAATTAATGACTATAGCAACATGTCATCCCGACCCTATTTACCAAGTTAATTCATTCAGGAAATATTAGTAGCCTATAATATTTAGAGAATACATTTTATTGACATTAAAATAAAATAAATATAGCTGCTGTCGATTCGACTCAGGGACCAAATAATAATAATATATAATATATAATAATAATAATAATAATAATAATAATAATAATAATAATAATAATAATAATAATAATAATCCTTGAATAGCCTCAATTTCTCCACCATAATATACTCAGACACATCCACAAGCAGATCTAGAAGCTCGTCTCAAAGTGCAAGACGTTGTGAGCTTATATAGAGGGGGTCCCGGCTTCATCTCTCTCTCAGGGGGTCCTTGGGCTGAAAACCCTTGTGACAGATGATAGTTTAATTGACAGATGGATAGATAGATAGATAGATATATAGATAGATAGACAGATAGATAGATAGATACGTGCGTATACGCGCGTGGAAATGAATGACAGATCTCAACCTCTGTGTCAATAATGCGCAAAATATAACATTATTAGGAGTGAAACCCTGGGCCGACGGGGGGTCCGGGGGGGGTCCCGGTGGGTGGGGGGGGGGGCTGCGCCAGAAGAGCGCAGATATGGTCGATGGATCGGATGGAAATTGACGTTGCCTGGTGGCATGAAGGACTCCGCGGTCTCCGCCAGGACAGCGACTCTGGTCGCTCGTAACATAATATACCGACAGACAGACAGACAGACAGACAGACAGACAGACAGACAGACTGTTTCTGTCTGTCTGCCTGGAGAATAAGTGTGCTTATATTATTAAGTTCTGCAGGCACTTAAGTTGCTCTATCATATATGTTGCAAGGTAAACTCTGCAGCCGCACCGTGTCCCCAGAGCTGAGTCCAATAGTTAGATGCGTGTAATTGCGCGCATGTAAATACATGAAATAAAATAATAAAATAAATTCATGCCTGATACCACATGAAAATATAAAATGTACGGATCATATAAACATTAAAATTATAATAATTCAAGTAAAATTCATAAAGATCTGGGCGGATGAAATCTCAAAATGCTTCGTTTATTACGCACGTGTAAATAAAGAAAGAAAATAAGGAAAAATATATATAATAAATTATAATGAATTCATGCCTGGTAGAAAATGAAAATATAAACTTTACAGATCATATAAAAAATACAATTATAAAAATACAAGTTACATTCAGAAAGATATGGCCGAATCAAATCTCAACTACTCTGGATCAAATGCGCAAAATATACAATTATTACTATCCACCCCTTGGGCGGGGGGGCGTCCCGGGGGGGGGTCCCGGGGGGGGGGTCCCGGGGGGGGGGGGGTCACGCAGGTGGGGGGGGCAGGTGGGGGGGGGGGGGGCTGCGCCAGAAGAGCGCAGATAAGGTCGATGGATCGGATGGAAATTGACGTTGCCTGGTGCGTGAAGGACTCCGCGGGTCGGTCGGTTGTTCGGTCGGTCCGTCGGTTGTTCGGTCGGTCCGTCGGTTGTTCGGTCGGTTGCGTCGCGACGCTACTGACCGTCGGTTGTTCGGTCGGTTGCGTCGCGACGCTACTGACCGTCGGTTGTTCGGTCGGTTGCGTCGCGACGCTACTGACCGTCGGTTGTTCGGTCGGTTGCGTCGCGACGTTACCGACGCCGTCAGTAGCGTTTCGACGATGGCATGGCAACGTCGAGGTCGGTATCGGATCTCGCTCCTCCTGCTGTTCTATGGGGGCTTGGGTCTACCGTGTTACGCTATAGTATATGCAGTACCATGTCGAGCATAGCCTCTGATATTCTGTCATCTCTCCCTCTCTGCAATTTTTTTTGGTCATCCTCCCACTGTCCCCTTTCTCTCCCTCTATAACAGGGGTGGGCAACTTTGATGATGGAGAAGGCCACTATATTTCCACACTCACTCCAGGGGGCCACATTGCATATACTGTACAGAAACCTCTTATCTCTGTATTTTAACTTTTTTTGTAAATGAATGCCGTACTTTGACATTCTATGTCACACAAAAGTAGCAAAACTAGCCGATCTACAAGGTCAAAACGCGTTGCAGCGCGACGCGTTTTGAACTTGTAGATCGGCTATTTTTGCTATTTACGGGGACAGAGCTCTGCTCTGTACACGTATTGTTATTGGCAGTATTCTGTCACTTCTTCTTCTTCTTCTTCTTCTTCTTCTTCTTCTGCCACTTTTCGCAGTTCTGGCTGAACCGCGCTGTCGCTTTTTACGAAACTCGGCCATATGGTAGATGGTCATGAAAAACGATCAAAAAATAATTCTCACAATCTTTCGTCCAAAGGTGGCGCTATAGCACTCAATTGAAAATGCCAACTTTGACCAGGTACAACTCATGCCCTGTTTGACCTACAGCCATGAAACTTGGATACACATATGCGTCTCCTCATGCTGAACAACTTTCACCCTCTGACTTTTGACCTCTGACCTTTAGATCTCCCACCATTTTGAATTATATGAAAAACAGTCATTGGCTCCTAACTTCTGAATTTTTTCACTTATGGAAAATCCGTTGGAAATTTTTGTAGGCAGTGGTCCAAGGTTCAAGTGCTAAACGTTTCGTGCAGATTGCTCAAAAATCCCAGGAGGAGATAGATTTTAACTATTACAGTTTAAAGAAAATGATTCATCTGTGCCTAAAACATACATGCAGACTCACATTTCTTTGAAACTTTGCAGAAATGTACAGGGTCATTCCAAATATCACTGAAACCAATCTTACTCCAATTGGCCAAAAGGGGGCGCTATAGCAATTTTTTGAAAAGGCAGACTTTAAACAGGCATAAGTCATGCCTCGTTTGGCCGAAAGTCGTGAAACTTGCTTACACATGTGCCTTGACTCATGAGGAACACACGTATCGATTTGACCATTAAGCTCCGCCCTTAGATTTTCCGCAATTTTGAGCAGTTTGAAAAATACTTGTTTTTGCCAGTTCTGGCTTAACCGTGCATACGCTTTTTACGAAACTCGGCCATATGGTAGATGCTCATGAAAAACTACCAAGAAATAATTCTCACACTCATTCGTCAAAGGGTGGCGCTATAGCACTCAATTGAAAGTGCCAACTTTGAACAGGTACAACTCATGCCCTGTTTGACCTACAACCATGAAACTTCGATACACAAATGCGTCTCTTCATGCCCGACAACTTTCGTGGTCTGACTTTTGACCTCTGACCTTTAGATCTCCCACCATTTTGAATTATATGAAAAACAGTCATTGGCTCCTAACTTCTGCATTTTTTCACTTATGGAAAATCCGTTGGAAATTTTTGTAGGCAGAGGTCCAAAGTTCAAGTGGTAAACGTTTCGTGCAGATTGCTCAAAAATCCCAGGAGGAGATAGATTTTAACTATTACAGTTTTATGAAAATTATTCATCTGTGCCTAAAACATACATGCAGACTCACATTTCTTTGAAACTTTGCAGAAATGTACAGGGTCATTCCAAATATCACTGAAACCAATCTTACTCCAATTGGCCAAAAGGGGGCGCTATAGCAATTTTTTGAAAAGGCAGACTTTAAACAGGCAAAAGTCATGCCTCGTTTGGCCGAAAGTCGTGAAACTTACTTACACATGTGCCTTGACTCATGAGGAACACACGTATCGATTTGACCATTAAGCTCCGCCCTTAGATTTTCCGCAATTTTGAGCAGTTTGAAAAATACTTGTTTTTGCCAGTTCTGGCTTAACCGTGCAAACGCTTTTTACGAAACTCGGCCATATGGTAGATGCTCATGAAAAACTACCAAGAAATAATTCTCACACTCATTTGTCAAAGGGTGGCGCTATAGCACTCAATTGAAAGTGCCAACTTTGAACAGGTACAACTCATGCCCTGTTTGACCTACAACCATGAAACTTCGATACACACATGCGTCTTCATGCCCGACAACTTTCGTGGTCTGACTTTTGACCTCTGACCTTTCGATCTCCCACCATTTTGAATTATATGAAAAACAGTCATTGGCTCCTAACTTCTGCATTTTTTCACTTATGGAAAATCCGTTGGATTTTTTTGTAGGCAGAGGTCCAAAGTTCAAGTGGTAAACGTTTCGTGCAGATTGCTCAAAAATCCCAGGAGGAGATAGATTTTAACTATTACAGTTTTATGAAAATTATTCATCTGTGCCTAAAACATACATGCAGACTCACATTTCTTTGAAACTTTGCAGAAATGTACAGGGTCATTCCAAATATCACTGAAACCAATCTTACTCCAATTGGCCAAAAGGGGGCGCTATAGCAATTTTTTGAAAATGCAGACTTTAAACAGGCATAAGTCATGCCTCGTTTGGCCGAAAGTCGTGAAACTTGCTTACACATGTGCCTTGACTCATGAGGAACACACGTATCGATTTGACCATTAAGCTCCGCCCTTAGATTGTCCGCAATTTTGAGCAGTTTGAAAAACACTTAAACCCAGGATTTTTCAGCTATTTGCGTGAAACTGTATCATCTGTGTGATCTCCTTTTTCACAGTTACTTGTCTGTTGGGCCAATGGCGTCTCCCTTAAATGAATGCCTCACAATCTCAAGGTCGCCAGTTCAAGCCTCACTTGATGTAGACTTAATTTAAGTTGAATTGCAAACAACATGACTGTATCAATGAATACATGTGCAAATGGTAAAGATAACCTGAAATGCTTATTTGAGAGTACGTTTTTTACGTATGACATACTTCATTCTGAAAATAGCTGATCTACAATCTCACAACTTTTCATGGTTTGTGAGCTTGTAGATCGGCTACTTTCATTAGTTTTGGTTCTGAGGAGATGTACAATTTCTTCATTGGTAAATGGCTTGTGAACGAGTGATCTTAGTGTTAGTGAAATAGGGGCTTGGTTCATGAAAGAAGGCAAGAGTTTATGATCTTCAACAGACAATATCAGCCTGGACAAAGCTATAGCACTATAGGTAGTGTTGCAGCCTATTAGTCTGAAGGTTGAGAGTTCGAATCCTGTTAATGGCAGTAGGTTGAGATGTCCAATCAAACCATTATGTTTCCATCTCTCTCTCTCATCAATCTATTGTTTCCATGTCACTCTCTCTCTCTTCAATCTATTCCGTTTCCATGTCTCTCTCTCTCTCTATTCACTGGCCCCGTATTATCGCTGCTTGCAGCTATATTGATAATTGTTTTTCGCTCCCTCTCAATTGAAGGCTACTCTTAGTTCTGGCTGAACCGTGCAGTCGCTTTTTACGAAACTCGGCCATATGGTAGATGGTCATGAAAAACGATCAAGAAATAATTATCACAATCTTTCGTCAAAAGGTGGCGCTATAGCACTCAATTGAAAATGCCAACTTTGAACAGGTACAACTCATGCCCTGTTTGACCTACAGCAATAAAACGTCAATACACACATGTTTCTACTCATGATGAACAACTTTAACACTCTGACTTTTGACCTCTGACCTTTAGATCTCCCACCATTTTGAATTATATGAAAACCAGTCATTGGCTCCTAACTTCTGCATTTTTTCACTTATGGAAAATCCGTTGGAAATTTTTGTAGGCAGTGGTCCAAAGTTCAAGTGTTAAAAATGTTGTGCAGATTGCTCAAAAATCCCAGGAGGAGATAGATTTTAACTATTACAGTTTTATGAAAATTATTAATCTGTGCCTAAAACATACATGCAGACTCACATTTCTTTGAAACTTTGCAGAAATGTACAGGGTCATTCCAAATATCACTGAAACCAATCTTATTCCAATTGGCCAAAAGGGGGCACTATAGCAATTTTTTGAAAAGGCAGACTTTAAACAGGCATAAGTCATGCCTCGTTTGGCCGAAAGTCGTGAAACTTGCTTACACATGTGCCTTGACTCATGAGGAACACACGTATTGATTTGACCAGTAAGCTCCGCCCTTAGATTTTCCGCAATTTTGAGCAGTTTGAAAAATACTTGTTTTTGCCAGTTCTGGCTTAACCGTGCATACGCTTTTTACGAAACTCGGCCATATGGTAGATGCTCATGAAAAACTACCAAGAAATAATTCTCACACTCATTCGTCAAAGGGTGGCGCTATAGCACTCAATTGAAAGTGCCAACTTTGAACAGGTACAACTCATGCCCTGTTTGACCTACAACCATGAAACTTCGATACACACATGCGTCTCTTCATGCCCGACAACTTTCGTGGTCTGACTTTTGACCTCTGACCTTTAGATCGCCCACCATTTTGAATTATATGAAAAACAGTCATTGGCTCCTAACTTCTGCATTTTTTCACTTATGGAAAATCCGTTGGAAATTTTTGTAGGCAGTGGTCCAAAGTTCAAGTGTTAAACGTTTCGTGCAGATTGCTCAAAAATCCCAGGACGAGATAGATTTTAACTATTACAGTTTTATGAAAATTATTCATCTGTGCCTAAAACATACATGCAGACTCACATTTCTTTGAAACTTTGCAGAAATGTACAGGGTCATTCCAAATATCACTGAAACCAATCTCACTCCAATTGGCCAAAAGGGGGCGCTATAGCAATTTTTTGAAAAGTAAGACTTTAAACAGGCATAAGTCATTCCTCGTTTGGCCGAAAGTCGTGAAACTTGCTTACACATGTGCCTTGACTCATGAGGAACACACGTATCGATTTGACCATTAAGCTCCGCCCTTAGATTGTCCGCAATTTTGAGCAGTTTGAAAAACACTTAAACCCAGGATTTTTCAGCTATTTGCGTGAAACTGTATCATCTGTGTGATCTCCTTTTTCACAGTTACTTGTCTGTTGGGCCAATGGCGTCTCCCTTAAATGAATGCCTCACAATCTCAAGGTCGCCAGTTCAAGCCTCACTTGATGTAGACTTAATTTAAGTTGAATTGCAAACAACATGACTGTATCAATGAATACATGTGCAAATGGTAAAGATAACCTGAAATGCTTATTTGAGAGTACGTTTTTTACGTATGACATACTTCATTCTGAAAATAGCTGATCTACAATCTCACAACTTTTCATGGTTTGTGAGCTTGTAGATCGGCTACTTTCATTAGTTTTGGTTCTGAGGAGATGTACAATTTCTTCATTGGTAAATGGTTTGTGAACGAGTGATCTTAGTGTTAGTGAAACAGGGGCTTGGTTCATGAAAGAAGGCAAGAGTTTATGATCTTCAACAGACAATATCAGCCTGGACAAAGCTATAGCACTATAGGTAGTGTTGCAGCCTATTAGTCTGAAGGTTGAGAGTTCGAATCCTGTTCCTGTTCGAATGGCAGTAGGTTGAGATGTCCAATCAAACCATTATGTTTCCATCTCTCTCTCATCAATCTAATGTTTCCATGTCACTCTCTCTCTCTTCAATCTATTCCGTTTCCATGTCTCTCTCTCTCTCTATTCACTGGCCCCGTATTATCGCTGCTTGCAGCTATATTTTGGTATTGTAATCCAGTTTTTTTATTGGAATCCTGAAACTAAAAATGTATATTTAATTTCAAATGCATTTAGTTATACTTATGTTAACATTATGAACTTAAATACAAATACATTGAACATAAGAAAAGATAGAATTGCAATACTAGTCATTAAGCTACTAAGGAAGAAATAATTAAAGCGGGTCATGTTTGGAATTGTAACGGCTGAAATCAATAATATATCAGTATTATGATTTTAACCTGCGGGCCGCATTAAGTGAAGGTGGGGGCCGCCAGTTGCCCATGTATGCTCTATAGGCTTCTCCTCATCCCTCCTCACCCTACTCCCACTTTATCTTCCCCCTTTTCCTCCCACTCTCCTCCTTCCTTCCCTCCCTCGCTCCCCTCCTCCCGCAGTATACTCGGAGTGTTCAGGAAAGTGAGAAGTAGGCAGATCAATACCCAGGCAGTTTCCACAGCCTGTAAATCAGCCTTTCCATTACCAACACTAGTATTACCTAGAAGGACATATACTCTATATGGATGTCTGTGTGTATGAGCCCATGTGTGTGCTTGTTTATATCTCTTCCTGGGGGGGCCTGTCCCGCAGTAACGTCCTCAGTGTTACTTTAACTCTATGTGAGAACAACATGTTACCAACAAGATCCTGTATACGAGGGAATACCAAGGGTGAGCCAGAAAATATCGGAACACTGATATATTATTGATTTCAGCTGTTACAATTGCAAACATGACCTGCTTTTATATAAGTAGCTTAATGACTAGTATTAAAATTATTTTGCCTTTTTTATGTCCAATGTATTTGTATTTAAGTTCATAAAGGTATAAGTATAACTAAATGCATTTAAAATGAAATAAAAATGTTACTTTTCAGGATTCCAAGTCAAAAATAGTAAAAAAGAAACAATTCAAAAATAGCAAAAATAGCAGATCTACAAGCTCAAAACGCGTCGCAGTGCGACACGTTTTGAGCTCATAGATCGGCTATTTTTGCAGTAAATGTGGCCCTCTGGAGTGGGTGTGGAAATATAGTGGCCCTCTCCATCATTAAAGTTGCCCACCCCTGGACTAGCAGGACACTGCCAAAGGCATCAAGAGCTGCCAGCAAGCACATTGGTGCTGTGGGAACCAACACATGGGCATCGGTCACGAGGACGTCCCACACTAACATAGGTGGATGTACTCAAGAAGGACGCAGGAGCACAAAGTACCAGCGAACTGGCCAGATGTATGGAGAACCGGGATGACTGGAAGCGACGATGGAGGGCTCGTCTGAGGACGACCTAGAGAGAGACCAGTCCATTTGGGAAATGTTTTTACACTCTCACTGTGAAATGAACACTGATGATTTTGCTGTCTGGTTGTGTTTGTACCCCCATGTTCTCAGTGGTGGAAAGTACCTTTACTATTATTTACAAGTACTGCACTTAAGTACAATTTTGAGGTATTTGTACTTTATTTGAGTATTTCCAATTTCCAATGCTTTTACTGCTACTCCACTACATCTCAAATATTGTACTTTTACTCCACTACAATAATTTGACAACTTTAGTTACTAGTTACTTTCCAGATATAAATTATAATATTATGAAACATATATTAACCACTTTAGCCCTATTTTATACAAAGGCTATTTGCCGATCTACAAGAATACAAGCTACCGATCTACAAGCTAGCTACAAGCTACCGATCTACAAGCTCACAACGCGTTGCGATGGGACGCGTGTGGCCAGAGAAGTCAATGCATCTCTAACAAATAGGACATCAGGACATCATTTCATGTATTTGTACCAGAGACATAATGTTCCTCGAATCACCTCCTTCACCAACACCAAACAAACCTTCAAAAACAGACGTTCAAGTTGGCCCAATAACATTTTAAGATGGATTATATGTTGGTGTTTCCTTTTCTTTGCTATATTCTCCCCATATATTGAGACAGGAGCTGTCACTGTATAGCTCTTGCAGTGTGCAGAGAGTAGGTCAGATATCCTTTTTTATATTCATGGCTGAGCAAGAATGAGAACATGTTGTAATTTACATTTACCACAGAGAATAAACAAGGAAGCTAGAGTTTTTTTTTTATATATTTTGAAAGTTCAATAAGGAAAATCTTTTCTCTCACACTCCCTCTTTCATTTACACATTCTAATTGTGTGACCATCAGTGGTGTAAAGTAACTAAGTACATTTCTCAGGTACAGTAATTGAGTACACTTTTGAGGATTTTTTTTACTTTACTTGAGTATTTCCAATTTTCAATACTTTTACTTCTACTCCACTACATCTCGGAGGCAAATATTGTACTTTTACTCATTTGAAAACTTTAGTTACTAGTTACTTTGTATATTGTTATTATTATTACAGAACATGCATTAGCCAATTCAGCCCTATGCATACTTACAGGCTATTTGAAAATAGCCGATCTACAAGCTCACAACGCGTCGCAAAGCGACGCGTTGTGAACGTGTAGATCTGCTATTTTCAAAGCATTCGTATACATTTGGGAACTTGTCAAATGGGATATTCTGCAAAATGGGTACTTTTACTTTCAGTACTCAAGTATATTTTAATGCAAATACTTTTGTACTTGAAATCAAGTACATTTTTAATACCGGACTTTTATTTGTAACAGAGTATGTCTACATTGTGGTATTGGTACTTTTACTCAAGTACAAAGTGTGAGTACTTCTACCACCACTGGTGAGCAACTGACCAATCACCGATCAGACTCTATTTGCAGTTAGCCAATCAGGTGGTCATGGTCTCTCCATTCTACAAATGTAATACTAACCCTCTGAACCTGCCATGCTCCTGCTTTCAGACTGAGTGTTTTGCAACCCACCAACAACCCTGTTTCCACCATGTTAAAGGTCTCTATTGTCCTGGGAGTTCAGCGAGAAGGACGCTATTTCATACCATAGCATACCGCCTTGCTGCAAACCGCTTTATCAGGGTAGAACATGCACGTGCACACACAACACATCTAGCGGTAAGGCAGACTGAGATGTGTTGGATGCAGCTAAAAGCAAACTTTCCTCAGGTATCTAGTCTGTCGCCGTACGACCTTCCTAGCCCGCGTTATTAAAGAAAAACGGGCGACGATGGCCAAAAATCTATCGAAAACCGGCGACCGAAAACCGGCGAAAGTGGCCGTTTTCAAGATGTTTTGGCCATTATCTCTGGAACGGAAGGTCCAATCTGCTCAGCTCAAAGCTTGTTGGGTGCGTGGCTTTGAGGACATTATAAGCACGCAATGATACATTTTCTGATTTTTCGGGTTTTCGGCCCTAAAAGTATGGTAATTGCTCGTTAAAAAAAAGGTGCCCTTTTGAAAAACCAAGCCCCTGCCTCTCCAAATCCCTCTTCACGTCCCTGGGGCAGAATATAGATATAGACAACAACGCAACGAACGGATAATGTGAGACAATAGACATGGCCGTAGAATACTGCTCTCTTTCAATCACAATGTGTCCGTGTGTGACATGTATGTGTGAGCACACAGACAGAAAGAGAGAAAAAAAGTTTTTTTAACAGACAGTGGAAAAAGCCACACAGAGTGCAAGACGGGCAGAATAAATCACACGCCGTCTCCCACGGTGATCAAAGGAGGGAACAGGAATGCATTACAGTTAACCCTTTAAGACCGAGAACGCATCTGTGTCATTTTAAGATTTCTTTGGCTATTCAAAAATAGCAGATCTACAAGCTCATAGCGCGGCACCGAGTGCCGCGCTATGAGCTTGTAGATCTGCTATTTTTGGAAAAATCGTGAAAATGTGTGAACATTTTTGAATACATATTTTTTAAAGCGAACATTTGTAACTCAAATATTTGCTTCTGGGGATTCTACAAATATCTTCTAAATCCTAACATTTTTTTTTTTTGTTGAAAAAACATATGTTGCTATAATATCAGTGGTTCTCAAACTTTTTCATGTCAAGGACCTCCAAAATGTTTTTTTTGCCGCGGACCCCCATCTGAAAATGTTTTGTTCCAGGGAGCCTCAAAAGCAAAAATTTGAGTTAAAAATATATTCAAAGATTTGAACACATTTTCACGATTTTTCAAAAAATAGCCAAATAAATCTAAAATGACACAGATGCGTTCCCGGTCTTAAAGGGTTAATACGCACTGCGGGAGGGTTGCTCTCTCATCTTCCCTGAATATGTGACACCACAGTGCTAGACAGTTAGCTAAGCACATACTGAGAGGGAGCAGAGGTTGGAAGAAGTACTCGGATTTTAGTAAAAGTAGCAACAATAAAAAAATACTCTGTTACAAGTGAAAGGTCTGTATTCAACATGTTGCTTGAGTTAAAGTACAAAAGTATTGACAGCGAAAGCAAAAGTACTCAAACCTTTGAAAATAGCAGAACTATATAAGCTCACAATGCGTAGATCAGCCATTTTGAATAGCTGAAGTATAAAATAGGGCTTAAGTAGTTAATGTATGTTTTGTAATAATAATCAGAATCTGCAAAGTATAACTAATAGCTAAAGCTGGCAAATAATTGTAGTGCAGTACAATTAAGTACAATATTTGCCTCTGAGATGTAGTGGAGTAGAAGAATAAAGTATTGTTGAAAAATGGAAATACTAAAGTAAAGTAAAAGTGAATAAACAAATACTTAACCGCTTGAGTCCATTGTGGTTGAAAGGACCACAATATTGGAAATACGCTTTTGAGCTTTCTTTTGTGTCTATCCTTGTATGGACCTGTATTCCATTTTATCAACAACACAAAAGAAGAAAATAATACTTCCACCACTGAGAGAGAGAGAGAGAGAGAGAGAGAGAGAGAGAGAGAGAGAGAGAGAGAGAGAGAGAGAGAGAGAGAGAGAGAGAGAGAGAGAGAGAGAGAGAGAGAGAGAGAGGGGAGATACAGGATGAGAGAGAGGCAAAGGAGAAGAGACAGACCTTCAGAGAGAGAACAAAGATGAACAGAGATCGGTTATTTTGAATAGCTGAAGTCAAATAATTGCAGTGGAGTACAATTAAGTACAATATTTGCCTCTGAGATGTAGTGGAGTAGAAGTATCATTGAAAAAAATAGAAATACTCAAGTAAAGTAAAAGTAAATGAAAATCGTATTCAAGTGCTTGAGTCCATTGTGGTGGAAAGGACCACAATATTGGAAATAAGCTTTGGAGCTTTTGTTTGTGTCTATCCTTTGGACTATTGTACTGTATATGGACCTGATATATAGAGAGAGAGAGAGAGAGAGACACAGAGGGAGTTGCAGGAGGAGAGAGAGAGGCGAAGAGAGTAGAGACAGACCGTCAGAGAGAGAGAACAGAGATGCACTGCCCAGGAGATGTGGAGAATACTATTTCCTGCTTGTCGATATATCCAGGCTCTAGCCTTGTGGAGCGGTGCTATCCACTCTCACACCCTGCAGTCAAACTGACCCGCTTAGCATGGTCCATTTATTTAACCCATTAAAACCAGGAACGCATCCGTGTAACCGCTTTAACCGTTATTTTATACTTTGGCTGTTCAAAAAGCAGATCTACAAGCTCATTGCTTGAGCTTGTGTATCTGCTGTTTTTGAAAAAAAAAAAACATTGTGAAAATCTTTGAATCTACTTTTTTTTTTTCAAACTTTTTTAACCCAAATCTTTGCTTCTGGGGGTCCCTGGAACAAAATGTTTTGAGATGGGGGTCCGCGGCCAAATAAATATAATTTTGGGTGGTCCTTGACTTGAAAAAGTTTGAGAACCACTGATATAGCAATAAAAAAAAAAAAAAAAAAAACTGTAGGATTTAGAAGACATTTGTAGAATCCCCAGAAGCAAAGATTTCAGTAAAAACTGTTTGCTTTAAAATAATATATTATTCACAGATTTGCACACATTTTCAATTTCAAAAAGAAAATAGCAGATCTACAAGCTCGTAGCGCGGCACTCGGTGCCGCGCTATGAGCTTGTATATCTGCTATTTTTGAATAGCCAAAGTGTAAAAATAATGCTTTTTTTTTTGCTCAAATCTAAAAAGTGACACAGACGCGTTCCCGGCCTTAATGGGTTAAATATTTCCACGGCCCAGAGAGGTAGCCGGCCTACACAAACAGGCTGGACCCAGATGAATGCACGGCCTCCTCACAGGGAGGCTAGCCCACAGGCTGAGAGCTCCAGGGAAGCCCATGGTCTGTGAGCGCCAATCGATATTTTTTCGTTTTTTTTTTGGCACTGTATATCTTAACGGTCTTTCCCATCCTGTGCGTGCGTGTGTGTGTGTGTGTGTGTGTGTGTGTGTGTGTGTGTGTGTGTGTGTGTGTGTGTGTGTGTGTGTGTGTGTGTGCACTGCATGCTTGTGTAGAGCCTGATAGTCAACAAAATACATACGCAAGACATCAGTGGTGTAACGTAACTAAGTACATTTACTCAAGTACTGTACTGTAAGTACTTTTTAGGTTTTTGTTTACTCGGTTTGCTCTTTTTTCCCTCTACACCTATATCTCTTTGCCAAAAATAGCCGATCTACAAGCTCACAACACCTCGCAGCGTTGGCGTAAGTTCTACTCAGAAAAGGGATGCTAGGGTTTAATTGGTTATGGTAAAACAAAATCATACCACACAGAGATTTGGTGGACACCCTGTAGTAACTCTGAGGACCCCCTTGGGGTCCCGGACCCCCTGTTGAAGACCCCTGATCTAAATAACACACCTTGAAGAGAGACAATGCATTAATAATTTACAGCATGTAAGATGCCAGCTGCCGCTTCCCAGTGAGTTGCGGCCAAAAAACGTTGTTGTTTTAATTGACCTTGATTGTGTTTTGATATTCCTATGTCGCCAACGTAGCAGACCAAGGGAACAACTAATGCTGCTCTAATGATGATGGCATTTTAATGAAAGCTTAATGACAATCATGGCAAGCCTGATGTTCTTATACAGTCACCGCCTGCCTAGCCTGATTATCAGACTGAAGCTGTGTGGAGCTTCAGTCTGAAATTGGCTGCAGTGTCTGCGATTGCAAGGAAGAGGGGATTCGAATTTCCCTAAACCAATCACAAGAGAGATCCACGGATCTAGCCTGGGACAAGACGAATCTGCCAGTGCAAAAAATAAATCCCTCTACTGCGATTTGGGTCTGGCACCGCTCCGTTGTGAATCCATTTCCTGCTCCCGAAGTCTGGGGTGACCAATCAGGGCCCAGTATTCAAATATGGGAGACTGTAATTGGTAGCTGGTTGTAGGTTTAACCAATTGCGTCGAGAGCCATTGTTTTGATCCCGCCCCCGACCCATCCCGATCCCGAAAAAAACATCCTCATAGAAGCACCAAACTCATATCCACGCAGTGATATAGTCTGGCTACGCGATACCACGGACGTCATCGCACAGCTTGTTTGAGCAGATATTCGCTGATTGGTTTGTCGTAAGACCCACCCCCACACCTCCGACTCTCATTGGACGGTACTGGAGGGTATTGAAGATATCCTAGACTCACATTTCAACACCAGACCAAGAGGTATTCCACTCAGAGAGTGGGCGGGGTCTATGTATCCTATCTTACATTTGGGAGAGGCGTGCATGCGTGGCTGTTCGCCGTTCGCCTCGCCGTTCGCCATGTGTCTTTGTCTGCCTCAGCCTCAGTTAACAGGCTGTCGTTCATCTACAGAGCCGAGTGAAAACGAAGCGGCGGCCATTGAAATGTGTCCGTCTCTTGGGTTGCTTTTGCTTTTGGTTTGCGTCACGTCGACAGCCTACTACACGAGAGCCTCGCGCCCGTGTCTGCCTGCAACGGAGCAGCCACAGGGTTGCCAGGTTTCCAGGTATCGCGCGACTAACAAGCGATGCACACACACAATTCGTTTGGCTACTAGAGCCCTGTGCGCGGCTAGGGGGCCCCGGACCACTAGTGTTTGTACACTCTGAGTTCAATCAACACTTTTACAGTGCAAGCAGGCACGTGCACACTCAGACATCAAAGAGGTCTTGAGCCCTTTTAACTGTCTGTAAAAAGTACCCTCTATGGTGAAAGAAACGAAAATACCCCCACTTTCTATGCTGTATCTGAAGGCAGCGTTCAAGAGAATTGCCTTTTCCAAATTCCCCCAAAACGTTTACGTTGACAGAATGTCCCTTTGTGTATAAATCCATGTTGTATGCCTCGGCGCATCTCCAGTAAAAGCTTGATTATACCTGGTTGAGCGAAAATAGCGCTGCGAGCTTGTAGATCAGCTATATTCGGGTTTGAAATGTCAAACAAAACTCCATCGAAAAGTGCCATTTTCCAATCTTTATGGTACAAATGTTCAGCCCCTGCCACTCTAACATTCTCTGCGCGTTCCTGAGTGTGAGTGTTGGTGCAAAAACTAAAGTTTGAGGAAGGGGGGGATAGGACACAAAGCTGCGTCACAAATCCTTCTCCCCTCACATTACTTTGTTACACTCCTGTACTCACTATGTAATCCTGTCTATAACACAGTAACTTCTGACATTATGACTTCTAGTGTTTTCCGTGCAACTCGTAACAGCCAGGTATACCAAGCCAAATGGCACAGAGCATTTAAACCGAGCAGTTATCTCATAATCATTGATGGGTTTTTCGACCTTTTACACCCTGGTATTTAAAATGGATTATGACTATGCAAGGCCTTTGCCAAAAAGTCCATGTGCCAAAGGTTCTCTAACTCTAGTATTTTGGTTAGCTAAAATGTGCGCTTAGTACAACAGTATATATTTTGGGTTATTCATGTTTCTTTTCTTTTTCTCTCTTTCTTTTTTTTTATACAAACACAGTCCTGGCAACGTTTCAAAAGAAGTGCCTTAAATGTAAAAAGGCTGGAACAAAAAAAAAGGCTGGCTCGGGTCGCCTTGCCTTTAGTTAATGGGAGCCAGCGGTGCGCTTTTTAGAGATCTCTGTAGAGATATCTATGTATTGCCAGCTGGAGAACAGACTACACAGAGTGAAATCACTCAATTCCTACAAGACCATCCCCTGAGTCAGACATGGAATATTGTTTAACGCATATTATATTGATCATGCTGATATGCCATACATATACTTTATGTAAATAACAAAACATAATGCGTCAACAAGTAACCACCATACATCTACATAGTATAACTAGCATATATAAAACAAGAAGTGATGATCTCTTTCTCTCCTCTCTAAAACCTCTCTTTATATATAAAAAAATATATACATATGGTATAATGTCACATCTACTTTCCCCCTGAGTCTTATATATAATGTAGTATTTGTATGGATACATTTATGAAAATGAAACATGTGTCCAAGTGCCAAAAATGACATGTTCCTAATTGTTAGTGTCCTTATTAAGTTGGGTGTCTGGAAAATTATGTTTTAAGAGCTCTCCACTGTCTCAGTGTCTTGTGGAGTTAGTGAGACTGTTGATAATATTGAGGCAAAACAGACTGCCAAAAAAAACATTAGTGCAAGTAATGAGCTACAATTTGGAGCTCCGGATCTAATGTGTCATACTGTGTCGAGTTATAATTGTTCAGGAAAAAGTGCTTATTTTATTTATTATACCAAAAGTTGTCTTAAGTGGAGCCATTTTATTTCAAATCTATTTTGAGTTCTCACTAATATTTGGTAATTAATTTAACAAAGATCGTTTGCAGCTCAACGAAATGTCGCAAAAGCTTCATCTCAGGTCAAGTGCACTGTGAAAACATAATTATCCGGAGAAATAAAAAGTACTGCAGCTTGGAGGAAATGCAGTAGCCTGAAACTAAAACTTCTACACCACGTTGTATTAACATAAATGGATCTTAAGATAAAAAACTTGTTTGGTAATTTCTCTGTTGACCTCAAGGCAACACATTGCAAGTAAGGAAACTAATTCATAATTACTCCCTCTGCATTTATAGACACGACGGTGCAAGCAGGGTAGCAATGAACATGAACTATTAACATTTCATAAAATGAACTATTATAGTCCACTCTAGTTCACAGTCAAAAACAGCTCTGCAGATCTCTTTATTTGTATTTGATCTCTCTGTCCTGGGGGAAGGCGGCATAATTACACTTCACAGCAACAACACGTGGACACGTGGAGCCTACCTGTCTCCCATGTGACCAACAGGGGATTAAAATAACAACTCCCTCCACCATCACCACAGAGTCTGTCGAGTCCACCGCGGTGCAACTGGCTTTGTCGAGCGTCTTGGTTTTCAACCCTTTTCATGCCAAGGATCCCTAATTTGATATACATTTGCCCGCGGACCCCCATCTGACAATGTTTTGTGCCAGGGACCCCCAGAAGAGAAGATTTGTGTTAAAAAAAATCTACAAAATTCTTCAAACAACTTAGCAGATCTACAAGCTCGCAGTGCGGCACGAATTGACGCGCTGTGAGCTTATGTGATCTGCTATTCTTTGAATAGCCAACGGATACAATATGGATAAAGGGGTGAAAATGTATTGACACTTTTTTTGTTGGGGACCCCCTCAAGGACCACTGGTGGTCCCCGGACCACTGGTTGAGAACCACTGGTCTATACGAACACAATTAGCCCGTGTTTGGGGGAGGGAAGCCAGGGCGGGGAGGAGGGTGGTATTGTCTCTGCAACGTACTCCTACAGACTGGGGGTGGCACCTGTCAGCGGGGAGTAGGGTTGCCACCTTCTATGGGGAGAAATAAGTATCTTAACCCATTAAGCCCTGAGGTTCCGATTCTACAAATGTCTTGTAAATCCTATAACATCCTATAATCAGTGGTTCTCAAACATTTTCATGTCAAGGACCTCCAAAATTATATGTATTTCGGCCGCGGACCCCTTTCTCAAAATATGTTGTTCCAGGGACCCCCCCAGAAGCAAAGATTTGAGTTACAAATGTTTGCTTTAAAATATATTCAAAGATTTGCACAAATGTTCATGATTTTTCAAAAATCTAGCAGATCTACAAGCTCATAGCATTCGGTGACGCGCTATGAGCTTGTATATCTGCTATTTTAGAATAGCATAAAATATGCTATTCTTTATAAAGTATTTTATACTTTATAAAGTATAAAATAATGGCTTAAGTGGTTACACAGATGCGTTCACCGGTTTTAATGGGTTAATGTTCAGCCAAGAATCTGAAGGTATACTGTAATACTGTTTGCATAGACATACAGCATACTATTTGCTTTACCACAAATGTTTACCTAATAGGCCTACCCTACGTAGTTACTTTGCATTGCATTTTTGTCTCCGCCAGGCCGAAGGCATGGCGAGAGAGTATGTTTTACCCTCCGTCCGTCCGTCCGTGTGTGTGTGTGTGTGTGTGTGTGTGTGTCCGTCCGTCCGTCCTTCTGTCTGTTACCAGCTAATCTCCGCCACCGTTGCCCCAGTCGCTGTGAAACTGCACACACACACTCCCTCGATGCCACAGCAGAACCTCTGCCCCAAATTTTTCACATGGGCCTGTTATAGCGCCACCAGGAGGCCGATTTGTGCAAAACACATTTTTGGATATTACTCCTACAAATTTTATCCAAATATCACGCACATCGGTACACAGTATCTCTATAGTCGTGTGATCAAGACGGATCTGTCCAATATTTCATATTACATCCTGATTGGCTAAGGTTGGCTTCCAAAGTTGGCAGGATTGGTCCGTTTTGAACAAAATGTCTCAAATCATGAACGCAGCGTGTGATTTCCGTGAAAATTTGCACACACATTCCCACTAGGCCAAGGACGCAATGACCCCCTTTTAACATTGCCCTGTTATAGCGCCACCAGCAGGTCTAATTTAGCAAAACACATTTTTGCAACAAAATGCCTCAAATCATGAATGCACGCTCATTCCCACTAGGCAGAGGAAGAAATGCCACCCTTTTCACATTGTCCTATTATAGCGCCACCAGGAGGCCACAATAACGACGTGACCTGGCGGAGACCTGTGCTCCGAGGAGCACATTTTCTAGTTTTCTTTGCTTTCTATGTATGTGAAAATGTATTTCATTTGTCATGTGTTGACTCGGTTTAGTGGCAGCGACTTCCAGATGGCTGTTGTTTGTTGTAATGAGAAAAGCTATTTCCAATTGATCAAATCATCAATCAATTCAATCGAATTGATTGAATCAGAATCATCTTATTACCACAAGTTTCAGTTTAACTGTGTGAAGAAGTGGGTGTAATCATTATTAGTATTATTATTTTCAACTGTGCTCAATTTATAGTTTAGAATGAATAAGAATTAATGGAGTGTAAGAGAACAGAGTCATGCGCCCCAGCTGTTGCCAGCTGTCAATCTGCTGACTGAATAAGTGTTTCTAATCAGGCGTTTCTACATCACAGCCCATTCTCATAACAAGGTGATCCATTTAAAACACGGCTCCTCCACCTACACTTGATCACTGCTTCTCCAATGCTACTGTAGTTGTGGAGTTAAACTGAAATTCAATGTCTTGCATCAATATTGTCTTTCTTTGGGCCCGCTCTTGCACTGTATACCCATGAGGAGTTTCTGCATTGCATTCCCCGATTTATCTCATAGCATGCTGTTTGTATAGCCTGATTCAGGGAGCATCTTAAGAGTGAAGTACAACTGTATTTCACACAGTATATGTTGCTGTTTCATAGATTGTTAACCCATTCAAACCAGGAACGTATCTGTGTAACCACTTTTGTAAATCTTTGCTTCTGGTGGGGGTCCCTGGAACGAAATATGTTGAGATGGGGGGGTCCAGACTATGCTGCCACAGCAGTAATTTAGTTTGAATCAACTGAGATTCTGCCAATTAGTTTTGTATGAAGGCTTGAAAGCTTCCTTCTTATCCTTAGTGGATTGATAATGTGCATTAATAATGCTAATTAACTTATGCACCTTGTGTTTATTATTTTTAGTTGTGGTATGCATGGCAATACACTGAAATAAACTATGCCACATTGCATATACTGTCTCTCCGTATTTTAACCTTTTTGGCATTCTATGTCACACAAAAGTAGCAAAAATAGCAGATCTACAAGCTCAAAACGTGTCGCAGCGCGACACGTTTTGAGCTTGTAGATCTGCTATTTTTTAATTGGAATCCTGATTTATTTTGTTATTATTTTTTAATTGGAATCCTGAAAAGTAACATTTTTTATTTAATTTCAAATGCATCTAGTTATACTTATGTTAACTTTATGAACTTAAATACAAATACATTGGACACAAAAAAGACAATAGAATTGTAATACTAGTCATTAAGCTACTAATATAGACTTAAGTAATTAAAGCGGGTCATGTTTATGATGTTTGCATGTTTGGAATTGCAACAGCTAAAATCAATAATATATCAGCATTCTGATATTAACCTGCGGGCCGCATTAAGTGAATGTGGGGGCAACATGTGGCCCCCGGGCCGCCAGTTGCCCATGTATGACCTACTCCATCAATAAAACAGCTACTGTAATACACCCGCTCAAGGCTCTATGGTCCAGTCATACTTAGGCTTCCTAATCAGGCAATCACAAGCTACTGTAACTCTCAAGTAGAGTCAAGTGGTGATACAATTAGCCACATGCAATTTACAAGACAACATGTAATTACACTAAATGTAATTATGTGTAGTATACACATACACAAAGTATTTAGTAAATAAACCTGTGGACAGCCTGTTTTACAACCTGCAACAATGTTGTGTTCAGGTCCCATAGGAGGTCTGAACGCACATAACACTCAGTGTGTGATAAGCAGGCAAACATAAAATAACGTACAGTACTATGGCCATATTCTATAGTGTTACATAAGAGTTAAATGGTGAATATGGTCAATGAGACTATAATATAGTACAGTACATCATACAGTACCATACATCAATGTCACAATACAAGAGAAACCCATTCACTGAGACAAAACATCCATAAACTGTTCTAACATGGCTCTTTCAGACAAAAGCCTGAAAAAACTGTTTCTTAAAGATAACATGTGAGTGTGTTTCTAGGGCACAAAGAGCCTGAGGAACAAAAAAACAAAAAAACAAACGTGTTTGTTTTTTATTCCAATATAAAGTATTTTTTTTAAAGACACCAGGTCTCATTCAGCAAAATAATGTAAGTGCTCTAGGGAATGACAATTATAGTAGGTTTATTTGACTCTACTAATAGATATGAATGACCTTCCTTTTTTTGTCCATCACAAGTTAACTCAAAATGCAGGTCTTTCAAGGTATCCCACAAAATGAATAAACCTATTACAGCATTTAAAGTAAAAACAAAAAGGGGGGAGTACATGTATTGCCCACTGAATCCAGATATAACGCAAAGGTCGGAGTCTGGAGACAGTGTTTCAACAGAGGGTGCCATTATATAACTATTATGGATCGGGGCCGTAACCCCTACAGTGGAAAAAGTGGATCTACTGAGTCAGTCTGGCAGGGTTTGCTCACTGCCTCACATTCAGGGCACACTTCTGAGGGTTTGACCCACTACAGTTTGGTGTGTAAGCCTGAGGGAAGACATATAGTGTACTATAGTAGCTTCATCTCAGGGCGATATGCTTCCAAAGCCGCTTGCTTGTGTGTGTGGAAAGAATAGAGAGAACACGAGAGAGAGAGAAAGAGACAGACAGGGATAGAGGGAGCGAGAATCAAACAGAGAAACACAAAGACAAGTAAAGGGCCCCATGTTTGGCACACTGGCACAATCGGTCGATAACAACGCAGCACAGCGTTTTCTGCAATACAGAATCTCCCATCATTGAACAGAAGTATATTGTACACCAAAACCGTTGGCATGGATGTGGCATTCCTGATGTGGGTCTGTCATCAATATTCCGTTGACAAAATATTGTATGTCCCTTTTCCCCCTGTGTGTGTGTGTGTGTGTGTGTGTGTGTGTGTGTGTGTGTGTGTGTGTGTGTGTGTGTGTGTGTGTGTGTGTGTGTGTGTGTGTGTGTGTGTATATATATATATATATATTTTTTTTTTTATATCATATTGCTAATTGCACAGGTTTATATGTTGTTCAGTATATCTGACTGCTTGTATTGACTGATGAAAAAGTTGCCATGTTGTGCAGTAATATAAACTGCTCAAAAAAATAAAGGGAACATTTTGATCCCTTAATTCTTTTCAGCAGTTTTCGTTAGCATTATGTACACAGTTCATGAAAAAACTCAAAAGAATTAAGGGATCAAAGTGTTCCCTTTATTTTTTTGAGTAGTGTAGAAAAGTGTGATGTATCGCGATGCATCGTCGAATCGAATTGAATTGAATTATTTCAACGTAATCGAATCGCTACCTGGTGAATCATAATCGAATTGAATGGTGAGGGCAGTGCCAATGCACACTAATCAGCTGGAGGAGAGAGAGAGGGGTAGAGAGATGGAGGAGAAAGAGAAGAACAGTGTAATTGGGCAGAGGAGAACCAGTAAATGGAGGCTCTGTTATTACTTCGCCTTACGACGCTTATTACTATTCTGCCTTATTCTATTTTTAGGAAAGAAAACTAAACAACATATGCAAAGAAAATAAAAAAGAGATCAAAAAGAAGAGAAAGAAGAACCATATTAAATAGAATATAAGATTCTAATTTCCATTCGTTGTTTTCTTGATGTCTTTAACCTGATTTATACTTAATCATGCAACGTGTGATAGTTAAAATCTTACTGGAACCCATCTTCTGTCATTATTCCCATCCTGCCCCATGTGATTGTACTTTTTAACGCATTACGTTGCAAACAATACACAAATCACAGTGTACATTTTCAAAATGAACGAAAATAATACATTCTCAATTTATAAAAGTTATAGCTTCTTTTTAGGTTAGGTTTTCGACTGTGATTTCCATCAGCCGTTTTATGTGGAGCATTCTTTTGTCCTTGGTCGTCCCAAAAGAACACACACACACGCACGCGCACACCCCCCCACACACACACACACACACACGTCGGGGAAAAAATCATTGCTCCAAATAGAGACCTGCTGGGTCTTAACACCCCTAATAGAGTGTTACAGGGGACAATTTTATATAAAAAAGTATTGGTCCATGAAGGACAAAACACAGATCCACATGGCACGGTTACACCTTCCGGTGCAAGGTTATAGCTGCAGATGAATAAATATGTTGTATTGTAAGTTATTGCCATGTTATTACCATATACTGTATTACATACATATGTTTTTTTTTTCTCTCCACCGTTCATATTCTACTGGCTGTAGCAGATTCCTATAGGCAAACCATCTATTCTCAGTGTCCTCCTGGGTATACTGAGGCAAGCTAGACACAGATGTTCAAATTTCCCCCCGGACTCTATTCTTGCACACATGCACCTCGGAAATGGCACACCAAAAAACCCTTCTGCTGGGGGAGCAACTGTCTTGAGAACGGCAATAATTATGCCAACGCAATTAAGCAAACATGCTCCACTTAAGGTGCCTCTCAATTTTTAAGTCAGTTAAATTTGGAATCAACAGGACCAAAGTTGGTTTCCACATAAAGAATTTCTACACCTCGACCACAACTGAGCCAGAGGCGTTGGCCGTGTAATACTATGTGTGACAAAATTAACAGACGCGTGGAAAACCAATTATGCCAAAAAAGAAGATACAGTACAATATAACTATAACATGACTTTGATAAGCAGTTCAAACTTGAGAAAAAGAGAAAAGGGTTTTTGACTAAATCTCTCAGTCTTTAATTGAGTCTTTGCTCTCTCTCTCTCTCTCTCTCTCTCTCTCTCTCTCTCTCTCTCTCTCTCTCTCTCTCTCTCTCTCTCTCTCTCTCTCTCTCTCTCTCTCTCTCTCTCTCTCTCTCTCTCTCTCTCTCTCTCTCTCTCTCTCTCTCTCTCTCTCTCCCTCTCCCTCCTTGTCTGTCTGTCTGTGCCACAGTCTGTGACAATACAAACACCTCATTCTGTTATAGCGTCATCTCGCTAACTGGCTCATCGGACTACCTTGTTATCCAAGTCAAACAGATATAGACCAGAAGAATTTGCTGCACATTTCCATAATGTTATTGACTGAGTGCTAAGGTGCTGTCCTGCATTGGAAATATGAGCGCACACGCACGCACGCACACACGCACGCAAGCACACACACACGCACACGTACACACACACACGCACACACGACCTGTGTTATTTGCATGACTATTACCACAAAAACCCATGGCTGTCGACATGAGACGAGGGAGCCAATTTGAAGCTCCGCTGCACATCCAATGTCCTCCCTGGTTCAACATATCAAGAACCCAAGGAAAAGACACAGAGAGAGACCCAAGCATTTTGGGACCCACAAAGTATAGCATAATGAAGGCCCAGTGTGTCCTTTAGTGGGTTAAACACACACACTTGGCGCGCATGATGGATCACCCATGAAATAGGCTGTAAGGCGAAGGTTCAGAAAGGTCTGTGTGTGATTAATTTTTTAACTAGAGAGAGTTTGTGTGTATCTGCTTGAACATGACGGCGGTTACTCTTGAGGCTGGTTCCATGGACAAAGACAATACGTAATTCTCTGGAGGCTCGGCAAACTATGGTATAGAATGCCCTTACAATGTAATTAACCCATTAACTCTCTCAGTGCCAATGAAATAAAAAAAAATATGTTCATACTGTGCCAGCAATTTTTTTTTTTTAAGTAAAAAAAAGTGCTTAGGAGCCGAGATACAGCCCTTTTCAGTAATAAGTTAAACAAGAAGTTAATGGAGCAGCAAATCTTCGGGTCACGATCTTGGCACTGAGGGCATTCAGAAAAAAACTCGGTATAACTTGTTGTGTGGCACTGAGAGAGTTAAGACACAGAGTGCTATGAGCTTGTAGATCTGCTATTTATTTTTTTTTAATCGTGAAAATGTGTGCTATTTTTGAATAGCCAAAGAAATCTGAAAATGACAGATTCTTTCCCGGACTTAATAGAATTAAAACCTTGAAGCATGTTGATCTTTGTAGAACCTTGGGTTGTACAGTATAGGTACTTGGGCATGTTAACAAGGCAAAATATATACTTTTAAAATATTTTAATACTCCCTATAACCTGCACATCCTGGTACACTAGCACTAGCATCCCCAAGATCCTTAAAACAGAAGCTGCAGACCTCTAAAAAAAGTAAATGAGTTTGGCTGATCCTTAAACTCTATCCCCAAAACAAATCTTCTCCCTGTTCACTGAATTAGCCTCCAGTGGCAGAGAGAGGAGGAGTATCACATATAAAAATGTGTATGAGTCACAGGATTGTAAAAAACAATTGGTACCCATATAAAAGGTATCTAGAGCATTTACTTTTCTATGCTTAGTAATGTACAGTTATTAGAGGGAGCTCCACAGATGTTGTATCATGCAGACAGGTGCTGGAAAAAGTACTCACATTTCTTACAGTAAAAGTATCAATACTGCAATGTAGAAACACTCTGTTACAAGTAAAAGTCCGGAATTAAAACTTTACTTGAGTAAAAGTACAAAAGTATTGGTATCAAAATGTACTTAAAGTATCAAAAGTAAAAGTAGTAAAATGTTTGAAAATAGCAGATCAACAAGCTCACAACGCGTCGCGGCGCATTGTGAGCTTGTAGATCCACGCGTTGTGAGCTTGTAGATCGGCTATTTTCAAATAGCCGATGTATAAAATAGGGCTGAAGTGGTTAATGCATGTTTTATGATATAACAATGTATATCTGCAAAGTAACTAGTAACTAAATAATTGTAGTGGAGTAAAAGTACAATATTTGCCTCTGAGATGTAGTGGAGTAGAAGTAAAAATACTGAAATTTGGAAATACTCACAAAAATTACCTCACAAACACTGCCTGCAGATTCAAAAGCTATCAGAGAAAGGTCTTGTTTGTGTAAGGGTCTGCATGTGGAAGGGGTTACCTACAAGCCTTAAGTCAATTATCTCTGTTGTTAACTTGAAGTCCTCCATAAAGTGCTGGCTGAAGAGCAACTGGACCTAATTATAAGCATTAGCTGAGTTGTATATACCCATTTTGGTTTTGTTATTTTTAGGTGTTTGTTTGATTGATCGATATCTTTATTGATCATGAAATAAAACATGTGTCACACACGTATGTAACATGCATCTGACTCACCATAATTAAAAGGATAATGCAAACAAAAATCGGTGTCCTCGGACATTGGTGTCCTTAAATCACGTCTCGTCTTTCACACTGGACATCGTATGAATGTATTTATTAATGATTGATGTTCTTTACATGGATGTGCAGATGTAAACAATCATACAGTATATGATTTCATAACTTAGCCCTAACTGACCCACAATTAATGAGCACGAGGCTTATTTCCTTTTCTTTCTTTCTTTCTTTTAACTACTATTTAAGCGACACAAAAAAAGCTCAGTAGAAACTTGGTATTTAGTGGGCATCCATTATTAAAATTGAAAGCCTTTTGAATAATTACACGATTCCTGCTGTGATTCCGGTTCAACTTTATGTCACATACAGTAATTACTCCACAACGGAGTTGCATTAGTGTGTGATTGTTCCGTTATCCCTGACACAGACCTAATCTAGTCCTATCTGCGAGCGCGCATTAAACCATTCAAACCCGGGAACGCATCTGTGGGTCATTTTTAGATTTCTTTGGGCTATTCAAAAATAGCAGATATACAAGCTCATAGCGCGGCACCAAGTGCCGCACTATGAGCTTGTAGATCTGCTATTTATTTTTTTTGAAAATCGTGAAAATGTGTGGAAATCTTTGCATATATTTTTAAAGCAAACATTTTTAACTCAAATCTTTGCTTCTGAGGATTCTACAAATGTCTTCTAAATCCGAACAGTTTTTTTTTTTTTTTAACTTATGTTGCTATATATCAGTGGTTCTCAAACGTTTTCCATGTCAAGGACCCCAAAAATGATATGTGTTTTGCAGCGGACCCCATGTCAAAATATGTTGTTCCAGGGACCCCCAGTAGCAAAGATTTGAGTTAAAAACGTTCGCTTTAAATATGTATATATATATATATTCAAAGATTTGCAGGATTTTTCCACGATTTTTCTAAAAATAGCAGATCTACAAGCTCATAGCGAGGCACCGAGTACCGCACTATGAGCTTGTAGATCTGCTATTTTTTTAAATTGCCAAATAAATCTTATAAATGTCACACTGATTCGTTCCCGGTCTTAATGGCTTAATAAATCATATGGAGAAACTTTCAGAAGCTTTAACCTCCATGCATAATTCAGGCAGTACCAATGCTAATGCTACAGACGCACAGCTCCCACATTCAGCCATAGTATTGTCCCACTAAACAGCCAATTAGCAGTAATGAAGCCGCAGCGACAAACCAACTCGCAGTAAAGGATGAAAAGAGAAACTACTTTTCTCTGTTTGAGCTCAATTCCCCCAATGAAGTTACTAAACTTAGTTTTCACCTTGGAACTCATTTCTTCTAAAGTCTGTTTGATAGTTTTCACTATACAACCTACACAGTAAGAGCTCTTTCTTTGACATGCTTTAAAGGGATCCCCGGCTAATAAGCCAAATATGCCTTAATACATTATTAACACATTGCCTGCCAGAGTTTTTTCAGATTTTTAGCTGTTGCCTGCCAGGGTTTTGCCATGTTTTTGGTACCTGTTCGCGTAGCCACAGATTTTTTTCCTCCAGTATGATTGATCCCCAGATGGTTTCTAATCACAGATGAGATTCAGGTGTGGTTTCACAAATGTCAACGAGGTCATTTTGACCTCGTTGACATGTTTGGTTGATGTTTCAATATAGCTCAAAAGCAGTAGTTTTAAACCAAAAAACAAAGTGAATTGTTTGTCCGTTTGAATTTTAACATTGAAGTGAATGGAGCAGCAAATCTTCGAACATTTTTAGCTCCTAATCTGTTCATAATTCGACAAGGGTTGAAATTATAAAAAAATGCAAAAAAAAAAAAAAAATTTTTTTTTTGAAAAAAAATTTTTTTTTTTCCCTTTTTTCCAAAGACGTATATATACGTCTTTGGCAGACAACAGCTGATAATTAAAAGACGTATATATACGTCTTTGGCAGCTAATGTGTTAATCGTCTTCTCAAATTAAAAAAATATATATTTAATTTATTTTATAAAAAGTTCATCTTTCACTCAATAGGGACAATGCCCGTCGCAAGTTGATGATGTCATTTGTCCATGTGTGGTCTAGCCCTATGGAATGTATGGAAAAGTGAAAATAAAATAAATACGTAATACTTCCTATAAGGTTAATATGAACATCAAATCAATATTATAAATATGTTTTTTTGCACATGCATTCCATAATGTCCATAGGCCTAGACCACAAATGACATCATCATTGCCCCTCTTGAGTAAAAGATTAACTGTTTCTAAAATAAATAAAACATTTAAGGTATTTTTGGGGGAAAAAAACTACATTTTAGTTATAGAGGGCACTTATAATGTATTAAGGCATATCTGGCTTATTAGCCAGGGATCCTTTTAACCGATTCCAAATCAATCTTGGTAAAATATTTACATCAACACGAAGCAAGTTGATGTGAAATTCGACTCAGCGAGATGATTGCTTTGAGATTGCTGCTGCATTTGATTTTAATATCAGAAAACTAAACAAAACAAAAAACATGTAAGGAGCTTATAGCTTTCTCATGATGAACTACAAACATTAAAAAAAAAAGAAAATCATGTTGGTAGCTTGTTCAAATCGTTTTAGTTAACTGCCTGGCTTGTAAACTAATCAGTGCAATTTAAATGTGTCCATGTAATCTCAATGGCATTCACTCAAGTGTGATGTCAAGGATTATATGGCCCCATTCATCTCCATTCCACGCCACTCTACCCGGCCGCAGCCATCATAAACTCATATGAAACAACTAATGAATTCCAATCAAACTCTTACTGCTGTCACAAGGATATGGTGAAGTTCAACCATGATAATGTGGGAAAATAGAATACATTTGATGCATATTAAAGGTCAATTATGTTTGTTTTTTGCAAATAAAATGTTATTTTGTCAAATCTGTATGGTAGAGTTTGTTAATACAATCTAACTTATACAACTGGGGTGGTTGTATTTGGTCCCAGTTCTTCTATTGAGACATTTTGATCATGTCTAGATTGGACACGACATTTGACCAGAGGCGTACCCACTGTAGAGGCTGGACAGGCGGGTCGCCTGCCCAACTAAGATCTCGCCTCCCCTAGAAAACCCAAATACCCCGAAAACGTGTCACTGCGTGCTTAATGTCCTCAAAGTCACGCATCCAACAAGCTTTGAACTGAGCCGATTGGACCTTCTGTTCCAGAGATAATGGCCAAAACATCTTGGAAACGGCCACTTTCGCAGGTT
This sequence comes from Gymnoscopelus microlampas, assembly GCF_963454915.1. Taxonomy (NCBI): domain Eukaryota; kingdom Metazoa; phylum Chordata; class Actinopteri; order Myctophiformes; family Myctophidae; genus Gymnoscopelus; species Gymnoscopelus microlampas. The sequence goes on from NC_139946.1 coordinate 40,569,041, forward strand.
TTCGACCGCCGATTTTCGATTGAGTTTAAAATTATTTTTTGGGGGTAATAGAGGGGGGGGGGCAAAAAAAAATCTCACCTGCCCTCAATGTAATTCCTGGGGACGCCACCACCTTTGGCACAACCCCGTTTCTGGTTTGGTCAAAATTAAATTTCTCCCCAGAGCAAGCAGGCAGGCTCTATCAGCTCAGTGGTAAAAGTTTCAGCATGGCGCTATACATTACTCCTCAACACTAGCTTTGGTCATTAGTTTTAACACTCGTGTGAAATTTGCAAGGGATTCTGACATTTTGTTGTCCTTGTCCAAGAGCAGTGCAATTTACCATCACACATACATCCGTCGGTTCAAATGAATGATTGTAAATGTCTTTATTTTTTTCATTGTCTGTATTGAGCAAAGGTCTGTTGGACTCTCCTCCAATCATCATCCAATTCCAGAGACATTAACAATATGGCTCAATATTCTACAGAAGACCTCGAGCGCTGCGCCCTTCCTCCACTCACATCTGCACGGCAATGATTGTTCATTTAAAAGGACAAAAAAAGAAGAAGGAGAAAAAGAAGCGTCCTGACATTCTTTAACCACCCCACGTTCAAATCAATATGCTAATGACTACATTTTCTATTCAAAGAACTCTTTTGACTTCCGTGGGGGTTTTCTAAATAACCCAGGGGAGCCAGTAGAAAAGGCCTACCTGTCAACCGGTGCAGAAATTAACATGGAGGGAAATGATTTGAACTGGCTCTCTGGTGGGTGTACCAGCGCTTACAAATGGGTCACCGGAGGAGCCAGCGGAGAGACGTGCAAGTTGGGGAGGGAGGGAGGGAGGGAGGGGAGAAAGGACGGCCGCACATTAAAGGTTAATGCAATCATGCACAGCCGTAAGGAAGGGGTGGATTATCTTCAAGAGACTAGCGGTGCAACGGCAATCACATGTTTGATGACCTGCGGTAGTGGCAGTGAAGGGCAAAAATCTTCAAAATACAAGCAACGCAAATGACACAAATTAACCCATTACGACCGGGAACGCATCTCTGTCATTTTGGATTTATTTGGCTATAAAAAAATAGCTCATTATATGAGCTTGTATATCTGCATTTTTTTTTTTTTTTAATTGCAAATCTTTTTATATACATATTTTTTTTAAGCGAACATTTGTAACTCAAATCTTTGCTTCTGGGGGATTCTATAAATGTCTTCTAAATCCTAACAGTTTTTTGAAAAAAACGTTTTCATGTCAAGGACCACCTACAAGACCCCTCCAGAGGTGGTAACAGAGTTTAAAATGTTTGCTTAAAATATATATATATATATTCAAAGATTTGCAAAAATGTTTTTGTAAAATAGCCAAAGAAGTCTTAAAGGGTTAAATTCTAAGGGGAGAGAAGAAATCGTCTCTCTACCAGAGGGGCTCAAAAACTTGGCAAAAGACACGAGGCATTTCTGAAAAGGAAATATATGCCAGAATCAATTATTTTTTTGGACAAGAGAAAAAGACAAAACGGCTCCAGCGTGTGCCCTCTCTGTATTTCTCTCTTGTTGCTGGGTTCTCCAGTGTCTACTGAAACATGGCATTTCTTTGTCAGGCAGATTGCCCTCTTGTTGCACTGGAACAAATATGCCCCCGAATCGGCAGCTGCAAACACAAAAGCTGTTCAGAATGGGCAATAAATAGCAACAGTTGCTGCAGACGTTCTTTGAATATGATATCCTTCGCAGTGGTGACAATTTGAATTCAATTACAGCTACCGCATATTCGTATTTATGGAGTAATTAGACCGTAATAATGCACAATTCTGAGTACATCTGGAATAGTCACAATGCGTAATTCATGATTCCATAGCTGGGGAAAAGCATTTAAGTCCCTGTCACTTGTTATTTGTTATTTTTCTGTTTCAACTATAACTCATATAAGATTTTATCTACACAGAAAAATGCTCAGTGTTCATTTATCCATTTGCAATCTGGGAGCCCATTCTGTTCAAAAGAAATACAGTAATAATAATTCTAATTGAAAATATTTTTGGAGAGATTCACCAATTTGTAAGTCTAAGAGTAACCAAATGGACCCTTAGGGATCCATTCGGTGACATTTGTACACTCTCAGAGTTAAATGAACACTCAGAATGTTACTGTTTACTGGTCCTGAAAGCTGGTCAAACAGTGAAAACCACCATTGCTTTTATGTCTTATTATAGCCGCTAATTAGAATAATACAAGCATAGAATAAATCAATAAACAAAAAAACAAAACAATGAACGAGTCAATAATTTAAAATGCATTAATAAAGATAAGACTATCTGGGGGGAATATTTATGCACATCAAACACTGATCACCTCAATAGCCCAATCTGATCACCTGGTAGATACAACAAAAAAAAGAGGTGGTTGCCCAACATCCCCTGTTCTAATTTATGGACTATCTGCACTCAGGGACCTCATGCACAGATCAGAGCAACATGGTCTCTGTACCAGACTAGATGAATGCTGGAACACTGTGTAACAACCAGACCCACAAAACACCTGCTGAAGTAATGCAGGCAAACACTGCTGGCTCTGTGGGGGATTTGGCAGACACCTCTCTATTTTTCTCCTTCCCTTGTGCAGTATGCGTGTACGTGACATCTCTGTGCATGCACACATGGAGAAGACACATGTATTGCATGTGCACAAACAGGCAAACACATGTGCACATACACACACACACACACACACACACACACACACACACACACACACACACACACACACACACACACACACACACACAGTCACTCTCATCCAACAGCATGGCCATGCACGCACACACGCACGCATGCACACATGCTGTATGTGCGTGCAGCCGTGCACACACACAGATACGCACACCTGTACAAAGTGGTGTAAAGTAACTAAGTACATTTACTCAACTGCTGTACTTAAGTACAATTTTGAGGCATTTTTACTTTACTGGAGCGTTTCCGATTTTCAATACTTTTACTTCTACTCCACTACATCTCAGAGGCAAATATTGTACTTTTACTCCACTACAATTATTTGAACACTATAGTTACTTATTATTACAAAACATGCATTAACCACTTCAGCCCTATATAAAGTACATGTAGGCCATTTGAAAATAGCCGATCTACAAGCTCACAATGTGTCGCATCACGACGCATTGTGAGCTTGTAGATCGGCTATTTTCAAAAGCTTTTAATACATATTGAACTTGTACAATGGGACATTCTGCATAATGAGTACTTTTGCTTTTGTCACTTTAAGTATATTTAATGGCAATACTTTTGTACTTTTACTCAACAGAGTATTTCTACATTGCAGTATTGATACTTTTACTTAAGTGAAAATAATCAAGTGCTTTTTCCGCCACTGCCTGCACACACGCGCACACACACGCGCACGCACGCACGCACGCACGCACGCACGCACGCACGCACGCACGCACGCACGCACGCACGCACGCACGCACACACACACACACACACACACACACACACACACACACACACACACACACACACACACACACACACACACACACACACACACACACACACACACACACACACACACACACACACACAGAACAGCACAGAAGGAGGAGAAGGAAGAAACATGTCTCCGATGACAGAGGCTTTGATTTACTTTGGCGTTCCCAGCAGAGAGCACATGACAATACAGCAGGGATATAACACTACAAGGAACACTCAAATTAACAACCGGAGGAGAAGCTAGGCGGACCAGACATAAATACACACACACACACACACACACACACACACACACACACACACACACACACACACACACACACACACACACACACACACACACACACACACACACACACACACACACACACACACACACACACACATCTGAATACCAAAATAATAAATCAGGAGGACGAAAACAAACTGTAGGACACATTATGAAGTCCATTGGCCAACTATAGATTTATATTTAGGCAGTGTGTGTGTTCACTAGGGACCACTCCACACACTTCTATCTCTCTCCGCCAGCCAGGCCCCCCCGAAGGCCAAGTGTGGAGATTGGGTTTTCGCCCCTGTGTTTTTCTCAGTGGTGGAAAAAGTACCCACATTTCTTACTCAATCCATTAAGACCTGAGGTTCCGATTCTACAAAATATTTAGAATTTTTTTAATAAAAAAAAAAATATATATATTTATATTCAAAGATTTGCACACATTTTCCAAAAAATAGCAGATCTACTGAAGCTCATAGCGCGGCACTTTGTGCCGCGCTATGAGCTTGTATATCTGCTATTTTTGAATAGCCAAAGAAATCTAAAATTACACAGATGCGTTCCAGGTCTTAATGGTACTTTAACTTAAAGTAAAAGTATCAACACTGCGGTGTAGACATACTCTGTTACAAGTAAAAGTCCGGAATTCAAAATTTACTTGAGTAAAAGTACAAAAGTATTGGCATCAAAATGTACTTAAAGTACCAAAAGTAGAAAGTAGTAGGCCTACTCATTGTGCGGATAACCATTTCACATTTTAAGTTTTAAAATGTCTAAAAATCTTTTGAAAATAGCCGATGTACAAGCTCACAATGCGTCGCATTATGAGCTCGTACATCGGCTATTTTCAAATGGCTGAATTGTATATAGGGTTGAAGTGGCTAATGTAACAAAAAGTTTTCAAATCATTGTAGTGGAGTAGAAGTACAATATTTGCCTCTGAGATGTAGAAGAGTAGATGTAAAAGTACTGGAAATTTGAAATACTCCAGTAAAGTAAAAATACTTCAAAATTGTACTTAACTCATTCCCTGGCAAAAACGTAAAAAAGTAATTATTTCCAATTACCAATTCTGCCAAGAATGTAAAAAACACAATAAAAAAAAAAAGATGTTTCGAAGATCTAGACTCCCATCCACTTCCTTGTTAACTTAAAACTTAAACATTCTCGGCTCCTGAATACTTTGTTTTTTTCAATGAAAAATCTCTGGCAGTGGGCAAACGCGGCCAGCAATAATTCAGGCAGTGAATGAGTTAAGTATAGAGTAATTGTACTTAGTTTACATCACTGGTTTTTCTATAGGCTAATCTCACAAACCAGTGGACCGATCTGCACCAAATGTCTTGTGCATGCTGTCAGTAGGCCAGGGAAGTTAATCCCCAATTATTCTGTTGGCATGTTTATTTTAGCACTTTTGTTTAAAACTGGAAGTCAGTGGAGTTTGGATTGTGCTGAAACTTTGCCCAAATATATGGAGACGTTCGGGGCTGGCTCAGGAGGTAGACCGACCTCTTGGGAAAACGGAAAGGCTCTCGGTTCGATACCCGGCTCCCCCTGAGTTAGTGTCGAAGTGTCCTTGAACAAAACAAAGCACTGAAACCCCTAACTAGCAGGTTGGTGCCTTATGGTTTCCTCTGCCGTGGGTGTGAGAATGTGTGGGTGAATATAATACACATTGAAAAGAGCTTTGGATAAGGGCGCTACAGTATATAAATGGACCATTTGGTACTCCACAGATCGCATGTAACTTCTTTATATATATTTTTACCCAAAGGAGAAAGTGTTGACAGCATGCTGAGATGAAGATGCTTTTCTGCTCATGGGTTGGGAAGTTAAAAAATAATTTCAAGTTCATAAAGAAAGGTGCTTTTCTGTACACAGACAGTAAATGGACAGAATAGGGCCCCGGTGGCTCACCTGGTAAGACTGCATGCATTATAAATAAGGCTAAAGTCCTTCCCACAGCTGGCCCAGGTTCAAATCCCACCCGAGGCTGTTTGTTACTTGTCAAACCCCCCCCAACACACACACACACACACACACACACACACACACACACACACACACACACACACACACACACACACACACACACACACACACACACACACACACACACACACACACACACACACACACACACACACACACACACACCCGTGCACACACACTGTCTTCCTGTCTCTAATAAAGCAGGAATGCTGAAAATGAATAAAGACATGGACAGAACATGTAGCTTTGAAAATTCATGCACCATGACAAGAGCATACATGTTACATGTCAGGATCTGTAAGATGCTTTGCATAAAGGGTATTATTACTAACTAGTACTAGGAGAGCGACTACTTACAACTAGAACTACAACAACCACTAATAGTAGAAATAGCACTAATAGTGGTAGTAGCAGCAGCAGTACTAGGGCTGGTAACTTTCCTCAGAAATGATATTCAAATATTGGTCTTAACAATTGGCAGCTATTCAAATACATAGGGCATTAACAGAATAATCGAATATTCAAATATTCGACTATCAAACCGACTATTCGACTATCAAACCACTATTCGATTATTCGATAAAAAAAAAAAAAAAAAAAAAAAAGTGTTTTTTTTTCTTTTTTTTTTTGATTTTTTTTTTTTAGTGGCTTTTCTGCAGCAGACACGCAGCTGTGAGCTCTGGTGTGACGTCAACTCGCATTCCTTAAGTCCAGTCATCAATGTCATTGAAAAAAAAAAAAAAAAAAAACTTTTTATTTTTTTTATTTTTTATTTTTTAATTATTTTATTTTTTATAATCAAATCGATTAATCGAATATTCGAATACTTATAGGTTGAATAATTCGAATACTAAAAATCACTATTCGTGAATGCCCTAATACATTCTAATATTATTATTATATATAGTATATATATATATATATATTTCTTAAAATTATGTTTATGTTTATTTGACAGGGACAATACAAAAAAAAATCAAGTGCTCGGTTCCAATAAAACATATATTCTGTTTGTTTTTATAACTTGATACATTGTTTTTGTATTGTCCCTGTCAAACATTTAAAAAATAATAACAATAATTTGATTACTTTTCATATTCAAATATACATGTTTTCCCCATATTCGAGGACTATTCAAAATTCAAATATTAATTTACCAGCCCTAAGCAGTACTGACTTACTGTTTTCAGTTTCATTTTTGTCTAAATCGAAATGCTTAAGCCTTAATAAGGCATCTAGTGCATGAATAAAGTATGCTTGGTATGAATAATGAGGTGTCCTTTCTCATCGTGTGTTCTTCCCAGCTGGATTAGCACTGGGAACCGGAGAGCCTTGTGACTGGTGATTGGTGTGAGACCAGACATTCAACATCTGTCTCTCTCTCTCTCTCTTACTCACACGTGCACATGTGCCCACACCCCCACACACACACACACACACACACACACACACACACACACACACACACACACACACACACACACACCTAGACATCTGTTGTGGGCTCTTCAGGGTCTTGCCACAGTGGTACAGGGACTATTACAAGGACTAAAGGTACTTGAGCCGTAATGACACGTCCCTATTGGCCAGAACCGGGCAGGAAACAGGAAGTAGGGGCAAGAACTGTGGGGTCAAACTGGTCAGCCATCTTGGGAGGGCGATTTAAATACAGTAGATAAGAGTCACGGCGATACAATAGAGAGGCAACGTCCTCTGCCTGAGGCCAAGGTAATACATGTGAGTCAGTTCCAGTGTTCCTCTGTTTTCATATGCCTTCCTATGTTCAGCTTATTAGAAAATTGGTTAAAGGAGGAGTTCACCCAAAAAAATACTTATTTTCTATCAATTACACACCCCATGAAGCCTTGATTTCATGGATTTATTTTTGTTTTTGTGGCATTCCTAAGCCAATAATTTGATGACCGTGTGTATTTCCGGTAGGAGACACAAATAATCTACTTTGTGTCTCCTACCGGATACATTAGCCGTTAGGAGACGGGAATCAAATTATTAACTTAGGAATGCGACAAAAACAAAAAAGAATCCATGGATTCAAGGCTTCATAGGGTGTGCAATTGATAGAAAATAAGTCATTTTTTGGGTGAACTCCTCCTTTAAGCAAGTTGAAGTTGTCAGAAAATCTAACTGTTTTTTATGCCACTGTGGTTTAACAACCTGAACCCTAGCATCCATATTCTGGGACTAATATCTGGTGGAAATACAGATTTTCGGTGAAGATACAGTATGTAGGCGCAGAGCGAAAACAAGAGGGGGCCTCGTATAGAGCCCTTGGGGATCCAGTCAACTAAGTATAGGGTTTAAGTCAGGGATCTTCAACGTTTTTCAGGCCAAGGACCCCCTGGTGGAGAGAGAGATGAAGGACCACCACTGCATATTGTATAAAATTGTGTTGCAGATTCAACTTTTTCATAGATATATAGATAGCTGGATTCATGTTAATGTGTATTAAGATAGTTAACCTTTAAACCATCAATAATTAGTCAACTTGACCGTTGGCTCTGTACTTGTTCTGCTCTTTTTCCCTCTACACCGACTCTCAGAAAATAGCCGATCTACAAGCTCACAACGCCTCGCAGCGCGAGGCGTTGTGAGCTTGTAGATCGGCTATTTTCGGCTAATGTTCCCATGCACCACACAAAGATTTGGCGGACCCCCCTGTAGTAACTCTGAGGACCCCCTAGGGGTCCCGGACCCCCTGTTGAAGACCCCTGGTTTAAGTGGTTATTATGCTGTGTTTCTGCTGTCTAGCCAAAGTGAAGTATAATAGCAAAATAAGGTGGCAAACGCTGAACTTCCACAATGTTGGAATTACATTTCCCTCTGCAACGTTGTAAAGTGGAACATACAGTACTGTATACTGTTATTACTTTATAATCCTTACCAAGGCTAGGGTACCCCGGGGTGGACGGGTCTCCTCCAGGGTTAAGTGTGACTCGGAAGGTGTTTTGCCAGATACGCCGGCCAGGGGGGCTGTCACAGGGATCCACATAGAGCAGAGCACCGCCGAAACCCAACTCAGACAGAAGTGACAGCTGTGGAGAAACACAGCGCCAGATTATGTCAGTAAGAAAGCAGGCAAAGCACATTCTGTCACATACAGTATGTATAAAATGGCACAGTAGCTCACACAGGGTTAATCATTGAGGAAATCATTTTGCATTCATTCTGGTGTCCTTGGTGTATCCCTAAGTACGTACGTACGCATGTACACACACACACACACACACACACACACACACACACACACACACACACACACACACACACACACACACACACACACACACACACACACACACACACACACACACACACACACACATTTTATATATATTTTGTTTTAATCTGAAATCATTTCAATGGTATTGGTAGGGCTGTAAAAGCTGTTTGTGTCTGACATCAGTGCATGTTGTTCACCGGCCTGCCCAACCACCCACCTACAGTATTTGGCATTATTGAGTGGTGCCAACCACTCCTACATTTGACCGTGTGTGTGTGTGTCTGTCCGTCCGTACGTCCGTATGTTTGAGCACGGCCTAAACAGCTGCAGCTGTTGTTACACTAATTAACTCAGCCAGTTACACTAATTAACTCATCACGGGCACCACTCTCTTCACACTGGGTGTGATTTTTAATACAAACTAGAGGTTCGGCCCTCGCAACTAGAGTTCGAACTCACTCCATATTTGGGCGTAGCTGCATTGGGAACCTTATATGATTATGACTGAGTCAGAGTGGCGTCAGAGGTCCGTCCACCCCGCCTTCCTTCCCTCCTATTAGCCAATTTTAATATAGGATAGGATTCTGTTATGACTCCAAAACACATTATGTTCTCGAGGTAAATATACCATTGTTATTTTTCACAGCATCTTAACCATTGAAAAAGACACTTCACACAGCGTTGTGCTCCCTTAGGGATTGTAAAAATAAAACCTTGGACTAGCTACTAATTGCAAGACAGATATACAGTATTTCCAATGCCGGGCAGATGGCTGAGAATGGCAGTATTTCATTGTTGTGCATGACAGATGTAGTGTCCTTGGCTGTATATGGGTGTAGATGACTATTTTATTGAAGATGTGACACCAGCCATGGCCATTGTCCTCTCATCACAACTCTGTCCTTCACTAGAAAACGGGGACAGGGCCACAACACAGACTATAACCCATTGAGACCTGGAACGCATTATTTTACACTTTGGCTATTCAAAAATAGCAGATATACAAGCTCATAGCGCGGCACCGAGTGCCGCGCTACAAGCTTGTAGATCTGCTATTTTTGAAAAAGTATGAAAATGTGTGCAAATCTCTGAATATATATTGTTTTAAAGCGAACATTTTTAACTCAAATCTTTGCTTCTGGTGGTCCCTGGAACAAACTATTTTGAGATGGGGGTCCACGGCCAAATACATATCATTTTGAGGGTCATTGACATGAAAAAGTTTGAGCACCACTGATATAGAAACATACGTTTTTTTCAGAATATTGTTGGGATTTAGAAGACATTCGTAGAATCGGTCTCAGGTCATAATGGAATAACACACACACATGCACACCTGCATGCATACACATATCGCTGCACTGGGTGAGTGAACACGCACAAGCCTCGCGTGTGCACACTCGCCGTCATACACACACAAACACACGCACGCACACGCACACACAGAGCTCTACCAAGCACTGAAGGACAGAGGCATTATTCGCCTCTGTTCTGTGCTTCTGCTTCTGTGTTGTTGTGGTTAAGCTGCTTGACTTTTGGAACCACACGTTTTTTGCTGGACCCGGCCAGTTCGAATCCTGCCAGGAGGCTGCCTCCTATGCAGTGGTGGGAAAAGTACTCACATTGTTTACGTAAGTAAAAGTATTGATACAGCAATGTAGAAGTACTCTGTTACAAGTGAAAGTACGGAATTCTAAATTTACTTGAGTCAAAGTACAAAAGTATTGGTATCAAAATGCACTTACGGTACCAAAAATAGAAAGTAAGATTTCAAATGTATAAAATGTCTTTTGAAAATACATTTTATACATTTTGAAAAAAGAAATCTACAAGCTCACAATGCATCACATCACGGCGCATTGTGAACTTGTAGATCGGCTATTTTGAAATGGCCGAAATGTAGGCTATATAGGGCTAAAGTGGTTAATGTAATCTACAAAGTAACTAAAGTTTTCAAATAATTGCAGTGCAGTAAAAGTACAATATTTGCCTCTGAGATGTAGTGGAGTAGAAATAAAAGTACTGAAAATCGGAAATACTCCAGTTAAGAAGTAAAAATACCTAAAAACTTGTACATTATGCTTACACGTTGTACACCAATGCAGATTAAAAATTTTACTTTAACCAGTACACTTTGTTGACACCCCCAGGTATCTATACAAGAGGGGGAAAAAGTCCTCTACACCAAATCTCTCAGGTGAATTAAAATAGGCGATCTACAAGCTCACAACACACTGCAATGAAACGTTGTGAGCTTGTAGATCTGTTATTCTCGCTGAAAGTTCAGACCAGAATAAGGACGCTATAGGGTTCATGTGGTTAAATGGATCCTCACCCCCATGAAATGACATAGATTAGTTCATTCATACTTTATAAAAGTGTAATTAAAATCCATTACTTCATAAGTATAGTTAATACATTAATAAGGGAGTTTCATGGTTCATGAAGCCTCCCAAAAAAAACATTTGATCCGGGATCTGGAGTGTTGGCAGAGGAGGTGCTGCCGCATCGTTGGGATACCAACTAATTCCTTCCCTGCTCTGGAGGCGAGGAGGAGAGAGGAGGCCACTCACAGAGAATTCATTAGACTACGGAGAGAAGGGACCAGGCCAATGATCCAGAGCCTGTCTAGTGTCTACCAACACAAATCGCTGCAATTTAAAAGGGCAAGACCACTTTGGTAGGGGTTGATTGATTAGAAATTGATAATTAAAAATGTGCTCCTCATTGACTTACATTGTACGGTGAAACAACTCTCAAAGTCACTCTTTTCCCACGGGGACTTTGAAAAAATGTTTTTGTACACAACGTGGCTTCCACGGCGTTTCAACGATCATTTATTTAAGGTAATTACACTGGCAAGGGGATAAAAAACGATGTTTAACACAACGGGTGCCAGTGTTTTATTAAAACAGATTACGTTGAGTGCCAGAGATCTCGCCGTTTGTAACGCTGTGCTGTTTATAGTTGTGGACTCCACTGCGAGCACCCACACGCAAACAATGGATGCGTGCGCGACGATCGATGGTCCTGGCTAACGCCTGGAACAAAAACATCTCTCGCGCGAGTCGCCATTACGGAGTAAATGACTTGTTTTCCCCAATGTAAAAAGTTAAGGAGATACAGAGGTTTTTATCAAGGAGATCGGGAGCGGACGGGGAGCCATGTTTTTTTGGCACGGTGATCCAGCTGTCCCTTCCTTCTCAGAGTCACTGTGGGTGATTCCAGAGCTGCGCTAGCCCCCCCCCCCCCCCCCCTTGTGGAAACTCTGAAAACACAGTTTTTACCGTGTTTGGCACCCGATGTGTTTAATGTCAAGGCGGGTATTTTTTTATTTATTTTATTTTTAAGTCCCAATGCGCCACAATGCGTTGTGAGCTTACAGATCATCACACGTATACTATAAAGGGCCTCTTAAGGGGTTAACCCATACAGTACACTGACACCGTTGACAGCGGAGGCAGCCATGCAAGGCGGCAATCTACTCGTCCTGCTCGAGGACACTTCAAACGTGGCGTTTGGAGTGGCAGGGATGGGAGCCAGGAACCTTCACATTCCCAGACAAGCGCTCTCTAGTCTCCTGAGTCACCGCTAGCCCAGAGGGGGTCGGCTATAGGAGGACTTGTCTGTTGATGACACGGTGAAGAACAGTCGCAAAGCCCCTCTTTGTTTCTAGCTCCAGGAGACACCTGTTGAGGTTGATAGAGTGACTAAATGTCACGCTGATAAGACGCTACAGAACTGACCGTGTCGGGAGAACAGTAACGATCAATCATGCGCGATGAAAACACTAATTACTATGCCGGGGGAAAAGTGTGATAGAATAATAGGCTCATATACTCCTCACGTTTCCATCTATCAAATTAGAGGGCATAGGGAGAATATAACGGACTGTCTGTCGGCCCTCGTAGCTATGGGCTAACGTGAAGTACAACATGATGTGTGTTTGTGTGCGAGTGTGTGTGTGTGTGTGCGTGCGTGCGTGCGTGCGTGCGTGCGTGCGTGCGTGCGTGCGTGCGTGCGTGCGTGCGTGCGTGCGTGCGTGCGTGCGTGCGTGCGTGTGCGCGCGGGTGCGGGTGCGTATGTGCATGCCAGTGTATGAGAAAGTTTCAGTGAGTATTCTGTGTGTATGTACAGTATATTTTTGCTTGTTTGTGTATGTTCATAAATGTGTGTGTGTGTGTGTGTGTGTGTGTGTGTGTGTGTGTGTGTGTGTGTTAACATTCAGTCAGTATGTGTGACATTAGTCCTGGAGTCACCTTCACAAACGCACGCATGCACACATGTGTGTGCGCACGAACACACACACACACACACACACACACACACACACAGCTCAACATCAATAAACACAGCAGGCACATCAATCTATACTGTAGTAGCTATTCCACTAAGATATAATGAACTTTAATCATGCCTGCCCTGGATACATACACGCATGTGCTTGCGCGCGCGCGCACACACACACACACACACACACACACACACACACACACACACACACACACACACACACACACACACACACACACACACACACACACACACACACACACACACACACACACACACACACACACACACACACACACACACGCCATTCAATAGGGCTGTGTGTGTGTGTGTTGAATGACTGAATATGATTTTTTCATTATCATCCACTTAGTGCTAATCTCTGTTGACTCTACTGAGTTGTTGGGATCAATGGCGTGGTCATGAGCCATTTCATTCTCTACAGGAAATGAAGATAGATGAGCTGCTGCTTTGCATTCCTTGTTGATCCTTTCCGTCTTCTGGTGTCACAGACGTGTGAGCGGCGACCTAACAGCGACGATGCTGGCCTGACGGTCAGAACGAGTTTCAGTCACTTAATCCATCCAATCCGGGAACGCGTCTGTGTCGTTTTTAGATCTCTCGTGGCTATTAAAAAAAATAGCAGATATACAAGCTCATAGCGCGGCACCGAGTGCCGCGCTATGAGCTTGTAGATCTGCTATTTTTTGAAAAATCGTGAAATTTGTGCAAATCGTTCAATTATATATATTTTTAAAGCGAACATTTGTAACTCAAATCTTTGCTTCTGGGGGTCCCTGGAACAACATATTTTACAAATGTTTGCTTTAAAAATATATATGTATTCAAAGATTTGCACAAATATTCACGACTTTTCAAAAAATAGCAGATCTACAAGCTCATAGTGAATAGCCAAAGAAATCTGAATAGCCAAAGAAATCTAAACATGACAGAGATGCGTTCCCGGTCTTAAAGGGTTAGTTCAGATTTTTTGAGTATTTTCTGTAGGAAATACTTACCATTAATGTAGTGGTTGCAAAGGTATTAATTGATTGCCCGAGTCCCGTGGTCAGAGTTATGGTCCGTTTCTGATAAATATGAAGTAGTTCCGGTAGATTAGTAGATTTGGTGGGGGCCGCTCATTAAAAATAAAAAAATAAAAAAAACTAACATCATTTGTATTGTTGACCTATTTCTACCATATAGAGCAAGTTTCGTTCAATTTCGACCCCTCTGTCACATGGTACTAATGTTTGTGTCCAGAATCACTGCGCCGCGGCAGCCTACTCACGCACAAAATATATGACACAATATATGTATATGTATATGACACGTGCATGTGTGCATGCCTGCCTGCCTGCCTGCGTGCGTGTCCGAAGCTAATCTCACAAATCGCTGGACCAATCACTGCCAAACGTTGTGTGCACACTGCCAGTATAAGGCCACAGCAGTACCTCCACTATTAACAAAAAGAAAAACTACTTCCCTGTAATTTGATAACATAAGTCAATGGGGCTCTGGTCGGGTTGAAACCTTGAAATTATAGGGTTGAAACGTTCGCCTATAATGACTTCTCCAAAGTGGTTAAAGTGCAGGCTATACGGGCATCACCCCACTGTTGGCTCTGGCTTTTTCTGAAAACACATTCATTTGTGATTTGTAAAAGCTGGTTTGAGCTAGTCGTAAAACCAATTTAATTTTAAGTTAGACGGAAAATATAAATCTATGGGAACAAATATACCTTAAAAAAAAGATATGACCAAATACATTTCACCTCAAGCCTGGTCGAACGAGGAAAAAGACTGGATTTCTTGTTTGGCATGTGGCCTTTAATGCAGAACAACAGATAAGACCTGCACTGGTATTGTTACGTTGCTTCAACAAACACTTTTTTACTACAGAAGAGGCAGCAACCCCTGTGTCGGTGATATAACCCATTTAGACCGGGAACGCATCTGTGTGTCATTTTTAGATTTCTTTTGTTATTCAAAAATAGCAGATATACAAGCTCATAGCGCGGCACCGAGTGCCGCGCTATGAGCTTGTATATCTGCTATTTTGTCCCTGGAACAAAATATTTTGAGATGGGGGTCCGCGACCCAATACATATCATGTTGGGTGGTCCTTGACATGAAAACGCTTGAGAGCCACTGATATATAGCAACATAAAAAAAACATTGATTAGGATTTAGAAGACATTTGTAGAATCCCCAGAAGCAAAGATTTGAGTAAAAAATAATCGCTTTAAAAATATATATATATTCAAAGAGTTGCACACATTTTCAACAATAATTGCAGATCTACAAGCTCATATCGCAGCACTCGGTGCCGCACTATGAGCTGGTAGATCTGCTATTGTTTGAATAGCCAAAGACATCAAAAAAATGACACAGATGCGTTCCTGGTCTTAATGGGATAACTGGAAAAAAAAAACTATTTTTAAAAAAGATGGAAAAGATGAAAACGGGAGCACGGCAAGGTGGAAAATGAAGAAGATCTAATAACTGAATCTCTGAATCAACTGATAACACTATTTCAAGTAAAAAGCATTGGAGAAAAGGCACTGAATAAATCCTCAAACTGCATAGCCGTAGATGCAGGGGTAAGTAATCATAGATTTATGGCCATAACAGTAGATAAAAGATTACGGATTCATGTCTAACCATAGAGGCCCTGTTCACGCGCCATATTAAAATCCCAGTGCAGATGGAAGATTAAGACTGTGTCTAGATATTGCACAGAGACACAAAGAACAGCTATATTAAAGCGTTGAGGAGGATTGGAAACTCACTTTTCCATCCTACCTTTTATGTGAAAATCCTTTTTTCCAATCTTTGCTGAGCATATTTACCCTAGAAGTTTAATGTTCCCCTCGCTCCTCATCTCGACACAATCCACCTGCATATTCTCTCTGCTGTGAGCGTGATATATGGATAGGTTCAAGACCCATTTTGGGTCGTGGATGCATTTTTATGTTTTTACAATAATATTAATAATAAAGATAATAATAATAGTAGTAGTAATAAGTAAAAGAAAAACTCAAAATAGTGAACATAGAAGACCTACAAGCTGAGCTGACTTTTTTGAATACATGTAGGGCTTAAAGGAGTAGTTCACCCATTTAAAAAATAAAGAATCGCATTCCTAAGCCAATCATTTGATGACCCATGGAGTCTCCAGTAAGAGACTCAAAGAGTCTCCTGACTCCACCGGTCATCAAGGCTTAGGAAAGCGACAAAAACAAAAAAATCTCCTTTAATTCAATGCTTCATGGGGTGTGTAATTGATAGAAAGGGAGTGACCGCAACACACACACACACACACACACACACACACACACACACACACACACACACACACACACACACACACACACACACACACACACACACACACACACACACACACACACACACACACTCTCTCTTTTGCTTGAGTCTCACCTTGTAAAGTAAAGGGGCTTGCCCCAGCTTGACTAAGGCAATCCGGCCGGTGAGGTTGACGCTCTTGCTGGCTCTTCTCAGGTCATCCACGCTGCCATACTGGACATCAACCACCTCCGCCTGGCATGGGAGGACAGGGCAGGGGCGAGGGTGAGAGGAGATTGCATTAACCCATTAAGACCTGGAACTGTGTCATTTTTAGATTTGAGCTAAAAGCATTATTTTACACTTTGGGCTATTCAAAAATAGCAGATATACAAGCTCATAGCGCGGCACCGAGTGCCGCGCTATGAGCTTGCAGATCTGCTATTTTTGAAAAATCGTGAAAATGTGTGCAAATCTTTGAATATATATATTTTTAAAGCGAACAATTTTAACTCAAATCGTTGCTTCTGGGGGGTCCCTGGAACAAAATATTTTGATGGGGGTCCGCGGCCAAATACATATCATTTTGGGGGTCTTTGACATGAAAAAGATTGAGCACCACTGATATAGAAACATACGTTTTTCAGAAAACTGTTGAGATTTAGGAGACATGTAGAATTGGCTTCGGGTCTCAATGGGTTAACAACACATTTGGTAGAGTGACATGTTGGAAATTGAAGCAGAATTGCAATCACGGACATAATCCTCCAGTAGATTTGAGAGCAGCAAGAGTAGCTATTTTGTAGTGTGTGTGTGTGTGTGTGTGTGTGTGTGTGTGTGTGTGTGTGTGTGTGTGTGTGTGTGTGTGTGTGTGTGTGTCAGAGAGAGAGAGAGAGACCCCAAGAGGAGAGAAATAGAGAGCGAGAGAATGCCTTTATGCTGTATATAAATAAGTAATATCTATAACAATTCAAGGTCAAGTGTAGTGGTGGTTTTAGAGGGTTTGTGCTGTGAACAGGGCCATACTGTAAATGTGATGGGGTAAGAACAGGCATGATATAAAATTCAGGAAGAAGTAGGAAATAAGTCATAAGCAATACAATATAGATAAAATACGTTTTTTGCAACTGCAAAAAGCATCTATATGTGAGTGGGCGTGCGCGCCGGCGTATTTTTGTGTGCGTGCCTGTGTCTCATCGTCTTGCAAATTAAAGTGACCTAGAAGTTGTTGAGGAAAGTCAAAGCACTACTTTTTGAGTGGGTCTCTCTCTCTCTCTCTCTCTCTCTCTCTCTCTCTCTCACACACTGCATCACCTGGGCCTGATTCATTTTTCATGTGGCCTGGGGGCGAGTGTAACACGATGCTGCAGTGGGGCGAGAGAGAATAGAGAGAGAGAGAGAGAGAGAGAGAGAGAGAGAGAGAGAGAGAGAGAGAGAGAGAGAGAGAGAGAGAGAGAGAGAGAGAGAGAGCACATCTTGTTTTCATCAGGGGAGAATAGCTGAGGAGAGGAGAGAGAGATTTATCGCTCCTGCCTGCATTTGCATCATAAAAGTCCTCCATTTAAACTGCAGCCCATGGAACAGAACAAGACGCAGCAAATTGAAATACAGAAGGATTTTCCTAGCGCTGAGACTGGCCTGGCTGGACAATACCCCCCCCTCTATCTCTCTCATACGTACATACACAAACACAGAACACTTTTTTTTTCTCACCCTCCCTCAGCTCTAATTTCATCTTGGCGAGGTAATGAAATTAACGATGTAAACTGGCTGAAGTTTGAGGCACTGAGCATCTCTCCTCTGTTGGGGAGATTACTTTGAGCCTATAGATTACTTTGAGCCTATAGTGGAAATTCCATGAGAGAGCGAGGGGGGCATGATACAAAAGAGGAATGAGAGAAGGAGAGATAAAGAGAGGGAGGGATGTGTGAGGAAAACTGAAGAGAAGGAGGAATACAAGCGAGGACGTGAGACAGTAAGGGAAGAAGAGAAGAGCGAGAGAAGAGGACTGATGTCACCCTCTCTCTCTCTCGGAGGGAGACAGTGAGACATGATGACAGACAGTGGTGTAAAGTAACTAAGTACATGTACTCAAGTACTGTTCTTAAGCACAATTTTGAGGTACTTTTACTTTACTGTAGTATTTCCAACTTTCAGTACTTTTACTTCTACTCCACTACATCTCAGAGGCAAATATTGTACTTTTACTCCACTACAATTATTTGAAAACTCTAGTTACTAATTACTTTGCAGGTTTTGATTATTATTACAAAACATACATTACCCACTACAGCCCCATATACCAGTGATGTGGGGGTCGGGTTTTTTCATGAACCACCCCGCGAACCCATATATAAATC
Source organism: Gymnoscopelus microlampas (assembly GCF_963454915.1). Lineage (NCBI taxonomy): Eukaryota > Metazoa > Chordata > Actinopteri > Myctophiformes > Myctophidae > Gymnoscopelus > Gymnoscopelus microlampas. The sequence goes on from NC_139946.1 coordinate 40,588,000, forward strand.
TATGGCTCAAACCGCCCCGCGACCCGCAGGGCGTACCTAATTCTGGTTAGAAAATAACCTTCAAGTATAAACCCCAAGTGTATTCAAACTGTTTTATTGTTATTATTCTTATTCTTATTAGGAATAAAGACAAAACAAGAGCATGTGATTATTATTTTTTTTTGCGTGTGAGAGTGGATGACCCGCTCACCTGCAGCCCGCATAATTGCCTCTGAAATCCTGACTCGACCACCCGCGCCGCGGGTCGGCCCGCTCATCACTACTATATACATTTTGGCCATTCGAAAATAGCCGATCAACAAGCTCACAATGCGTCGCAATGCGACGCATTGTGAGCTTGTAGATCTGCTATTTTCAAAAGATTTTTATACATTTGAAAAATTGTATTGGGACATTCTGCATAATGAGTACTTTTACTTTTGGTACTTTAAGTACATTTTGATACCAATACTTTTGTACTTTTACTCAAGAAAATTTAGAATTTCAAACTTTTCCTTGTAACGGAGTACTTCTACATTGCAGTATTGATACTTTTACTTAAGTAAAACATGCGAGTATTTTTTCCATCACTGGTTAGAAGGTAATGAGAGAAGGAGAGATGAAGAGAGGGAGGGATGTGTGGGGAAAACCCAAGAGAAGGAGGAAGAAAAGCGAGGACGTGAGACAGGAAGGGAAGAAGAGAAGAGCGAGAGGGTCTGATGTCACCCTCTCTCTCTCTCACAGTGACAGACAGACACAAATGAAGAGAGGAGAATAGTGTGAGGGAGGAGACGGAGACAGCGGGAACATGCAGTGATCCTCCAAATTGCTGATTGAAGGACGCTAAAACCCACAGAATAATTCACTATTATCATGTCAAGGGGCTTGAGTGCCTTTTCAATCAGAGCCCTCTGCCATTACTGCATGTTAGATGACAGGAAGTGTACCACGTGACCCAGGCATCATGCCGTTCAAGGAGGGCTCTTTCGATACAGCGCAACACAAAGAGCAGCCCGCTCACAGCTTAGAGTAATCACAGTGCTTGAATGCAGCTTTGGTTAACACAAATATTTTGAGTATAGGCCTATTTCTCAACATCAGTAACACAGTATAATGTAATTTGAAATGTGGAAATAAGTTATTTTGACTTACTTTATGGGGGGGAAACTTGTTATTTGACATTTACAGATGTGCCACTTCAAAACTTCACACGTTACTGTTCTTTCCCTGAAAGTGCCCTGAAAATGCATTTTTTTCCTCCCTGTTTTGCCCTTAAAAATGCACTGTTTTGCCCCTGAAAAGAAGTTGTCACTACACACCCCCGTTTTTCCCTTCAACAGACATCCATATACATGAGAACAAAAGAATGTGTGTTGAAGAAGGTGTCAGACTCATTATGAGGCGAAAGGTGATTTGAAGAGGTCCTTGACCAGTTGCTCAAATTAATTAGCATCATAAAAGCAGTGATCATCAAAATAAATCAGCATTTTAAATGCCCTTCTTTGTCCCTCTTATTGCCCTGGGAATCTCCTGAAAATGCACTGTCTTGGCGATGGCAGGACATTTGAAGTTTTGAAGTGGCACATCTGTATTTGAGTAGCATCCACACACGTTACATAATGTAATGTAAAAGTGCTCATGAGAGAAGCACCTGGGTTTTTCTGTGCCTGAGTGGTTTCTCCCCACAGTCAAATCCTCTGAAGGCCCAACAGTGAGCTTTTCAAAATCATTCACTGAGTTTGTTTTGATGTCACGATGTTGGGTCAACATAACATGCTGTAATGGCTGAGTTTGTTTACCTCTCCATCTCTCTGGATTTGCACTGAGCTGAATGGCGAGCTGTTGCTCTGTCAATTAGCATTAGACTAGCTTAGCTGCGATTCAGAACGGTTTCAGGTAAACCAATGCTTTCATGGGTTTAGCACGCGCACAGCTGCGTGCTAATTATAATTGACTGCTCTGTCAAAACAAGCACATGGGTTCAGCTGGAATGCAGCAAAAATACACCTGAACGAGTTATACTTTTCATTCCTATGTTCTGAAACCCTCTGAAATACATTACTTGCAATGGCTTGCCCTGCGACAGGATGGTTTTCCGCTGCATTGAGCAAAGTGGCATGCGCAGCGCAGAGAGCTCCGTGGAGAGCTCAACACATCATGCCACAGTCAAAGTTCAAGCTTGCTGAACATTTACCGCTGCACGCTGTGACAAATATACAAATGTTTCACTTAAGTAAAAGTATCAATATTGCAATGTAGAAGTACTCTGTTACAAGTAAAAGTCCTGAATAAAAAATGTACTTGAGTAAAAGTACAAAAGTATTGGTAATTAAAGTACCAAAAGTAATAGTACTAAAATGTTTGAAAATAGCAGATGTGGGGGCACGGTGGCGCAGTCGGTAGCACTGTCGCCTCACAGCTAGAAGGTCCTAGGTTCAATTCCCACAGGGGACGCTGTGGGCGCTGGGGGCGTGTTCTCTCCTCCGCGTCATCAGCACCCATACCCTAGGTGGGGTTGGCGAAAGGGCCTTTCTGTGTGGAGTTTGCATGTTCTCCCCATGTCTCCTAGGGTAGGTACCCTCACAAAAACATGCAGTAATCCTGGTCACTATACTGCCTCCCCCTGGCCAGCCGGGGCGCCTGATGGAGGGGAACTGATTCGAATAACGATTGGAATGCGACACGTTGTGAGCTTGTAGATCGGCTATTCTCAAATAGTCTAGGTATAAAATAGGGCTTAAGTGGTTAATGTATGTTTTATAATGTAATAATTCATATCTGCAAAGTAACTAGTAACCAAAGTTTTCAAATAACTGTAGTGGAGTAAAAGTACAATATTTGCCTCTGAGATGTTGACAGAGCCGATTCTCAGTTCTATGTAATGTGGGTTTATAAGTTCTATTCATATTGTTAATGTGTTCAACTAATTAATCATTCAATTGAATAGATGATGTATATTCTTCTCCTTATGTGTGCAGGAGCCAAAGACTGCATATTAGGTGGTTTGTTATCGTTACAGCTACAGATGTTTACATAGTTTCCTTATCTCTAAGTCCAGCAGAGTTTGCTGTGTCTGTCCTTCTCTGCTCTGCCTGCTAACTTCAAGTACTGAGTACTCATAGTAGTCTAATACTTTTGAGTACTTCCTAAGCCCTGCCTCCTGCTTAACTGTCTCTCCTTCTCATGCTGTATATATATCAATGTAAAGTATTTGTACTTCAGAAATGATTCAGGTCAAGCTGTACATTTACTCCTTGCGGCAAGTAAAAAGTGAAGGAGATCTCCGCTGTGTCTGTGTCTATCTTATTCCAATGTGTGATCTGAGCCTAAGGTGTTTGTAAAATGATAAAGCAATCTATCAGATGTAGTGGAGTAGAAGTAAAAGTATAGCCAATTGGAAAAACTCCAGTAAAGTTAAAGTACCTCAAAAATTGTACTTAAGTACAGTACTTGAGTAAATGTACTTCGTTACTTTACACCACTGCTGGCACGAAACCGAAACTGCAGCCACGGTAAACCCAAGCACATAGGACCAGGAGGCCATTTCCTTATACCACACCCACCTTTTATTAACGCATTTTATGTATGATTTGTAGATTGTATCTAAATAAACGCCACACAATGGAGGAAAAACTCATTGTGAATCCTGGATGCATTAAAAGTCTGAATTACTTGAATTATTTGACACGTTTGCTTTCATTTCATATTGAGACATCAAAAGGAAAACACTACTGCACCCAAGCAGGTACAGTATGTCAGGTTTGTTTTAACAGCTTGTAGGTCAGCAATGTGTGCAGTGATAAACATAGCTCAACAGACCTATTAAAGTTTCTTAAAAATAACCACCCAGACCAGGTGGGGTTGGCGAAAGGGCCTACTCTGTGTGGAGTTTGTCTGTTCTCCCCGTGTGTCTCAGGGTAGTTAATACCCTCACAAAAACATGTAGTAATCCTGGTCGCTATACCGCCTCCCCCATGACAGTCGGAGCACCTGATGGAGGGGAAAGGTCAAACCAGGGAAACTCCCCCTGTCAGGTGATAAGAAGGTCAGTTGGCTCTCATGCATTGAAGGAGGCATGAGCCCGGCCCTGGCCTCACTAGGCTGGTGAGGGGAGTGTAGCGCCCAGGATCACTTAGAAAATTGGCACCGGGTGAAAAATAAGGGTTACAAAAATCGCGGGATAAAAAAATAAAAAAACTAGAAAATGTGCTCCTCGGAGCGCAAGTCTCCGCCAGCAGACCCGTGCTATTTTAACCAAAGGGAATCACTTACCCTATCTTTAACCATAGTTTTCTTTTCTAGAAATGTTCTGATTCTTAGATTAGAACATCTAAGGATTAGAGCATGTTAGCTTGGCTAACATGTTCAATCAGCCAAGCTAACATGTCCAATGTTAGCTGGGCTGATGGCACTGATGTCACTTCAAAACATGTAAACAATGTTTTGAAGTGACACACCTATTTATAGGGCTCTATTTCATCATGCGTCTCGCTAGCCAATCAAAGCACACCCTTTCAACATATTGTCACGTGTCACATGAAGCTTGACCAATGTTAGCTCGGTGGACACACGGAAGGACGAGAACGAAAACAATAGTCTCCTGGCGGAGACAACGATATAGCTAATTCACTTTCATACAGTAGTAACTTTATTTAAAAGTTCACACATACAGTATATTTTCCATGGCTTAGATCCATGACTGAATATTAGATTCCTGTCTGGTTGATTAGTGTTTAGCAATTCCCAATACAGTATAAGTTAGTACGTCATGTTGTGAGTTTGACTTTGAACTCTTAAAAGTAGTGGAGAGATGGGCAATCAGCCATGGAGTGTGGTCTGCTTGTTAGCGAGTGGATTCTGGGACTCACTGGGCACACGGACAATGTTAATGACCCTTTGATTTCCCCCTAACTGTTTGTTATGTTCAAAGTTCAGTCTGTGTCATCACTTGTTATGCACGCTCATAGAAGGAGCAAACAAAGACCGGAGCTGTCAAGTCAAGGAGAGAGGACGCCGACCGTCAACAGAATGCAGCGCCAGCACAAAGCAGAACAGAGCCATGAGAGAGGCTGGTAAAGGGACTCTCTAAAGTTTATATCAGTGTTCATGCCAAGCTAATATATTTGAGTACAGTTCGCTAGTGCAGGGATGATACGAGTTTAGGTCGTAACACGACTACGTTTACGCATCAATCTGTAACGTCCGAGGCCCTAGACATTAACACGTTGTCTGCCAATAATGCATATATGCATTCTTTAGAATCCATCACTTGCCTGCCAAGAATGACTTAAGTCATTTAAAAAAAAAAAGTTTTTAATTTTTTTTATTTTAATTTGACCCATCACCAAGGAGATATGATTTTTCGAAGATCTAGACTCCTATCCACTTCCTTGTTAACTTAAAACTTAAAAATTCTGTATCTCGGCTCCTGAGTACTTTTTTTGTTTTTTCAATGATAAATCTCTGGCAGAAAACTGAAAAAAATCTGAAATAATTCTGGCAGTCAATGTGTTAAAACAAAAGGCCTAAAAAAATTGTATTGAACCTGGGTTATGGATTGACATGTAACAATATTTAATTCCTTAGAAACACTATTTATAACACAAACATTTTTGTAAAATAACCTTCAAAACCATATAATTCTAACTCAAGTCAGACAATTAAACTGGTAAATGTTACATGGACTAATAGACAGGTCATCATTTATAGACTTTATTTGCACTTCTGATTTTCACAAAAATGTAAGCTACTAGAGGTGCGGGTCGCTACGCGACCCTTCCGTCTAGTCGCTGGCGCGAGGCTCTCGTGAAGTGGGCTGTAGATGTTTTGGAGACGCAAACCAAAAGCGAGAGCAACAGTGTTTCCAGACGCAAACCGAAAACGAAAGCAAACTGAGAAGCAGCACCCTCAGCCCAGCGAGACGGCGCGCGCTGCGTTCAACCCTCTCAAAGAGTCAGACAGACAGACAGTATTTGGATGGGGGGGCGTGGTTGGCGGGGTTGCCATGTCCAGGAGTTGTAAGCGTGAAGTGGCGTGTAATTGGTTAGGGAAAGTGCGTCCACGCGTGCGCAGTGCGCAGCGCGGTGCTGTTGGATGAAGCTGGTTGCTTGTTGCTGGCGCGCAAGTGTGGCAACACTGATGCAAGTTGCCCACAGACAACCGTCGTGGCGCATGACTGTAGATCCCAATTGTAAGGTAGATTGAGGCAAAAGCATGTATATCCGGTAAGATCCTGAGGTATTGTAATGCTGCTCGGCTAAATAGCTAAGAGCACACTCTCTTGTGGAGCTATTTTTTAGGATTTACCCAGTAAAAGGTTTAACAATTTAATACAATTGTGCTATTATCTGTTGTAATACTCCAGCAGTTATTGTTCATTTGTATTGCACGTGTCATACTCCAGGTCAGTCTTGGGTGACAGTGCCAAGAGATACCAGAGAAAGAAGAAAAGAAGAAAAACAGGTGGCTTGTGACAAAGTGGTTTTGTAAGGTGGTGCGTAATACAGATTGTGATTGGGGAGAGGGGGAACATCCAACCGATATTCACCCTGAAGCCACAGAGTCACAGACCCTTCATTATCTGCATAATATTCAAAAGATGTGGTTAAGCCAATTCTGATTCAAAACATGAGAATATCTACCAGACTAATGAATCCACAGACTTCATGCGTGCCTCATGCATTGTTTGTGTGTTTGTGTGTGTCTTAGCCTTATAGCCCCCAGAAGAGAATATAGTCCCCACAAGACCAGTGAAACCGTAGCGGGGACCTATTAGCCCTCAATACTTCGCCTGAAACACCAGCCATCCATCACCAATGCCATATATAATTGTCTAAAAGCCATGTTTAGATACGGCAATCCAACGCTTAACCCATTCAGACCGGGAACGCATCCGTGTGTCATTCCTAGACTTCTTTGGGCTATTCAAAAATAGCAGATCTACAAGCTCATAGCGCGGCACCGAGTGCCGCGCTATGAGCTTGTAGATCTGCTATTTTTGGAAAAAAATGTGTGAAAATGTGTGCACATCTTTGAATATATAAATACATTTATAACTCAAATCTTTGCTTCTGGGGGGTCCCTGGAACAACATATTTTGAGATGGGGGTCCGCGGCCAAATACATATCATTTCGGCTGTCCTTGTACATGAAAAAGTTTGAGAACGACCACTGATTATACAGAAACATCAGTTTTTTTCAAAAAACAGTTAGGATTTAGAAGACATTTGTAAAATCCCCCATGAAGCAAAGATTTTAGTTAAAAATGTTGGCTTTAAAAAAATATATATATTTAGAGATTTGCACACATTTTCACGATTTAAAAAAAATAGCAGATCTACAAGCTCGTAGCGCGGCACCGAATAGCCTAAAGATTTCTTTAGGCTGAATAGCCTAAATAAATCTTAAAATGACACATGGATGCGTTCCCCGGGTCTCAATGGGTTAATTCAAGTCAGCGCACAGGAACAGAGCTCGGAAATAATCCGGTGATGGATGACTGTGATCCTCCTTGGGGTAGACTCAGACCGAACGGACAGATGAATGGATAGAGCAACAAAAAAAAAAAAGCATGGAGGAGAGAGAGAGAGAGAGAGAGAGAAAAAAAGGAGAGGAGAGAAAACTTGGTATTCAGAGAACCGTCCCAACTTTTTCATCTGCCCTGAGGCCAGCCACGGGGCTCTGGGGAATAACAAGCATCTCCTTCACAGCCCCCCCCGCCAATGCTCTGTTCCTGGGATGCTAGAGAAGTATAAAAACCCTCTCTAAAAATAGTACGGCGGTATTTCTTTAGCCCATTGAGACCTGAAGCCGATTCTACATGTCTCCTAAATCTCAACAGTTTTCTGAAAAACGTATGTTTCTGTATCAGTGGTGCTCAATCTTTTTCATGTCAAGGACCCCCAAAATTATATGTATTTGGCCGCGGACCCCCATCAAAATATTTTGTTCCAGGGACCCCCAGAAGCAAAGATTTGAGTTAAAAATGTTCGCTTTAAAAAAATATATATTCAAAGATTTGCAAACATTTTCACGATTTTTCAAAAATAGCAGATCTACAAGCTCGTAGCGCGGCACTCGGTGCCGCGCTATGAGCTTGTAGATCTGCTATTTTTGAATAACCCAAAGTGTAATATAATGCTTTTTAGCTCAAATCTAAAAATGGCACAGTTCCAGGTCTTAATGGGTTAGTGTATGTGTGTGTGTATCTTGGGGTGTCTAGTGAACTAGTGTGGGCCCGACTACATGCATAATGACTGCCATTAACCTTCACACTCCTGAAGGATGGTTGAAAAGGCTTGCAATGCATCTAGCATGACGCAAATATCATGCTATTGGATTTTCTCCCCCGCGCGCTTCCCGCCTTGAGCTCTTTTGGTCCTCCGTTAAAAACCGGGGGAATCTTGACACTATCTAAGATAGTAATATGCTCACTTTATCTTTTTGTCTCTAGGTAATGACTAGAGGCGGGTCTACGCGACGAAAGTTCTATTTCTACTCTATTTATATAAGAATGATCCTCTTGAGTATGACCTATTTAGAAATACAAAAAAAATAATAAGCATACAGTACTCCACATCACAGCGCTAGAATGAATATTACGTAATGTAAACAGACCTTTCCTCTTAATATTAAAGGACCATACCAGCGGTCTGATATGTTTAGCCCATTTACGTACTACGACTCACAGTATGCACTTGACGTTATTGACGACGCTTCTTTAAAGCACACAATGCTTTCTTTTTTATTATTCATGTAAGTTCTGTAACATCTTAATGTACAAAGCCGTGAAGCTGGTGTAAGCTGGCGTCTCTATTTTGGGCATGTCATTATAGGTAAACATATGTAGCAAAAATAGCAACAACAAAAAAAAACAACTATAGAGTCATATTATATATTCATCACAAAGTATAGGCCTTGGGTGGTTAACCCATTAAGACCTGAGGCCGATTCTACAAATGTCTCCTAAATCCCAACAGTTTTCTGAAAAACGTATGTTTCTATATCAGTGGTGCTCAATCTTTTTCATGTCAAGGACCTCCAAAATTATATGTATTTGGTCGCGGACCGCCATCTCAAAATATTTTGTTCCAGGGACCCCCATAAGCAAAGATTTGAGTTAAAAATGTTCGCTTTAAAAGAATATATACATTCAAAGATTTGCACACATTTTCACAATGTTCCAAAAATAGCCAAAGTGTAGAATAATACTTTTTAGCTCAAATAGAAAAATGACACAGATGCGTTCCAGGTCTTAATGGGTTAATGTACAGTACGTACATGAAACACACAACTACAACTTATTTTCTTTTTAGTATTATGTAAGTTTGTTTTGAGAGACAAACCCCAAATGCATTATTTATGCAAGAATGGTGTACTACAGTCTCTCAGCTACACATTCTATGTTTTCTATTTTGTTGTTCATCATTCAACTCACATCAAAGCAACCACCACCCTCTCTGCTCGTAAAAAATGCCCCCAAACCCCACCTCTTCAGACTTGCCTTCCCCACCATTTCCACCATTATTATTATATTATTATTAGACACCATAGGAGGTGAACATATCAGTTCAGGCCTAGCGGCATTGACACAACCTGTTGAGGATCTAAAGACTGAGACGCCTGTGCACCTTGAACTGTGGGTGGGACGGTAACATTTAACAGCGTGCAACCTTTAGCATGTGGCCTTTTCTGAATGAACCTCACTGGCCCCACTAGCTGGGGGGCAAGACTGAGTCAATGGCAGTATTAAGTGGATGAGGAGAGGGTGAAGGTAATGAAAGAGGAAATGGAACAGGAGGGGCAAGGGGAGGATGAGGTTAAAATATTTAGGGAGAAATTGATTTGAAAAGGAAGCGCAAAGAACCTTTTTACTAATAAATCTTTATCTCTTTTTTAACCCATTAAGACCTGGAACTTATCTGTCATTTTTGGCTATTCAAAAATAGCAGATATACAAGCTCATAGCGCGGCACCGAGTGCCGCGCTATGAGCTTGTAGATCTGCTATTTTCAAAAAATAGTGAAAATGTGCAAATCATTGCATATAAAATATTTTTAAAGCAAACATTTTTAACTCAAATCTTTGCTTCTGGGACCCCCCTGGAACAAAATATTTTGAGATGGGGATCCGCGGTCAAATACATATCATTCTGGGGGTCCTTGACATGAAAAAGATTGAGCACCACTGATATATAAACGTATGTTTTTTAGAAAACTGTTGGGATTTAGGAGACATGTAGAATCGGCTTCAGGTCTTAATGGGTTAACTCTGCACTCCTACAGTTCTCTCTCTCCATAACATGCTCTATTTTATAAATATTCTTCTGACTTTCATTAGAGTAAACTTGATTTCCCCTTAAAAAGACTGTCATAAAATTGCACTTACATCTAGGCATTCTTGGTCTTCACCCAGAGCAATTGTCAACTAACAACTCTATTAAAGTGCTTAGTGAATGAATCTCTGAAGAATGAACAAACGTATAAATACATCGGTGCACACTTCTGAGCCAAACCAACACTGAGGATTTGACGGTGAACTTTGTGACGTCACCGTCCGACAACGACCACCGTTAATGTCGCCCCCATACTTCGTTTTCCATTCCAGCGCCCATGAACACGCATTACTTTGGATTCCAGTCCAGTTGCAGCCTAATGGTCAGAAATCACTTATTGCAGCTTTTTTTTTTAAAAGCACATAACATCTTCAAAATTCACGCCTGAGGTAGTAACACATTTAATTGCCAAAGAACAAAATGTGAAGCTCTCTTAGGCTTATGTTAACCAGAGACTTTATTTTCTGCATAATTCGAAAGCACTGAAACGTAGCGAGGGAACCCAATGTTAGGTCAATTTCGGGTTTTAAAGACTCCAAACTGTAGCATTGTACAAGACAAGAAGGGAGAGGTGCAAGCTTTGGCCCTTGCTAGTGACCCTTAATTGACCTAACATTTTAAGTGTTTAACAATTTGAATTTTGTTTCCACACCCAAATTAGCATATGCCCTGGAGAAACTTGACATTTTGATTGTTAGTGAAAATGTCAACACTGGCTAATCATACCTGGAGACTTCCCACGGCGGAGTAAGCTGCATACGAGAACCGCAGGTCAGGTGTCTGAGCTTGAGCTTGACCTTGCTGGTCACATGGTATCCCGTTGGAGAGGAAACATTGGCCGGTGGACACGTCCGTTATGGTGTTGGGGGCGGGACCGGGCAGACTGAGCAGAACCGTGTGATTGGATAGACGGACGTCGGTCAACCCAAGTCCCACCCATTGCCTGTAGAGGTACCGGGCTCTGGCTTCTTCGCCGTCGTCTGATTGGCTGTCAAATGACCTAGAGAGAGGGATAGAGGCTTGTCACAGGTGGGTAAAAATGATCATATGATTACAAGGATTTCCTTTCTGATATTGTGGTGATTATGTTGACATTGATGATTATTTACATTTCAAGGCTTTCACAGAGCAACTGCATAATGATATTCCTGACAATAATGTTTAAATAAATAATGAAGACTGTTGAAAAAATCTTGGAAAGGAAATACAATCAAGCAAAGGAATCAAGACACAATTTTGACCTTTAACTGCCTCAAGGGACAAAGTTACATATTTTGAATGTAATCAAATAAATAAATACATATTTGCTCAGCTCTCGTGGGCTTATAATACACTATTTATTTAATTAAAAATAAACGCGGGCCTACGAAACACAAACGCACACGCACACCCACGCGTACACTGGAGCTGTCTGTTGTTCCCTATGCCCTATTTAGATGCGCTGGGAACTGTTCATTGTTTATTTGACTATAGGAGTTTACTCTCTTTATTGTTTTGACTCTGGAAGGATGTGACTCAAATGTGCATGCATACAGTACATGCCGGTGTGTGTGTGTGTGTGTGTGTGTGTGTGTGTGTGTGTGTGTGTGTGTGTGTGTGTGTGTGTGTGTGTGTGTGTGTGTGTGTGCCTGCGTGCGCGCGCGCGTAAACTCTTCCATCCTTCCGATCACTCAAAGCACTTGAGACTGTCGGCCCCACACTCATCCATCCATTCAGCCAACCAAGCAAAAAGCCCTCAACCTGCAGGTAGGGGTTCAATGTCTTGCTCAAGCACACTTAAGACATGATGCCAGGAGGAGCTTCCAATCTCCAACTCCCTGAGCCAGTCTAACTCTTGAGCCACTGCTGTCCCAGTGTGTGTGTGTGTGTGTGTGTGTGTGTGTGTGTGTGTGTGTGTGTGTGTGTGTGTGTGTGTGTGTGTGTGTGTGTGTGTGTGTGTGTGTGTGTGTGTGTGTGTGTGTGTGTGTGACATCTATATCAGTCTCAGCAGCAGATGGCCCAAACACACACTTCCACTCTCCAGTCGCTCCCCGGGAGCAACAGCAGGAGGCTGTCTGCGAGTGTCTATGAGGGCGAGTGGTGTGTCTGTCTGTATCTATCTGTGTGTTTATGCTTGAGTGTGTATGTGTCCTTAACACTGTGTGTGTGTGTGTGTGTGTGTGTGTGTGTGTGTGTGTGTGTGTGTGTGTGTGTGTGTGTGTGTGTGTGTGTGTGTGTGTGTGTACTGAGACCTTCATCTATAAGCCAAGCTGTTGGGGGTACTCCCTGTGGTTTGGGGACTGCTGCTCAATTCTGCTGATGCTTCCGTCTCCACTTTGTGTGTGTGTGTGTGTGTGTGTGTGTGTGTGTGTGTGTGTGTGTGTGTGTGTGTGTGTGTGTGTGTGTGTGTGTGTGTGTGTGTGTACGTGCATCTTGTGTCTGTTTAAACTATTATGTATACTGCATATGGGTGTGTGCATGTCCGTGAATATTTTAATATGCTTTGATCATCATTCAAAAGAAGGGATGAAGAATGATGGTCTTCACTCTTTTTCATTTACATATAGCCATGGTTTTGAAATATTTGTATGACCCAAATATTTATTAAATCCCCATTAGCATAATATATAAATCAATGTATTCATATAGCACGTTTACAGCAGCCGAGCTGACCAAAGGGCTGTACATGGTTAAAACTAAAACTATTCAAAGCATCAAAGCAAATGAGAAACATCAAAACAATTCAACAAAAACAATTCAAAGTGTCAAAACTATAGAGAAACATCAATGGAAAATATGCATTAACACGTAGCAAAAGGTGCAAAGTTCAAAACAAATGAGGTAAACTCAAATGCAGTTAAAAGCCAGGTAGAACAGATGGGTTTTAAGAACAGCTCATATCCACTGAAGTCATATTTTGTTGTTGTAGTATTTATTAGTTGTTAAATTGGTTAGCAAACCACAAGGCTGAGTATCAAGTCGTTGTGCTATTGGGCAGATAACCTCTTATCTCCAAACTTAAACGTTTTGTGTTATTTCGTAAATTAACGCCCTACTTTATCATACTACAGCGAAGTAACAGATCTACAAGCTTGAAATGTGGCGCGAACAGAGACGAAGTATACCATGCACACAACGCCAGACTGGGTCTGATAACAGTGTGGTTTCCCTGTGCAATCTGTATCTGAATCATTTTAACCGATTCAATCCGGGGACGCATCTGTGTAATCTTTTGATTTCTTTGGCTATTCAAAAATAGCAGATATACAAGCTCATAGCGCGGCACTATGACCTTGTAGATCTGCTATTTAAACATCTTGAAAATGTGCGCAAAACTTTGAATATATATATATTTAAAGCGAACATTTGTAACTCAAATCTTTGCTTCTGGGGGTCCCTGGAACAGGGACCCCCCTGTTCCAGCAGTAACAGTGGAAACTGTTACTGCTGTGGCAGCAGTAACAGTGGAAACAGTGGGAGGTCAGTAGAAAATTAAGAAAAACATTAAATAATTGACATAGTGATTTGTTTTGTGAAGTGTTAAGTATAGCCACATCTCTAAGTATACACAGTGACAGTAAAAACCTTAGTGTTAGTGTAACTCCAAGAGAAATGTATTGTATATGTGTTGTTGTTTGACTTAGCAATTGTATTGATCTAATATATTGGGTAGATGAAGGTTCTTATTGGATGTGTTGGTTATTGCATGATTTGAGTGTACGATAAGTAGCTAATACCGTACTTTTGTCATAACTGTTAGAAGGCAAGAAATGCATTATTTTCTAAGATTGTGGCTGTGTTATGCCCTTTTCTTTTGGGTACTTGTCATGGGTGACTTGTTTACAACAAAATATGGGGTTTGCCAAATGGGTGTATATTTGACATTTGTAATTGTATTGAATTTCCACTGGGCAATTACAGTGTTTTCTTTTTTCTTTTCTTTTTTACACTGTTGCTAAGGAGGTGTAGGTCCTTGAATGATATGTTATGGTATTCCGTTTGTTCTTCATTATATCCTTATAAATCCATATATTGCAGTTGGTTGGCTAGGTAATCGTGCCAGTATCCTGTACAGTACATGAATGAGATATTGATATTCTATTTAATGGGACTCAAGTGGATCAATGTCCATTCAAAAATGACAGCAGACATTTAAACGAAGGGAAATTAAAGAGCATATACACTACACTTCCCACTGTGACATGATGCTCATGTCTGTTATTCACCAATACAGCACAGCTACTGTATATATTCCCATCCATGTTACATGGAAATTGTGTGCATTTCAAGTTACAACATGATTCCCTTTGGTGGGACTTCACAACAGCTACAGTAAGTGAGTTGAGAGGGCATGCTATCTCTTGGCAAGCAGCTGTCATGACTCATGAGAGGCTCTCGTTGCATCAATAACTCAATCCTAAAGGTTCGTACTCGACAAAATCTCTCTATCTGGGCCTTCCTTTGCCAGAGGTGTTTCTCAGCTACCGGTACAAGCTTTATTCATTTCCTGCTCTTGCCTACTGCAACTTCCTCCAAGCCAGACACCCCCAGACACAATGCCATCTACATCCACCAGTCATCCAGGGTGCAGCTGCAGCAGCAGCAGCCCACCTAGTCGTTATCTTCAAAAAGGTACTGGGGCCTCGTTGCCTCAGGTCTGTGGTCCTGGCCTATGTGTGCAAAGCTTATGCTTTGTCTGTGCTTTCTGTCAAGCCTGGACACTTAATCCTTCCCTCAGTGTGACAACCTGGTCACTGCTGTACCGTTCACTGTCCTCCCTGCTGGCTCCCCAGTGGTGGAATTACCCTTCTGCTGTTAGAACTCTCTCTCTCTCTCTCTCTCTCTCTCTCTCTCTCTCTGTATGTCTGTCTGTGTGCAGCCAATGCCACAAACCCCCCGCAATTAGGCAATGCCCATCAAGTTGATTTCCCACCATTTCGCTTTTTCTTCAAAACACACTTTTTGCTATTGCTCCAAAACTCACACAAATGGGAACAGATCTTCTCATGGAGTCATGTGATGAACATGTGTCATTCACATTTTTCCAGTCGGAATTCCATTCCAACTGGCTATGATTGCCTTTCAAAGTTTGCAGAAGGGGCCTATTTTACAACAAATGCCCCCCCCCCCCCAAAAAAAAAATCATGAATCATGATCGAGACTACACATTGCCTGGCTAGGCAAGCCAGCCTGGCAGAAATATGTACTTCATTGACGGCATGGAGTGCACTTTTCTAGTTTGAAATATGTTTAACACTATTTTGAGTAAAAAAAAAAAAAAAAAGCAAGAAGAAGATATCTTGAAATATCTGCATTCTGTGCCACCTTTGCACACCTGCTGAGAGGCTCTGGCTGTTCTTAAGTGTTTAATATTCAGTCTTTATCTGAAGCCCAGACGACTTTATCTGATCTGTCTTGGTTAAATACTGTCTACTGAGGCATATCTGCACCACCGAGAATACGAGTCTAACTGTGTTTATCAATAGGCTGTCCAGCTGTAAATATTTCATAAAAGGATTATATATATATTTTTTTTCATTTCTGTTTTGTTTCTCGTCTCCCTGGACCCTGGACTTTAACCACTTTAACCCCACGTATCGATATCGATAGGTGGGGTTAAGTAGTGTCGATAGTCATTTTTAGATTTTAGCTGTAACCATTATTTTATACTTTGGCTATTCAAAAATAGCAGATCTGCTATTTTTATTTTTTTTAACAAGTTAACTCCCTGAGTGCCAGGATTGCCAGAATTATTTCAGAATTGATTCTGAAAAGTGCCAGAGTTTTTTTCACAGAAAACAAAAAGTGCTTAGGAAGCGAGATACAGCCTTTTTCAGTTCTAAGTTAAACAAGGAGTGGATGGAGCAGCACATCTTCAGATGATGATATCTTGGGTTCTGAACATGTTTTTCAAAAACACGTCAAACACGTTAATGGCACCCAGCGCCATAGCGGTAAAAACACGTGAAACACGTTAATGGCGCTCAGTGAGTTAACATGTTTAACTCAAACTCAAAGGGATAACATATTTTGATGCGTAAAACCATCAAACCATCGGTGCCACGCTTTGAGCTAAAAGAATAGCTAAAAGAATCTACACGGATGCGTTCCCGGATTGAATAGGTTAAAGGGGTCCCTAAAGTTTGACCCATTCCGAAACGAGCTGGCTCCGTTTATACCCAAACCCGACATGCATATTAATCGTCAAATAACAAAGACTCATTCCAAAATGCGGAGCCAAGGACAAAACAAACCTTTTTCCGAAATGGACTCGGGGACAACTAGATTCCCGTGCCCAAGGACAATGTGAGCCGTTAGTCCTGACCTGATTAGACGTCAGTATATCAGAGAGATAAATTATAAAGCTATAAAAAGAGATAAAAAATTGCGAGATTGTTAGACCTGCGGTGCACCCTCAGTAAAATGATGACAAACTGTGATGATCAGTTCCTGCCTTGGCTTGAGCCAATCAGAGGAGTGCGTGGCAGACAGTAGATTTAACTGTGCCATTTTTCATGTCTTCCTTAACAACAGTGACAAAACTGCGTGAGCACGCACGCACGCACGCACGCACGCACGCACGCACACACACACACACACACACACACACACACACACACACACACAGTCTGATGATGCACCTGTTGGCTTTTGCTCATTAAACTTGTGCTCTTGCAATTTGTGTTTAATATAAAGTTTTACATATTTTATTTTACCTTATTTTAGATTTATTTAATTCAGATTTTTAATATAAAAAATATTTAAAAATCATTTTAAATATGTGTGAATAAAAAAAACAGGTTGGGTCATTACGGGTAAATCAGTGTTATTTGCATTTACCTGAAACCTGTGACTATAGTTATGTTTTATAGCAAGGCTATTTGAAAATAGCCGATCTACAAGCTCACAGCACGTCGCATTGTGAGCTTGTAGATCTGCTATTTACAAACATTTTACTACTTTTACTTTTGGAACTTTAAGTACAATTGGATACCAATAGGGGTGTGCCGATATATCGTCCCGCGATATATCGCGATACGTTTTCGCGACGATATGTATCGTTTTGAAAAAAAAATAAAATGTTTTTTGAAAAAAAAAAAAAATGTTTTTTTTTTTTTTACAATCATAATAATCAGGCATGCAAACGGCCCCGAAGTGAAAAGAGTGACAACATGTTTTTTTTCGGGTCAGGTGTCATACTATTTGGATTCAAAACGGCTATTGTAGCTGAAAAGCTACAAGTTTGCATGTCTGAATAATGCAAAAACAGAATTATTTGTTTGCATTTTCTTTTTTTCTCCTCCATATATTTTCATAATTAAAAAAAGTGCGTATCGTATCGTATCGAAATCGTATCGAAGTTGTGAGCCAAATATCTTATCGTATCGTTTCGTGAAATTAGTGTATCGGCACACCCCTAGATACCAATACTTCTGTACATTTACAATTCCAGACTTTTACTTGTAACAGAGTATTTCTACATTGCAGTATTGATACTTTTACTTAAGCTAAACATTTGAGTACTTTTTCCACCACTGACACCCGATCATGGTTTCGCATTCCGTCTCAGGTTGTCAGGAACTCTACACTTGCAGGTTCACATTTTCCCCAAGTCGCTACACCGTATGTACTCAAAGTAGTAAAACTCAACCTATATCATTATCTTTATAGGAATCCACTCTTTTTTTCCCCTATTAAATTCTAAGCCAGTGAACACCCCTAAAAGCAGGTATTACTGATCTTCAGGTTACGAAACAGCTCTTTGATCTTGCGCAGCACAACTTGAACAAGGCTAAACCCAACTTTTTGTCGGGTTTTAGCCTCACTGCGTCGTAATAACGCTCTCCGTTTCAATGCCAAAGGGCACAATCACCTGGCAGTGGTCCTTCTTCTGCACCACCTCCACACACACGCCCACGCATTACGCTGCCGGGGGAAGGGAAGTGTGCGGAGAGTTGGAAAAATTATTATTTCAGCGATAATGGAACTGTAAGAACTTCCCTTTGTTGAAAAGTTTCAGTCAAGATAATTTGTTATATACCTCAGGTTCCATACGTCATCTCTCTCTCTCTCCCCACTCTTTCTCATTATCTCCCTTTCCTCTTTCCCTCCTGCCATCTCTAACTCATGCGTCCCCTCTCTCTCTCTCTCTCTCTCTATCCCCATTGCCATGCACTGTCTTAACCCTTTAAGACCGGAAGAAACATCTGTGTCATTTTTAGATTTGAGCTAAAAAGCATAGTTTTACACTTTGGCTATTTTTGGGAAATCCTGATTTTTTTTTGCAAATCTTTGAATATATATATATTTTTAAAGTGAACATTTGTAAATCAAATCCTTGTTTCTGGGGGTCCCTGGAACAACACATTTTGAAGAGGGGGTCCACGGCCAAATACATATACAATGGGGTCCTTGACATGAAAAGGTTTGGGAACCACTGACATAGTAATATAATTTGTTTCAAAAAACAGTTAGGATTTAGAAGACATTTTGTAGAATCGGCCTTAATGGGTTAAATTTATCTCCCTATACCTCTCCTTCTCGTTTACCGACCCACTCACCCCCAATGCTCTCTGTCCTCTTTCACTTTTTCTTTAGTCTCTCTCTCTCTCTCTCTCTCTCTCTCTCTCTCTCTCTCTCTCTCTCTCTCTGTCTCTCTCTCTCTCTCTCTCTCTCTCTCTCTCTCTCTCTCTCTCTCTCTCTCTCTCTCTCTCTCTCTCTCTCTCAGAATGAAGCCATCTTTACCGTATTGCCTCCTGAGCTGTTCCTGTACCAGACGTCGTACACTGCAAAATCAATTGTCAATTTAAACTCTTCAGTGTGATTTTGATTAGACACTCTCAAATCAGTCTGATTCGCATACCGGCAGCCCTAGAGTAATTTAATTCAACGAGCAAGAGCCTCTCTCTCTCTCTCGATCTCTCACGTTCTACTACGAGGTTGGATGAATGGCAGCGGCACACAGTTTTGATTGGCAGCAAATTGTGTTGTTGACAGTAAATCTATCCTTGAAAAAAATGCTAATCTCTGATAGCTAGAGTGTGCTAGTGAAGAGATTTTTGTTTTTAAGTTACTTTGTCATTTTGCGTTTGGATTTGTTTTCCTTATTATCTCTTGACTGCCGGAAAATAAAACAGACTTTTCTACACCACGGCCAGATTGTTTTCACTAACATTTGAAAAATACAGAATAGAATATTTATCTCCAGTTGTGATCGATCCCCCAATCGCTTTAACCCATTGAGACCTGAAGCCGATTCTACAAAATGTCTTCTAAATCCCAACAGTTTTCTGAAAAAACGTATGTTTCTATATCAGTGGTTCTCAAACTTTTTCATGTCAAGGACCCCCAAAATGATTGTATGTATTTTGTCGCCAACCCCATCTCAAAATACTTAGTTCCAGGGACCCCCCAGAAGCAAAGATTTGAGTTAAAAATGTTCGCTTTAAACATTATATAATCAAAGATTTGCACACATTTTCAAAAGTAGCAGATCTACAAGCTCGTAGTGCGCAACAGAAACAGAGGAAATGCCATTCTGACAAATGGAATATTTTTTTGCGATCATGGGACCCACACCTCCTTCACAGAGAGACAAACAGTGACCCATAGGCGAGCGAACAGGGCCATCTTGTGGAAAAGCACTGGAAACACAAAATCTCGTCATTCTCGTCATTGGCTGACAACACCTTAGCAAAATAGGACGAGAAATCTCGTCAGTTAAGCAATGCTGGTGCCTACTTTGCAGGCTCAGCTGTCGATTGTGAATCCCGCAGGTGTGTGTGTGTGTGTGTGTGTGTGTGTGTGTGTGTGTGTGTGTGTGTGTGTGTGTGTGTGTGTGTGTGTGTGTGTGTGTGTGTGTGTGTGTGTGTGTGTGTGTGTGTGTGTGTGCGCGTGCGTGCGTGTGTGTGTGTTCCACCCTTTGCTTTGCCATTCCACAGTGTAGTCAGGCGGAGCGCCTTTAGAGGTGTTTTACATTCAGTCAGCCCATCTCTTTAACGGCTCCTTTATTCAAAGTCACTGAACAGTCTGTCTCTGAGCTCTCCGTCTTCATTTATCACCAACACTCCAGACTCTGAGCTGTCGACACTCTTGATGACACACACACACACACACACAGCTCAAACACGCACACACACACACAATACTGTACATGTGCACACGTGCGTGCACACACACACACACACACACACACACACACACACACACACACACACACACACACACACACACACACACACACACACACACACACACACACACACACACACACACACACACACACACACACACACACACACACACTAGAGCCAGAGACACAGGGCTGTCATTATGTTGTTGACAGGAATCATCCACAGACAACAAAAGGGAGCCATCAGAGAGTGTGTGTGTGTGTGTGTATATGTGTGTGTGTGTGTGTGTGTGTGTGTGTGTGTGTGTGTGTGTGTGTGTGTGTGTGTGTGTGTGTGTGTGTGTGTGTGTGTGTGTGTGTGCACGTGTACAGTATTGTATGTGCGCGCACGCACACTTTAGGTACTCTGTTGAAGTGTTAATATAAGAGTGAATATATTATGGGTCTGGGGAAGAGACCTTTTTTTTAAATCCAGATAAATCTAAGATGTGCATGTGGGGAGGCTTCTCTGAGGAGGTGTGTGTGTGTGCGCGCACATGTTTCTCTGAATTGTGGTGCGTGCTTCCTTGATCTTCCTTTGAGTGGTTCAGCTAAAGTTTAGACTCTAGCTGGGCTTTTTGTTCTGATCCACTGACAAGCCCGATGTTACTGGAGATCTCCTTGGCATGCTGTGGGGGCTTGCAATTGCGTGTGTGTGCGTGTGCGTATGCGTGTGCGTGTGCGCGTGTGTGTGTGTGTGCGTGTGTGCGTGCGTGCGTGCGTACGTGTGTGTGTGTGTGTGTGTGTGCGTGAGACTGTGGCTTTGCAAACAAACATTCGCCTCAATTTAGCCTTCTTAGTCCAACTTTGATCCCCCAAAACAGCTTAATGTGTGAGATAATATTTCAATATTATTGCAAATCCCTGATAATGCTTATCCAGGCTTTACTTTTTATGGTAATCCACCCCATGCCTGAAGAGTAATACAACTTGTTCTTTTCTCCCTGACCCAATACAGTTCAAGACTGAATTTTCCATATAAAATGTAACATTTAGCGTTAAACCTATTTACAAAATGTCTTCTATTTATTTATTATAAGGTCCATTTCCACCAGTATGCCTTTAGAATTGATTACATTATTACAGGTATTAGTTGCTCTTGTGAACAATATGCCATTTACAATTTGCAAGGGTGGTTAATTATTCACAAAATGCACGATTCGGTACTGCGGTTTTCACAGTTCAATGACTTTTCGGTAAAGAGGGGGAAAAAGCCAATTACAAAATTGCTTAATAATAATAAGCAATGTAGTAAGTAACGGCCCAATTAAAGTGCAATTAATTGGTTTTGCAATAAAGAAAGCCGTATACAGTGAAGTGTGAATTTCACTGCATATCATGCTATATAGTACAAAATGCCTTGTACAGTATGAATAGGTGACAGTAAACACGTTGAACCTGCTTATCTAGCAAATCGGAAAAAAACAGCCTTATCTTTACTGATACTTTTGCCTTCCTAAAAGCTCTCACACTGTGCTCTCGGGGTTGATTTGGTGTTGAGATTATCCGTTCAGCAGCAAAGTTTGGCTCCTTAATTTCCCTAAAGAAGTTAGCGGGGATTTAACAGCTACAGTATAGCCTTATGCCACTTGTGTCCTTTTGCCACTCCTGTCCTTTGTGCCACGGTATTTTTTCCCTAGTTTAATCATCCACAATGCTGCAAAACATCCTACAGGGTTTTACAATACACAGAGGCTGCTTATCGCGCACTGTTTATCGAAAGAAAGTACTGTGTGCCCATTACCTTAGCCAATAGACCCAGTCACCCCACCAAAACACCAACGCTCATATACCTGGATTCAGATTTCCCATGATGGCTAGCCGAGCATTTAAGCTCCACACTCTTAACCCCTTAAGACCTAGAAAGATTTTAACCACTCAAATCTTTGCTTCTGGGGAATGTCTTCTGAATCCTAACTGCTATAACATCAGTGGTTCTCAAACTTTTTCATGTCAAGGGCTCCCAAAATGACATGTATTTGGCCGCGGACCCCCATCTCAAAATATGTTGTTCCAGGGACCCCCAGAAGCAAAGATTTGAGTTAAAAATGTTAAAAATGTTGACGATTTTCCAAAAATAACAGATCTACAAGCTTGTAGATCTGCGATGTTTGAAAAATCTTTGAATATATATATTTTGAAAGCGAATATTTGAAACTCAAATCTTTGCTTCCGGGGGATTCTACAAATGTCTTCTAAATCCTAACAGTTTTCTGGAAAAAAAAAGTGCTTGCTATAATATCAGTGGTTCTCAAACTTTTTCATGTCAAGATTTGAGTTAAAAACAATTTTTCAAAAATAGCCAAAGTATAAAATAATTGTTAAAGTGGTTACGCGGATGCGTTCCCGGTTTCAATGGGTTAAAATGTGACTAATGTAAATGGGATGAGAGAAATCAAATGTGACTAAAAGCGCACGGCAACAGAGAAAATCAATTGTCTCCTGAACAAATGGATGAGCTATTAAAATGATTGTGTGCCATAGGAATATATTATCTTGAACAGCTGGGGAGCAGAGGCAACAGTAATTCATATTCCAAGTCGTCCAGGGCCATCTATGGCACATTGTTTCACTTGAAGCTTCCCACAAAGGCAATTAAAGCCACTCTCTGTTATAAAGCCCAACATGTAATTTATCTGCCTGTTCTCATGCTAATGCTTCTTACACGAGGAAATTATGGAAACCATTAAATGTTTAACAGAACATGCCTGAAAAGAAAGAAATGTGATGGGCGTTTTTTGTGGTCTATATACCACAGTAGCCCCTAGCGTCCATGTTCTGGGGGCGAACATTCAGCGAAAATTGACAATCACAATGTGTCACAAGATTGTAGATCTGGTATTTTCGCCGAAGAGATTTGGTGTAGCGGACCAAGAATAAAGCCCTGGGGGGAACTCTGGTTAACTAATTACACACTGTAGGGATATGACCAGAGTCATGTATTTCTTCCCAGAGAGCAATATTTTACCAGTATATTAGGATTTATTCTGTCTGTTGTGTTTATTTTATAAGCAATATTATGCCAAATATTTGGCTTTTTTTTTTTTTAACAACTTCAAAAATCTAAATAGCTGCGATCCATAACTTTCATGTCCTACAAAGGTCTCCCCCATGAGAGACCGCTCCATTTCTGCTGATCTTCCAGTAAGGCAGTGGTTCTCAAACTGTAGGCCTGGGCATAACCCGTACATCTACATAAACGTTCAGATTTCAAATATAGTGCCCGGGTCTAAGTACCCGTATATTCCGTATTGTTCAATAAAAGGCATTTTAATCTGATTGGCGGCCATTTTTTTTTATACAATGTATCAGAGTGCAATACATCTCCCAACCGATAAGGGCACGTAATTGAAAGCATATGGAGCACATTCTGAGGAAATGGCCACCGATCGGATTAAAAAGATTTTTATTGAACAATACGGAAGATACGGGTACTTAGACCCGGGCGGCGGGCGCATTAACTTGTTACATCGGTGGCTTTGGGGTAAGCACGTATATTTGAAATGCAGACCATTCAAAAACCAGGAACAAGTGGTTCCATGGTTCATGTGTCAGGGCTAATGGTGAAGCCGTGTTTGTTTCCCCTATCATTGCCTTGGAAGGGTCCCAAGGGTTGGTCCCACCCACAGTACCCCACGTCCCTCCCCACAGATGACCTCCAAACTAGGCCTGGCTGGGGAGACTCATCAAGAAATATCGATTTGCATAATGTTTGTCAGTCCACTGCCGTGAAGTAAGATAGCTGCCTCGAAGCATGGATTCCCTGGTGAACAAGCCACAGCAAAAAAATAAATGAATAAACTCAACCGCAATCATCTAAAGTGTGGGAGTATTTTAGACAGACACCCAACGATGTGGTTCTCTGTAAACTCTGCAAATTGGAAATGGCTTATCACAAGCAGCACAACCGCTATGCGCGAACACTTGAAGCGAAAGCATCCCGGGGCGCTTTGTCAAGACAGCTAGCAAGACAGCGCCATAAATTATGTTTACATTTTGTCTCCACCCAAGCATGATGTGTTAGGATTCTCAACACATGGAATGTGTTTCTGTTAGCAGTCGTCACTTAAAATGGATTCTCTAAATGTTTCATCGCCCTGTGTTAAAAGTAATGGTTAAATAAAACAACGTTATACCATGTGATATACGCCATGCATCATCTAAAGTTATGTGTCTGCTTTTTGTATTTACTGTTTAGTTTAAGAGTCCAGTATGAGTGAGACAGACTGTTGTTACAGACAACAGACAGGAGGGGGAGGGAAGGCGGGGGAGATTGTGTGTAATTGCTTGTGTGTGTGTTAGTTTGACTGAGATTTGATTCAGATTGAACTAGTTTAACTTATTAAGTGTTTAAGTGTTTTTCAAAGAACATATTTATTTTATTCTACTGGACCCCCAGTGCGTGTAATAAGCCGATCTCCGTGAGGAAGGCGGTCACGAAGAATATTCCACGATTTTTCAAAGGAACAGTACAATTGCCGTTTTCGCTGGCAAGCGGACGGTAGACGGAGGAATTAATTAATTAATTCCGTGGCAGTGAATGAGTTAATTAAATAATTGTTATTTTGATCAACGTTGACCTGTCATCTCTCCTATGGTACCAACATCAATACAGCATGGAATTGTGGACAAAATAAGTTTTGGGTCTGAGAGTCTAAATCTCATCAAACGGCGAATAAATAATGGACCTTGATATGAAAAGGATTAAAAACCACTGGCCTGGATGAAGAGAAAATAAAGGCACACATGGAAGGACAGAGAGAAATGAAAGCGGAGAAGAGCGTCAATGTGTTGAAGGGTTTTCCGGGTTCGCGAGGAGCCCATTGGGACTTTAAGAAGGATTAATAATCAATACCAACAGCATCTTGAGTATAGGACCAATTAACAAAAAGCTAGAGTTTCAGTAGTAGGGCCCCAAACTTATAAGACTTGGGTAGAAGAGATGGAAGAGAGCCAGAGAGGAGAGAGAGAGAGAGCAGCTTTATTTACTGCATGCACAGACGCAAAGTTATTTGACAAGAGGACGACAAATGCTCTGTTCCCTTGAGTCACTGACACCATTTTTCTTCTCCGGGGTGAAGGCAGAAATTGTGTCTTCAAGATTGGGCAATCACACGTTTATCCAGTCTTTTGAGAAATAGATGCAGGCTAGTTCACAAATAACCACAGTACAATGGATTCCTCTTACAAGACAGCTGGATATAAATGTGGTCGGTTGTACTGAATTGTCCAGTCGCAGAGAGTAGAAGCTGAAATTTAGTTAATTGTTTCCCCTCTGCAGAGCTTTTCTTCTGTACAAGTACAAAGGTGTCTGCCTCTGTGTGTGTGTGTGTGTGTGTCTCTCTTTCTCTATTGTGTGTATTTGTATTGCTTCTGTCTTTTGTCTGTGCTATGATGTACTAGATTTGCACAATTTGAGTGAAAGGACATGCATTCAATTTGCAATAGCATGGATACTTGACTTGTGCATTTGTGAATGTGAATATGTATCGTACAGGTGTATGTCCATGAGCATGTGTGCACAGCACGTGTACTGTAATACTGTGCTGTCATGAGCAGGAAAAACATACTGTAGCCTAGGAGCAAAGTACTCCCTCTCCCTCCCCACTTCTCATCCAAACCACACATTGATAGGTCAGCCCATTCTCCCCCACACAAATGTCATATGATAAAAGCTAAAGCTCTGATGGTCCAAGGTAACCTCTGTGATGCCTTGACCTCAGTTTGATATACTGTACAGTAGCCCTCACATCATGCTCTGCTGGTTGTGTGAACTGGCAGATATCTTGAGCCACCCACTCTAAGGCAGTCTGAAATCAGACTGGGTGCATCTGATCTCCTCTGACAACCGTCCCGGTCTAGCTTCCACACCCCACTCTCCATGTACTCATCACATCTACAACCACTTCCAAATTCATGAATGGACGCTGGACTATAATCTCACACTTCCTTTCCTCCATTGGGAATGTTGTTGTTGTTTTTGTTGTTATTAGTATATTATGGATTACTACAAAAGGAAAGGGGGGGGGGGGGGGTAGAGGTTTGAGGCAGACATGGTCTGCCTCATTTAGTAGCAATGGGGGATGTGCAGAATAAAGGAGGGGGGTGTGCAGAAGGCACACATGAATACATCAAATTTATTTTGTGCAAGTAGCATTGTGCAACTACAGTGACTTACCCCTTGTATCAACCCTGAGGACCCCCTAGAGGTCCCGGACCCCCTGTTGAAGACCCCTGCGGTAGGCGACAGCAGCAGTAGCTGCCCTGGAGACGGGGGGGGGGGGGGGGGGGGGGGGTGTTGGCGGTGCGACACCGGTGGCCCAGGATTTTGCTGCATGCCTTTCCCCACTGTCCCTCTCCGCTCCCACACTCACGAGAGTGCGGGACGGGATGAGGGGTGTGACACTGGTGGCCCCAAGATGTCCAATCTCCAAGCATGCGATAACAAATTCATTCATTGCAATGACGCCTGTGCAAATCAGCAGTTTGGAATGCTTGGCAACAGTTTGTGTTGTGTGTGACATCAGACCAGAAATCCGCTCAACATGTGCTATATAAGAACAGTATATCAAAGAGAAATTGTTACTTCGGACATAATCTATTGTAGTGGTCTGAGTAAAAGAGGACGGGGATAAAAGAGTTGGACAACTAAACGACTGGGGAGTTTGAAAGAGATTATATGAGGACAAATCTTCCTGACCCATAAAAGCCAATAGACTTCAATTGTGTCTGTGTCCAAGACACACAGTGTATTCAAGAACAATATACTGAGACAGCCCGAGTAAAATGACATATATAGAGGAGAGAGAGAGACGAGCGTGCGAAGAGAAGATGAGGAAAAATCTCCAAGCCAAAGGAGAACACATAAGTCCATCCACATCAAAGTCCAAGGATTGCAGCAGCTTTGACGAAGAACCAGCGAACGTTCCAAGTGCTTTGAAGACACACCAGCGTGTCCACACTGGAGAAAAGCCTTTCCACTGCAAACAGTGCGACAAGAGTTTCAATCGTTTAGGTTCTCTCAAAAGACACCACCGTATCCACACTGGAGAAAAGCCTTTCCACTGTAAACGGTGTGACAAAGGTTTCAGTGAGTTAAGTTCTTTGGCAAGCCACCAGCGTGTCCACACTGGAGAAAGACCTTACCTTTGCAAACAGTGTGACAAGAGCTTCAAAGAGTTGGGTCATCTGAAGGCACACCAGCGTATCCACACTGGAGAGAAGCCTTTCCACTGTAAACAGTGCGACAAGAGTTTCAATCGTTTAGGTTCTCTCAAAAGACACCACCGTATCCACACTGGAGAAAAGCCTTTCCACTGTAAACAGTGTGACACAAGTTTCAGTGAGTTAAGTTATTTGGCAAGCCACCAGCGTGTCCACACTGGAGAAAAACCTTTCATCTGTAAACAGTGTGACAAGAGTTTCAGTGAGTGGGGTTCTTTGACAAAGCACCAGCGTATCCACACTGGAGAAAAACCTTTCATCTGTAAACAGTGTAACAAGAATTTCAGTCAGTTAGGTGACCTGAAAATACACCAGCGTATCCACACTGGTGAAAAACCTTACTACTGTAAACAGTGCAACAAACGTTTTAGTATGTCAGGTGCTTTGAAGAGACACCAGCGTATACACACCGGAGAAAAGCCTTTCCACTGCAAACAGTGTGACAAGAGCTTCAGTGAGAGGGGTTCTTTGACAAAGCACCAGCGTATCCACACTGGAAAAAAACTTTCATCTGTAAACAGTGTAACAAGACTTTCAGTCAGTTAGGTGACCTGAAAATACACCAGCGTATCCACACTGGTGAAAAACCTTACTACTGTAAACAGTGCAACAAAAGTTTCAGTTTGTCAGGTGCTTTGAAGACACACCAGCGTGTCCACACTGGTGAAAAACCTTTCCACTGTAAACAATGTGACAAGAGTTTCAGTCAATCAGGTGCCCTGAAAATACATCAGCGTATCCACACTGGTGAAAAACCTTACTACTGTAAACAGTGTAAGAAGAGTTTCAGTCGGTTAGATGACCTGAAAATACATCAGCGTATCCACACTGGTGAAAAACCTTTCCACTGTAAACAGTGTGACAAGAGTTTCCGTCTGTTAACTATTCTGAAGATACACCAGCGTGTCCACACAGGAGAAAAACCTTTCTACTGTAAACAGTGTAAAAAGGGTTTCAGTCAGTCAGGTAATCTGAAGGCACACCAGTGTAAAACCTTACATCTGTAAACAGCATGACTAGAGTTACAATAAGTTAGGTAAACGACAATATGGGAGCCCATAGTAAAAAAAAAAAGGGGAGAAAAAAAACACCCTCTGCTTTTTTTTCTCCTTTGAATTTGACTCTAGGGGGGACCTCCCAATAGAATGTGGATAACAGGATGTTGGCCGTTAGGTCCTCCCTCAGCCATCCACTTCCGGTCCATGTGTCTTTGTTTACATTCCTAACATTCCTAACTAGACATGTTGTAAACATTTTTTTTTAAACCTCCAGACGACTCGCACCAAAAAACACTCGTCCCCATTTTCTTCGTATTTGTTTTACTGAGGATAAGGTTAGAAATAAGTTTAGGGTCAGGCATAGTTATACTGAGGTTAAGTTTAGGAATAAGGTTAGGTTTTGGCATCGTATACTGATGTTACGTTTATCAATAAGGTTAGGTTTAGGCATAGTTTACTGAGGTTACGTTTTGGGGCGAGTAACAGCAGTGCAGTGCGCTTGAGATTGGCTGCGTATCAATCGGCTGTTAACATTAAACTACGAGAGAACAGGCGATATGGAACCGAAGGTTAAAGATATTAAAATAATAATAATAATAATAAAAAGCTGGTTGTTGGGTCCTCACAGGTCACACAGGTCCATCCATTTCAAATGGATCCGGCCGTGCCAATTGTCGCCACCAGATTTTGAGTCAGTCCCCAGAAGACAGTCAAGTGACAATTTAGGGACTTTTAAGATCTTTGAAATACCAAATAAGAAAATTCAATGATAAAGGACCATTACTGCATCAAAAGTAATCAACAAGTTATACTATAATAACTGGTCAAACATTGGGCACATTGTCAAATAATATAAGAAAGAGGCCAAAATTGTGAAAACTAGACCATACCCGTAGGGGGATATGAGCACCCAAGCCCCGGTGAAGGGTGCAGGCGAAAGTACAGACCTTGCTGCTTGTTTCTCGCGCGAAACCTGGCAACGTCATCTCCCATTGTTTGACACATAATGCGCGCGCGCACACACACACACACACACACACACACACACACACACACACACACACACACACACACACACACACACACACACACACACACACACACACACACACACACACACACACACACACACACACACACACACCACGGAGATGCGACGCAGACACACACACGGCCGTCGCGCGAACACACAGGCACACACATACCACGCAGACCGCAACACGGAAACAGTGTGTCGCGAGCGAGCGCGAGCACCAAACACTCACGGCAACAGTGTGTCGCGCGCCCCAAGACACCACAAAGACACCACCGCCACAGAGGTTAGTCAAATTATAGGAGGATAGCTGATCTACAAGCGCTTAACACAACAGCAACGTGAGGCGTGTGGCAGGTGGCAGGTCTCTCTCTCCCCTCCCCCCCCCCGACACACAGAACCTCTGCTAGACGTGCAGTAAAAAAAGGAATCTGCCGTGTAGACATGTCTGCTATCGTCCGAATAAATCTCTGTGTAATAGGAAACATGCCAATAGTCTTAATCAGGGGGTCTTCAACGTTTTCAGGCCAAGGACCCCCTAGCTGAGAGAGAGATGAGGCAGGGACCCCCTCTATATCGTATAAAATTGTGTTTCAGATTCAACATTTTTTGTTTACGTGGTCTGCTCTTCCCCCCCCCCCCCCCCTCACACACCTATGCCTCTTTGCCAAAAAATAGCCAATCTATAAGCTCACAACGCCTCGCAGCGCGAGGCGTTGTGAGCTTGTAGATCTGCTATTTTTGGCTAAAGTTCTCCTCAGAAAAGGGATGCTAGTGTTCAAGTGGTTAATGTAAAAACAAAAAAAAAATCTTTTCACACAAAGATTTGGCGGACCCCCTGTAAGTAACTCTGAGAACCCCCTGGGGGTCCCGGACCCCCTGTTGAAGACCTCTGGTCTAAATTAAACTGCCCACAACAACGTCTGGAATATCTTGAGTAGGCTACGCATGCCATGATTTCTGGAAAGAGACATTTCCATTGGGTTTTTCCAAATGAAACTTGTTTGCTGCTTTGAGCACTACAAACCAAATGCTTATATGATCTCCAATGTGTTCCATTAACACCTCTAGGGCAAAAACAATCCTTTCTAAACCTCAGCAAATCACACTGAAACTATCTGGATGGATAGATATACAACACTGTTTCTGTTGCACTCCCGCTAAAGAAGGAGAGATTATATGTATGTTTTGTATTTCAGATGATCTGGCCCCTTTAACCCATTAAGACCGAGAACGCATGATCCGTGTCATCTGTGTCAAAAAATAGCAGATCTACAAGCTCATAGCGCGGCACCGAGTGCCACGGTATGAGCTTGTAGATCTGCTAACTTTAATCGTGAAAATGTGTGCAAATCTTTGAATATATAGTGTTATTTATAGCAAACATTTTTAACTCTTACAACTCCTGGGGGGTCCCTGGTACAATTTTTTTTTTGAGGTGGGGGTCCGTGGCCAAATACCAATATCATTTTGGGTGGTCCTTGACATGAAAAAAGTTTAAGAACCACTGATTATGGCAACATTTTTTTCTTCAAAAAACTGTTCACTGTTGAAAATAGCAGATATACAAGCTCATAGCGCGGCACTCGGTGCCGCGCTATGAGCTTGTATATCTGCTATTTTTGATTGGCCTAAATAAATCTTAAAACTAGAAAATGTGCTCCTCGGAGCACAGGTCTCCGCCAGTACTGTTCCTGATTAATCCTGTCTTACCTATTTATATTACATACTGTCACGTGTCACTTGACCAATGTTAGCTTGGCTGATGGGAGCTCACTTCAAAAAATATAAATGATTTTTTAAGATGTTTTTTGTGTGACACACCTATTTATTGGTTTTTATTTCGTCATGTGTCTCGCTAGCCAATCAAAAGTATTGGTGACAACATATTGTCACGTGTCACGTGAAGCTTGACCAATGTTAGCTTGGCTGAGACGGACGGACACACGGAAGGATAAGAACGAAAACATACTCTCCACCTCTGGCGGAGACAATGACACAAATGCGTTCCCGGTCTTAATGGGTTAAGATTGATGTCTCTCACACAGTCTTTGGGGTCCATCCTACAGTATGTGTGCTCAGCACCTGCTCCATAACCCTTTGTGTTGACAATGGTGTCAAGGTAGGAGGTGGGCCACCTATACAAGACCGATCCTTTCTCATCCTCAACCAAAGGTTTAGGCCTGGGAAGCCTCTGTGGGTTCAGTGCTGGGTATATACTGCAGCTAATGAGTATAGGTTGTTTTTTTTTGCCTTCTCTCTGTGTGTGTGTGAGTGTGTGTGTGTGTGTGTGTGTGTGTGTGTGTGTGTGTGTGTGTGTGTGTGTGTGTGTGTGTGTGTGTGTGTGTGTGTGTGTGTGTGTGTGTGTGTTAGGCAGGGTGACTGATGGCCGTGCCCCTCTCCAGCCCAGTGTGTGTTGCCCTGTGGGAGACCCAGCAGTAAACACACATCGGTCCTGCAGCCATGAATCTCTGCCAGCCCGGCCCGCTCACCTCCTCAGCATGGGCTGTACCCCCCCACCCCAGAGCCATATGCACACACTGTTTGACCAGAGCAACTAGCAAAGACACTAACGGTATGTCTGCTCCACAGCCCCCCCAAAAAAGCAGTGGTGAAAACTGTTTTGTGGTATTTGTACTTTACTTGAGTGTTTCCAATTTTCCAATACTTTTACTTCTACTCCACTACATCTCAGAGACAAATAGTGCACTTTTACTCCACTACAATTATTTGAAAACTTTAGTTGCTAGTTGCTTTTCAGATATAAATTATGATATTATGAAACATAAATTAACCACTTTGGCCCTGGTTTTATATATATAGGCTTTTTGAAAATAGACGATCTACAAGCTCACAACGCGTCGCGTTGCGACGCGTTGTGAGCTTGTAGATCGGCTATTTTCAAAACATTTTTTACTTTTACTTTTGGTACTTTAAGTATATTTTGATGCCAATACTTTTTAACTTTTACTGAAGTAAATTTTGAATTCTGGACTTTTACTTGTAGCAGGGTATTTCTATATTGCAGTACTGGTACTTTTACTTGAGTAAATCATTTGAGTACTTTTTCCACCACTGCCAAAACGTCTGCACAGTACAATTCATTCAAATGATTACACACTGTCAAATTGTACAAAGTTACCTAACAATCATCTTACAGCAGTCAGAATACAACGTTGTGTTCTGTGGACCAAATCCTGGCTATTGTAAATATTTAGAGGTTCACTGGCAAAATGTGTCAAATGATGTATTTTTCCAGCAACCAATTTGAATATGAAAACTACAACCGTTTATTTACTGCTCTCTCTCTCTCTCTGCGTTTCATGCGCTTAATAAATCTATTACCTTTACACCTCAAAATTATTAAGGGCTATTTCACTCGTGCTATTTATATAAGTAAGCTGTGCCAGAAATTATTTCTAATTACTGACGGTTTATCTGGAGGGTAATAAAACATGGCAGTTTGTTGAAAAACCGCACTAATAATCATAAATTACCTTTAATCCATGGAGAAAATTATATTACCAGAGTTTATACCTCAGCAATAGTATTCCTGTAATTCCTATTTTTTCTTTAGAGAAAACAGTAGAATAGTCCAGTGGTTCTCAAACCTTTTCATGTCAAGGACCCCCCAAAACGATAGGTACAGATGTGCCATTTCAAAACTTCAAATGTCCTGCCATCGCCAAGACAGTAAATTTTCAGGGGATTCCCAGGGCAATAAGAGGGACAAAGAAGGGCATTTAAAATGCTGAATTATTTTGATGATCACTGCTTTTATGATGCTAATTCATTTGAGCAACTGGTCAAGGACCTCTTCAAATCACCTTTCGCCTCATAATGAGTCTGACACCTTCTTCAACACACATTCTTTTGTTCTCATGTATATGGATGTCTGTTGAAGGGAAAAACGGGGGTGTGTAGTGACAACTTCTTTTCAGGGGCAAAACAGTGCATTTTTAAGGGCAGAAAAGGGCGGGAAAAAATGCATTTTCAGGGTACTTTCAGGGAAAGAACAGTAACGTGTGAAGTTTTGAAGTGGCACATCTGTATTTGGCCGCGGACCCCCATGTCAAAATATGTTGTTCCAAGGACTCCCCAGAAGCAAAGATTTGAGTTACAAATGTTCGCTTTAAAAAAATATCATATTCAAAGATTTGCACAAATGTTCAAGATCTTTCAAAACATATCAGATATACAAGCTCATAGCGCGGCACTCGGTGCCGCGCTTTGAGCTTGTATATCTGATATTTTTGAATAGCCAAAGTATAAAGTGGTTAAAATCATTGTGATGCTATATTAACACATTTTGCTGGGGACCCCCTGGAACCCCCTCCAAGGACCCCTGGGGGTCCCCGGACCCCACTTTGAGAACCAACGGGATAGGCCACTGTACATGATAAGACTAGAACGACTACAACTGCATTCAAGTTGTAACGAGTGGAGAAGGAATGAGGGATATTTTATTTGAGCCAAAATAGCACAGAGAGGAACTACACGGCGCACATGGAGACAGCAGTTAGTTAGCAAACTGTCTTCTAGTCGTGACCGCGATACACAGTGTGGCTAATGTAGGAAGTCACCCATCCCTTTATGGTTCACCAAATGTTTACTTTTAGTGTTCTTTTCATTCACGGTCCATTTCAATCTGTTGGGGAACGCTGCAAGCTTGTTGTGAGTTTTCATAATAGTATATTAAAGAGAGGAATGTCACTTTAATCGAGCTGTTATTGTGTTAAAAACGGCCCCCAAATGGACCCATTTTACCGTGTGGTTTTTGCCAGGTAACTCCATAAGTTAGCTGTAATCATTCCCTCGTTCCCCTTTTTCTTTTGAGGAGTGGGGATATTTCGCCATTGGGATGCGGCGGACAGCAGACAAAAACAGGCGCGCACACGCGCACACGCCACACACACACACACACACACACACACACACACACACACACACACGCACTCTTGTATTGAGCTTGTCTATACTTAAAAGGTCTTCCATATACTATTGTGTTCTCTGTTAGAACTCCACGTATCTTTCTAGGGCTCTCTCCCACTGGTATATCTTCCTCATGGGCTTTGTGTGTTTCCAATGAAACATTCACAATAGTACAAACAAACTGCCGCACCACAGCAGCTGAACAGTTGAATTTTTAACACCGTAAAAAACACCATTTTAAATACACAGAAGCCTTCCTCAGCTCCATATTACCCGAGCACAATTGCTTTAAAAAAAGAAAAATCTCAACAATTCCGTTGATACTCGACGAGCCAACCCACCGAGCAAAGACTACTCCTGGAGAGTTACAGCTGGAGTGTATAGGGTCTAAAAAGAAGAAATGGCATAACATCTTGAGTTTTAAATATTAACCCATTAAGACCGAGAACGCATCCGTGTCATTTTAAGATAATCGTGAAAATGTGTGCAAATCTTTGAAAATATATTTTCTAAAGCAAACATGTTTGACTCTTACAACTTCTGGGGGTCCCTGGAACAAAATATTTTGAGATGGGGGGTCCACGGCCACATCATCTTTGAGAACCACTGATATTACATCAAATATGTTTTTTTTTTCAAAAAACTGTTAGGATTTAGAAGACATTTGTAGAATCCCCCAGAAGCAAAGATTTGAGTTACAAATGTTCGCTTTAAAGATACGTGTATCCAACGATTTGCACACATTTTTCACGGTTTCACGAGAAAAGAAGCAGATCTACAAGCTCATAGCGCGGCACTCTGTGCCGTGCTATGAGCTTGTAGATCTGCTATTTTTCCCCCGGTCTTAGAGGGTTAAAGAGTTGCATTGCTATCAACCTCTCCCATGCCTGGAGGTAAAAAACACTTCAAAACGTATCCACTGTACAGTGTGTGTGTGTGTGTGTGTGTGTGTGTGTGTGTGTGTGTGTGTGTGTGTGTGTGTGTGTGTGTGTGTGTGTGTGTGTGTGTCTGTGTGTGCAGCCACTATGTGTGTACTGTATGTTCATTTCATCATAATGTGTAATGCCCTTTATGACCTGGGGGGGTAGTACACCAACTTCAAACAGAAGCAGGTATAAGCAGAGGGTCGGCACAGTGGAGGGTTATAGATGTTAGATAGGATGTGCTCAAGAGAAGATATGTGCCTCAGGAGCACGTTCCCAGGGGCCACACGCATCCATCCATCCATATCATACATAAAACAATGAGCGCGCACACACACACACACACACACACACACACACACACACACACACACACACACACACACACACACACACACACACACACACACACACACACACACACACACACACACACACACACACACAAACGTGCACAAAAAAGTGCACATGTTAAGAGGTGTGCCTACATCCTCAACCTGATCAAACAGATTAACCCTTTAAGACCTGGAACGCATCTGTGTAATTTTTTGATTTGAGCTAAAAAAGCATTATTTTACACTTTGGCTATTCAAAAATAGCAGATATACAAGCTCATAGCGCGGCACCGAATGCCGCGCTACGAGCTTGTAGATCTGCTATTTTTGAAAAATCTTGAAAATGCGTTAAAATCTTTGAATATTATATTGTTTTAAAGTGGACATTTTTAACTCAAATCTTTGCTTCTGGGGGGTCCCTGGAACAACATATTTTGAGATGGGGGTCCACGGCCAAATACATATACATTTTAGGGTCCTTGACATGAAACAGTTTGAGAACCACTGCTATAGCATTAGCAACATAATCAAAAAAACTGTTGAGATTTAGAAGACATTTTGTATAAGCTGAACCTCAGGTCTTCGTGAGTTAAGAAGGCAGGCTGCAATGTACCGCTCATGCAGAAACCTATCCTCAGAGATGCTATGAGTGATCTGGATCTGCATTTCCTCAACAAAATGAAGATCAGTGGTGGAAAAAGTACTCAAATTCTTTACTTACAGTAAGTAAAAGTACCAATACTGCAATATAAAAATACTCTATTACAAGTAAAAGTCCAGAATTAAAAATGTACTTGAGTAAAAGTACAAAAGTATTGGCATCAAAATGTACTTAAAGTACCAAAAGTAAAAGTACTAAATATTTGAAAATAGCCGATCTACAAGCTCACAACGCGTCGCGATGCGACGCGTTGTGAGCTTGCAGATCGGCTATTTTCAAATAGCTTAGGTATAAAATTGGGTTAAAGTGGTTAATGTATGTTTTATAACATCATAATTTATATCTAAAAAGTAACTAGTAACTAAAGCTTTCAAATAATTGTAGTGGAGTAAAAGTACAATATTTGCCTCTGAGATGTAGTGAAGTAGAAGTAAAAGTATTGGAAATTGGAAATACTCAAGTAAAGTACAAATACCTCAAACTTGTACTTAAGTACAGTACTTAAGTAAATGTACTTAGTTACTTTCCACCACTGATGAAGATGATGGAGTGTACAGTAAAATAAACACCTTCTACATGATGTGTGTGTGTGTGTGTGTGTGTGTGTGTGTGTGTGTGCACAGACCTTTTTGCATATACGACTACACACCATCTCCATGTGTATTCAACGTGTTTCATCATGTGTATCTATCAGCAACTCAAAGTGAGCACATCTGTCAGAGAATAGAGAAGTGACGTGAACAAAGAGGTATATGTGAGCGTATGTACCGACAGCCTGTTGGTCTGCGAAAGAACCCTTTGAAAAACATCTCCATTGTTTCTTCTTGTTGAAATGAAAAGTTATTTCACCGTGACTGCGTCTTTGAGCTGTTATAGAGAGAGTTGTGAGCTTGTTCTCGGCCGTTCTCAGCGTGTAAATCAGGTTTAAGGGGATACAGCTGAGTGATCAAACGGTCGAGGAAAATAATACAAAACAAACCAAAGCAAAGGAAATCTACCCAACGGTGAGTAATGAAAAGGTTAAAATGACCAGTGACTACCTGTAACTGACACAAAATATTCATTTATTAATTCTGATCTGTTTGAAAACTAGTGAAACCAGGAGACCTGGTTCTGCCAGACCCCTAGTGGTTGAAATCTGAATGGCCGGACTTCGCATGACGTGTGTGCGGAGGAAAAAAGGGACAGACCGACCGACCGACCGACCGACAAAGCCTCCTGTAGGCCGACCCCCTGGGTCTGGCAAATAGAAATATAGGCCTCTCTCTTATACATGCCTCCTTTCAATACAAGCCCGGGTCACTATTAGAGGATTTACGGTATATACACTGGCTAAAACAGAAATAACAGTGTGTGTGTGTGTGTGTGTGTGTGTGTGTGTGTGTGTGTGTGTGTGTGTGTGTGTGTGTGTGTGTGTGTGTGTGTGTGTGTGTGTGTGTGGCGGACCAGGGGTGGAGTTATGAAATTTTTCTACTGTACCATTCATCCTAAGATATCATAACATCATAGAAAAGGTAATAAAACTTTAGTCCAAAATGCTCCTTTAAGAGGGACGCACAAAAGTAGTGAAAATAGAAGATCTACAAGGTGTTGTGAGCTTGTAGATCTGCTATTTTCACAATGTATTTTTTCTTAAATAGCCATAAAAAGCAACGGTTTCGGACGTATAAGGTTTCCACACAACAGTGACAACATATTTGTGTGTGTGCACTTGTCTGAGTGCTTGCGTCCGTGGTACTTTCAGGCGTGTGTGTCTGATACTTATAGGAACCAAATGGACCCTTACAAGTCTGTAACACTGAGGATTGGAGTCCCAGAGGTTACACTTGGTATGACCTGGGGGTCCGTGGCCCTAATAATGCATGTCAAACTGGGGGTCCTTGAAGTTAAAGAGGTTGAGAAACACCGTTAGAGAGGGAGGGATAGAAGGAAACCAGCAGGGAGAGAGAGAGAAGGAGGGAAGAAAAGATAGGCAGAGACACTGGAAAAGAAAAAAAGTCAAATAGAGAGAGAGCAGAGGGATAATGAGGAAATAAAAGAAAACAACATGGAGAAAATAATATTGGAGAGGGGAAGGTACAGTAGCCTAGATGAGTGGTTCTCAATCAGTGGTCAGGGGACCACCAGTGGTCCCTGAAGGGGGTTCCAGGTGGTCCCCGGCTAAATGATGGAGAGTTGGTAACCAAATGGACCCTTATTAGATCTTTAACTCTTGAGAGCGTAAAATGAAACCAAATGGACCCTCACGGGTCCATTTGGTTTCATTTTACGCTCTCAAGAGTTAAATTGTATTGTTAAACATCTGCATTATACTTAACCCACGTTAAAGTGCTTATTGATTTGAAAAGTCCAGCCAAAATAATCGCTGGAAGAAGTATTTCCGAATGAAAAACACCCTTTACTGAAAGTGCTTCTAGTCAAAATGTAGTCAGATTTCATACTGAAAATAGCTACAGTATATATAGGGTTTAAGTGGTTAATGATGCCATTGCTGTCAGATACAATTCTGCCATGTTTCTTTCAGCACAATGCTTGATGGTATATTATAGCATTGGTTCTCAAAGTGGGGTCCGGGGACCCCCAGGGGTGTCCTTGGGGGAGTTCAAAGGAGGTCCCCAGCAAAGGTAGTTAACATAGCATGACAATCATTTTAACCACTTTAATCTTTTACACGTTGGCTATTCAAAAATAGCAGATATACAAGCTCATAGCAAGCTCATAGCGCTGCACCGAGTACCACTATGAGCTTGTATATTTGCTATTTTTTTTTAAATCCCTGGCAAAAAAAAAAAACATTTTTGAGATGAGGGGTCAGCAGCCAAATACATATCATTTTGGGGGTCCTTGACGTGAAAAAGTTTGAGAACCACTGAGGGTACCCTATAAAAAGTCGTACCCTACTTTTTACGATGCATCGTGGGATTAGAATGAGAACACTATATAATGGGACACCACTACAAAGTGGTATAATCACACATATATATAGTGCACTATATCCCATTAAGACCTGGAATGCATCTGTGTCATTTTAAGATGTCTTTGGCTATTCAAAAATAACAGATGTACACTTTTTTTAAAAAAGCGAACACTTGTAAAATGTTTAGTTCCAGGCACGTCCGAAAGCAAAGATTTGAGTTACAGATGTCCGCTTTAAAAAACACATATTCAAAGATTTGCACAAACTTTCACGATACTTCTGAAAATAGCAGATCTACACGCTCATAGCGCGGCACTCGGTGCCGCGCTATGAGCTTGTATATCTGCTATTTTTTGAATAGCCAAAGAAATAAAAATCACACCCAGTGTGAAGTGAGCGGTGTTATTTAGAAACAACAGTGGTCATCACAGTGATGGAAGCTCACTTTTAAAAAAAAGGATTTTTTGAAGTGCGTGGTGTATTTATAGGTTATTATTTCATCAGGCGTCTCGCTAGCCAATCAAAGCAAAGGGTCTGAATAGAATCAGCCAATCACGGTACGGCGAAAAGGGTGCGAATAAAGTCAGCCAATCACAGTACAGGGAAAGACGAATTCCCAACCCCACTTATAGGAGCGTCTACACCGCTCAAAAATACAGAGATGCGTTCCCGGTCTTCATGGGATATAGTGAGTATAGGGAGTGATTTCAGACCCAGACAATGTTTTGACATTTACCCACAGTGCAGTTCAGTGGAAACAGCAGACTGTCAGACACCCTCCGGAGGCCCATTTACTTTTCACTGTCTGTCTCCCCTTCTCTCCTACTTCTCATGCATATTTTTTTACTCTCTGTATTTCTCTTTCAGTCTCTCCATCCATCCTCCCCCTTTTAGCTTTTCATTCCTCAGTCTCTCTTTCTCCATCTCTGTCTCCTTCTCCACATGATAATCTTGCTCATTCTATAATTTATCCACACAATTGTATCTCCCTCACCTCTCTCTCTCTCTCTCTCTCTCTCTCTCATATAAATACATAAATAAAACACACACACACACACACACACACACACACACACACACACACACACACACACACACACACACACACACACACACACACACACACACACACACACACACACACCTTTTTCATGTCAAATACCCCCAAAATGATGTAGTTGGCCTTGGACCCCCATCTCAAAATATTTTGTTCCAGGGACCCCCATAACCAAAGATTTGAGTTACAAATGTCAGCTTTAAAAAATATATATTCAAAGATTTGCAAAAAAATAAAAATACGTTTTTTTCAAAAATAGCAGATCTACAAGCTCATAGCGCAGCACTCGGTGCCGCGCTATGAGCTTGTATATATGCTGTT
Source organism: Gymnoscopelus microlampas (assembly GCF_963454915.1). Taxonomy (NCBI): domain Eukaryota; kingdom Metazoa; phylum Chordata; class Actinopteri; order Myctophiformes; family Myctophidae; genus Gymnoscopelus; species Gymnoscopelus microlampas. Next base: position 40,628,863 of record NC_139946.1, read on the forward strand.
TTTGAATGGCCAAAGTATAAAAAGTTGAAGTGGTTAAAATTATTGTGATGCTATATTAACAGATTTAGCTGGGGACCCCCTGGAACCCCCCCAAGAACCCCTGGGGTTCCCCGAACCCCACTTTGGGAACAAATCCTGTATAATATATGATATAGGCATATGAGACACCAGCCTCGCTCCGTACATACCGTAAATAATGAACGTCTATTTCAACCAGTATACCATCGGAAATTCAGTACGCATCAAACACAATCTGATGTATTTTGATTTGTTTAATTCATTTCCCCCCCATCACTGCTACGTACACTGTCAAAGCTGAGATCAGACGTGTATGTTATTGTACTGAGGATGTCATTCAAGACGTCCCGTTGGCTTTCACAAGAACATCGAGCGTTAGTTCTCTCACTCACTGAGAAATCCACAGATGGCTTCTTGCACACAAAACTTTGTCTGATCCAGTGAGCTCTCTAGCCCATTCAGACCTGGAATTCGCATCTGTGTCACTTTTTCATTTGAGCTAAAAAGCATTTTACACTTTGGCTATTTTTGAAAAATCTTGAAAATATGTATATAATATGTGAATATATATTGTTTTAAAGCGAACATTTTAACTCAAATCTTTGCACCTGGGGGTCCCTGGAACAACACATTTTGAGATGGTGGTCCGCGGCCAAATATATATCATGTTGGGGGTCCTTGACATGAAAAGGTTTGAGTACCACTGATATAGCAACATACGTTTTTTTCAGAAAACTGTTGGGATTTAGAAGACATTTGTAGAATCGGCTTCAGGTCTCAATGGGCTAGCTGAGCACTGTTAGCAAAAACAAATATATAGATATGCTCAGCGGACGCAACACACCGTAACAATTTGCTCTATACTCCTCCATGACTGCAGAGAGAGAGAGGACATACTAGGTCTATAACGTCCAGCTCAATCCCCCTGAGACGGTTAGCATTATAAAGCTGCAACCAACTAGCCGCCAGCCGCTAACACCTGTATTGATCAGAGCCTACGCTACTGTAGGGGACAGCACAGTGGCAAAGTAATTACCTGTAGCAGGCAAAGGGAAGTGTGTGTGTGTGTGTGTGTGTGTGTGTGTGTGTGTGTGTGTGTGTGTGTGTGTGTGTGTGTGTGTGTGTGTGTGTGTGTGTGTGTGTGTGTCACCTGCCTCGGTGCCTGTATGTGTGTGTGTGTATATAGCGTATACACATGGGGGAGACAGACTAACTGTAATTGAAAGTGGATAGCATGCTACAGTACCATTCAAGTATAGGGAACTAAACTGCATTAACCCGTTAAAACCCGGGAAAGCATCATTTATGTGTAATTTTAAGATTTCGTTGGGCTATTCAAAAATAGCAGATATACAAGCTCATAGCGCGGCACCGAGTGCCGCGCTATGAGCTTGTAGATCTGCTATTTATTTATCTGCTATATAGATCTGCTATTTTTTTTTAAATCATTTAGATGTGTGCAAATCTTGGAATATTTATTTTTTAAAGCAAACATTTGTAAAATATTTAGTTCAAGGGACTCGCAAAGATTTGAGTTACAAATGTCTGCTTAAAAAAAAAATCAAATATTTGCAAAATTTTACATGATTTTTCAAAAATAGCAGATCTACAAGCTCATAGCGCTGCACTCGGTGCGGCGCCATGAGCTTGTATATCTGCTATTTTTTTAATAGCCGAAAAATGACACAGATGCGTTCCCGGTCTCAAAGGGTTAATGTCTCATTCTCCAAGCTTATTCCAAGATCTAGTAATTACCTAGCAGCGGCCCCTGGAGACCCGGAGCCCAGAACAGCATGGCCGTGTGAACGTGAAGTGCCTACCTATATGGGAACGCTTGATTAATGCGCTATAGATATAGCATTCATTATAAGCCTAAGACAAATAAGAGAAGACTTTTACTTGAATATTACGTATTCCGAACCGTTTACTGCACCCGTGTTGAACAAAACACGGCATAAAGCAAATACAGTATACTGTACTGCAATGCAATGTGAACAGATGCGATTGAAATGTATATATTAGCATTTACGGAGCCCTAATTAACGCATTGATTTCAGTGTCAATTAATTACAGCACATTATGTGTTGCATGAAGGCAATGCCGTGCTGATCTGAGCCTTTTAATCTGCCGTATACACCTCTGTGCATATGGATATTGAGATAATCTATATGAGAGTAGCAATGCTAGTGCTCTAGATCATGTACGTAAATCTGGAATGACGAGCGAATAATAAGTGATTCACTTCCATTTATAGCCTCTCATGCTAAAACACAATAAGTGTCTGTGTAAAATTGTTTCAGATTCCACTTTTTTTTACTTGGTCTGCTCTCTTTTCCCTCTACACCTATCCTTCTTTGCCAAAAATAGCCGATCTACAAGCTCTCAACGCCTCGCAGCGTGAGGCGTTGTGAGCTTGTAGATCTGCTATTTTTTGGCTAAAGTCCTTCTCAGAAAAGGGACGCTATAGGGGTTCAAGTGGTTAATGTAAAAACAAAGATCATATCACACAAAGATTTGGCGGCACCCCTGTAGTAGCTCTGATGCGCCCCTAGGGGTCCCGGACGACCCCCTGTTGAAGACCCCTGGTCTTTGGCTATTGAAAAATAGCAGATATACAAGCTCATAGCACGGCACCGAGTGCCACGCTATGAGCTTGTAGATCTGTTATTTTAGAAAAATCGTGAACATTTGTAAAAAATCTTTGAATATATATTTTCAAAAGCGAAAATTTTTAACTGTTGTTACAACTTCTGGGGGTCCCTGGAAGAACATATTGAGATGGGGGTCCACGGGCAAATACATATATTCTTTAAGAACCACTGATATCATAGCAACATACGTTTTTTCAAAAAACTGTTAGGATTTAGAAGACATTTGTAGAATCCCCAGAAACAGAAACAAGTTTGAGTTAAAAATGTTCACTTAAAAAATTACAAATATTCAAAGACCCACAATTTCCCCCCCAAAAATAGCAGATCTACAAGCTCATAGTGCACTATGAGCTTGTATATCTGCTATTTTTGAATAGCCAAAGGAATCTTAAAATGACAAAATGACACGTTCCAGGTCTTACAGGGTTAAATGATTGACAAAGTGCATTTCAGTCATACACATTCCTATACCAACAGGCTCCAAGTCCACAATACTGTAAATGCCATTCGATCCCACTATAACCTTCAGTGAGCAGTGTAAAGTGGATGTGTCAATTCTTTTGTTGTTTTGTTTATGCTCCGCGAGAACACAAATTGACCGAAGTTCCAAAGTCTTTTCCCCCGTAAAATGTGACAAATAAAAGTGACGGGAAATGCCACTGCGCGTACAGCGTGTGCCATTTCATTAAAACAAACACCCGGCAGCATGCAGCAGCAGCAGAAGGCATCTCTGCCCGCTGCTAGCAAAGCATTACTGTGAACGCGTCAAGTCGTTGTCACCAGCCATCAAGGAAAGAAGTTGTGACACAGGTTTGCATCAACATGACAGGCAGCAGAGACATCTGTACAGCACGCACACACATACGCACGCACACACACACACACACACACACACACACACACACACACACACACACACACACACACACACACACACACACACACACACACACACACACACACACACACACACACACACACACACACACACACACACACGCACGCCAGTGGTGTGAAGTAGCTAAGTGCATTTACTGAAGTACTGTGCTTGAATACAATTTTGAGGTATACTTTGTATACATTGTCTATACTTTTACTTCTACTCCACTACATCTCAGACGCAAATGTTGTACTTTTACTAGTCTACAATTATTACAACAATTATTTGAAAACTTCAGTTACTAGTTACTTTGCATATATACATTTTGACATTATAAAACATACAGTACATTAACCACTTTAGCTCTGTTTTATACATAGGCTATTTGAAAATAGCCGATCTACTTGTCTGCTATTTTCAAACATTTTAGTACTGCTTGTACTTTTGTTACTTTAAGTACATTTTGATACCAATACTCTTGTACTTTTACTCAAGTCAATTTTGAATTCCGGACTTTTACTTGTAACAGAGTACTTCTACATTGCGGTATTGATACTTTTACTTAAGCAAAATATTTGAGTACGTTTCCCACCACTGACACACAAGTATAGTAATACAAGCACACACACATGCACTCACACCCCTTAAGTAGCAATGGCATGCATGGCACCTCTGAGCCATGTTTGAGGCTGATGAGCCATGTGTAACCTTTCCACTGATGTCTCACTCTCTTCAGCAGCAACACACACACACACACACACACACACACACACACACACACACACACACACACACACACACACACACACACACACACACACACACACACACACACACACACACACACACACACACACACACACACACACACACACACACACGCCCCTTGCATAAGGGTAAAACAAGTCTATTACTTATGCCATACAAAAACCCACAACATAAAGTAACAACGGTTCCAATGGCAAAGAGGGACAGATTACCAGAGGAAGTATATTAGCATACTGTATGAGGTGATTGGTCACCGGGGGAAATTAAATGAGGAACGGTATAACCCCACAGGGCTTTGTTAGCGAGGTAAAGATGGCATGGTCCAAAGGCTGTACACGCCTTTGGATGTGAGCTCAAAACAAAAGCACCACAAAAGTCCAACACTCTACTCTCAGTACTAGAGTCTACTGAAGCATTATCAGTCAATCCTGTCTACACTATCTACACTGTAACATCAGGGACGTGCACAGATACACTCTAGGTGGTTCTAGAGCACCTGCCCTTTGCCCTCTTGACCAGATTACAGGGGGTCCGGGACCCCTAGGGGGTCCTCAGAGTTACTACAGGGGGTCCACCAAATCTTTATATGATTTTTCTTTTTACCATAACCACTCGAAACCTGGCATCCCTTTTCTGAGGAGAACTTTAGCTAATAATAGCAGATCTACGCAAGACGTTAGCGCTAGACGTTAACGTTGATATTATTGTATTGTTGTGATTTGAGCACACACTGCCACTGCTAACTACTACCCTATCTCTCTACTGTGTGGCGACTTTATCGCTGCTTGGGCTGGTTGTCTAGCTAAGGGACTAACTTTGCCGTTGGTTGTTGGCTTTACAATTAGCCTAGCTTTAGCTTAGCGGCTACCCTGGCCTGCTGGGCGATGGCTTCTCACTCCTCCCCCCGGTTCCCTTCTCGCTCTCATCCTCGCTCCTGTGCTGAATGTCACATGCATAGTTACAGCTCCGACGCCTTTATTGAATGTGCGGATGTATGTAACAAGTGCTGTGTGCTTGCAGCGCTGGAGAGGAGGCTCTGGCGGCTAGAGGAAACTATAGCTAGCGGTGCTCACATTAGCCTAGCCTCTGCTCCCGTGCAACAGGGAACAGGGGGACATTACCAGTCACGGTCACCGATCGTGACTGATCATAGTCCCCACACGCACCCCACGACCCAAGACGGCTGGGTGACTGCTCCTGGTCGTAGGCGTAGTAGGCCTAGTAAACAAAAGCACACGGGACACCAACCACTTCACGTTTCAAACAGATTTTCCCCACTCGCTGCTACACCCGTTGAGTTTAGCAGTGAGACGTTAGCCCCACTCGGTGACACGCCCCCTCCATATGTCACTGAGAAAACAACTCTGGTTATTGGTAGTTCTATAATGAGAAACGTGAAGTTAGTGACACCAGGGACCATAGTCAAATGCATCCCTGGGGCCAGAGCGGGCGACATCGAATCAGATTTAAAAATGCTGGCTACAAGTAAACACAAACGTTATGATACAATAGTAATCCACTGCGGTGGCAATGACACACGACTTAAGAGATCAGAGATCACAAAGATAAATATTGAGTCTGTGTGCACATACGCAAAGACAATGTCGGACTCCGTAGTTTTCTCTGGTCCCCTGCCAAATATGATTGGCGATGAGATGTACAGCCGTATGTCTTCATTCAACCGCTGGTTATCAAGGTGGTGTCCAGATAATAACGTGGGCTTTATAAACCATTGGCAAACTTTCGAGGGGAAAACTGGTCTGATGGGGAGAGACTGCATACATCCAACCTGGGATGGTGCAGCGCTCATCTCTAGAAATATAGACAAGTTTATCGACAATAAACTATGACCACCCAGAGTTGGGACCAGGAAGCAGAGTTGCAGTCTTACACGCTTCTCTGTGCTTCCACCAGAGCAGCCACCTACCCTACAAATCAGAACAATTGAAACTACTCGACCCCCTAGGCATGTGAAACCAAGGGCTCGAGGAGTTGTGCATAAAAACTTGGCACAGATCAAAATTAATGCAGTAGTGCCACAAAATAAAATAATTAAATGTGGACTCCTGAACATTAGATCCCTACGCTATAAAGGTGTATTGGTAAATGAAATCGTATCAGACAACCATCTTGATCTACTTTGTCTTACTGAAACATGGCTGGGTGAGCAAGAATACGTCCCCCTAAATACAGCCACCCCACCAAGTCACATAAATGCTCATATTCCCCGAGACACCGGCCAGATTGGAGGTGGCGTTGCAGCCATATTCAACTCAAGCTTAATAATCAGCCCCAGACCCAGGCTGACTTACAAAACGTTTGAAAGTCTGGTTCTCACTCTTTCGCACCCAAGCTGGAAATCATTACAGCCTCTATTGTTTGTTACAGTGTACCGCCCTCCTGGGGCCTACACTGAATTTCTATCTGAATTCTCAGAGTTTCTATCACGCCTAGTCCTAGACTCTGACAGAATCATTCTGGCTGCCGATATGAATATCCACGTGGATGTTGCAACCGATAGCCTCAGTAAAGCGTTTATTACATTAATTGAGTCAATTGGTTTCTCTCAGTGTGTAGATAAACCTACTCACAAGTTCAACCATACCCTCGACCTTGTTTTGGTCTATGGTATTGAAATTGAACATCTCATAGTCTTCCCATATAATGAGAACCTCTCCGACCACTATTTAATAACTTTTGATTTTACATTAATTGATTACTCACCATTGGACAAAAATGTATTTGGTAGAAATATATCTGATAGTGCTGTGGGCAAATTTAAGGAAGCAATACCATCAGCCATCAACTCAGTATATTCCAATACAATTGAAGATCTTTATACCTATAGCCCCTCTCAGGTCGACCACTTTGTTGATAATGTCACAGGCTCCCTTCAGACAACGCTTGACTCTGTTGCTCCTTTAAGAAAGAGGGTAATAAAGCAACAGAGGCTAGCCCCATGGTATAACTCTGGAACTAAAAATCTCAAGCGAACGTCACGTAAGCTTGAAAGGATATGGCGTTCAACCAAACAGAAAGAATCCTGTATAGCCTGACAGAACAGCCTTAACATATATAGGAAGGCTCTCTGCAATGCCAGAGCCACCTATTATTCCTCTCTAATAGAGGAAAACAAAAACAACCATAGGTTCCTTTTTGACACTCTAGCCAAATTGACAAAAAGTCATGACTCTACTGATCCGCGTATTCCTATATCCCTTAACAGCAATGATTTCATGAATTTTTTCAATGGTAAAATCAATACTATCAGAGATAGTATTGATAACCTACTACTCTCAGCCCCTACCGGACCGCCCTCCGACGTAATATCCTCAGAAGTGACTGTACGACACAGTGTATATTTGGACAGTTTCTCCCCGGTCGAGCTCTCCGAATTCACTTTAATGATCACATCTTCCAAACCAACGACCTGTCTCTTGGATCCAGTCCCAACTAAATTGCTTAAAGAGGCCCTGACCCCGGTTGGTGCACCCCTACTCGATATGATCAATATGTCTCTGGTGACGGGCTACGTACCACAGTCCTTTAAGGTAGCTGTCATCAAACCCCTCCTCAAGAAGCCTACTCTCGACTCAGGCATTTTGGCTAACTATAGACCTATATCGAACCTCCCATTTCTCTCTAAAATCCTTGAGAAAGCAGTCGCCAAGCAGTTATGTGATTTTTTACATAACAACAAGCTATTTGAAGCTTTTCAGTCAGGATTCAGAGCACACCATAGCACTGAGACGGCATTGGTGAAGGTCACAAATGACCTCCTGATTGCATCCGATAATAACCTTCTCTCTGTACTGGTTCTGTTGGACCTCAGTGCTGCATTTGATACTATTGATCACCATATTTTGTTGCAGATACTTGAGCATCTGGTTGGCATTAAGGGTGCTGCATTGAACTGGTTTGAGTCCTATCTGTCTGACAGATTTCAATTTGTAAACGTTAACGATACACCTTCACTACGCGAAAAGGTTAAATACGGAGTCCCACAAGGCTCTGTACTTGGACCAATACTATTCACTCTATATATGCTTCCCTTAGGTGAGATAATTAGGAAACACTCTATAAATTTCCATTGCTATGCAGATGATACACAATTATATCTATCAATGAAGCCAGATGAAACAGATCAACTGGCTAAACTTCAAGCATGTCTTATAGACATCAAGAGTTGGATGACCCGTAATTACCTACTCCTCAACTCGGACAAAACTGAAGTTATTGTACTCGGCCCTAAGCACCTCAGAGATAAATTAATCGATGAGAATTTTACCCTAGATGGTATTACCTTGACCTCCAGGGCCACTGTAAAGAATCTGGGAGTCACGTTTGACCAAGACATGTCCTTTCAGTCCCACATAAAACAAATTTCAAGAAATGCCTTTTTTCACCTGCGTAATATTGCAAAAGTTAGGCACATTCTGTCCCAAAATGATGCAGAAAAACTTGTCCACGCATTTGTTACTTCTAGGCTGGACTATTGCAACGCCTTACTATCAGGCTGCCCAAGTAAGTCCCTAAATAGCCTGCAGCTTGTCCAGAATGCCGCTGCGCGCATACTGACAGGAACCAGAAGAAGAGATCATATCACTCCTTCATTGGCCTCTTTGCACTGGCTCCCGGTTAAATACAGAATAGAGTTTAAAGTTCTCCTCCTCACATACAAGGCTCTCAATGGACAGGCACCAGTATATCTCAAAGAACTCATCGAGCCCCGTAAACCAGCCAGAACACCACTGCGTCCACAGTATGAAAAAATGCTTACGGTTCCAGTAAACCCCCAAAAAACTAGAACAGGAGGTAGAGCATTTAAGTTTCAAGCACCTCAGCTGTGGAACCTTCTCCCAGTCTCAGTCCGTAAAGCAGACACACTCTGTATATTTAAAACTAGACTAAAAACCTTTCTCTATGATAAAGCCTATAGCCGAAGTGTATAGACTCAGTCCCCCTATAGTCATCCTCTCTCCCCCACCTTCCCCTTTCTCCTCTCTCCCCTCGTCCTCTCTCTTCCCGTCCTCCCTTTGGTTGTGTGGGTTTGTGTCCCATTGGTACAATCGTAATTAACCCTGTACGGATTCACGCTATAGTAAGGCCTGCCACTAATTCTACAACCGGGGACTCGTTCCCCGGAGTTTCTTCTACCACCCACGTCGCAGGTCCATGGACTATTACTATGGACCCCCAGCTGCGGCTCAAGACTGTGACTGCGGACCGGGCCTGGGCCTCTCCATGGAGTCTATGGACTGTTACTACGGACCCCCAGCTACGGCTCAAGACTGTGACTGCGGACCGGACCGGGCCTCTCTCCATGGAGCACGACCTGGACACGACCGTGGACTTCTACTACACTACACTATACCGCATATTATATTATCTTAAACATTTTTATATTATTCCATTATATACTGCATACACACTATTGCTGTACTATATTATACTATCATATGCTAGTATCTTACACTATTATATTTGCTATTATTGTTATTGTTACTGCTTGCACTGTATCTCTTTCTGTCTCTCCTCTGTCTCTCCCTTTCTCTCTCTCTTCTTTCCCCCAACACGGTCGAGGCAGAAGGCCCCCGCCCTAGAGCCTAGGGTCTGCCTGACGTTTCTTCCTGTTGAATTAAGAGGGAGTTTTTCGTTGCCACTGTCGCAAAATTGCTTGCTCAGGGTGGGATGTTGGGTCTCTTCTCTACATGTAAAGTGTCTTGAGACAACTTGTTGTGATTTGACACTTTAATAAAATTGAATTGAATTGAATTGAATCTACAAGCTCACAACGCCGCGCAGCGCGAGGCGTTGTGGGCTTGTAGATCGGCTATTTTTGGCAAAGAGGTATAGGTGTAGAGGGAAAAAAGAGCAGACCAAGTAAACAAAAAAAAGTATAATTTACTTGAGCACCTGCCCCTCAAAATGTCTGTGCACGCCACTGTGTAACATCCTGAGTATCAAATCAACTCTCAAAGTGTGCAGAACGTATTTTGCATCAGACTACCGTATTCATATAGTTGATGCTCCATTCATACAGGTTGATGCCTTTATTTGCGGTGAAAAATCCACCTCGCTTTCAAATAGATAATTGTGTTGTTTTATCCGCGCATAATAATCGTGTCTCTGTGAATGTACTCGTGACACAAACGGCAGTTCAAACAAAAGTATTTTGGGACAAATTGCACCAATGCTTTTTTTTTTACAAAATCCCCAGTGTGTAAGGACTGTCACATGGATAAATTAACTTGTATTAAGTGCTTCATGAATTAACTCGTTTTGACGTGAAGAATAAAAGACTCAATTCAATGTGAATATAATTATTCAACATAATTAAGAAGTTCAGTGTTTCATGTATTCTGTTGTTAGTAAGATAATGCCATTTTTTTTCCAGTTTCTGCTCATCTGCCCAGGTGTATATTATTTCAAACTTTTCTTATATTTCTATGGCTCTAAACCAGTTGTTCTAAACCAGTGGTCCGGGGACCACCAGTGGTCTTTGAGGGGGTTCCAGGTGGTCCCCAGCTAAATGATGGAGAGTTGGTAACCAAATGGACCCTTATAAATCTTTAACTCTTGAGAGTGTAAAATGAAACCTAAGGGTCCATTTGTTTCATTTTACGCTCTCACGAGTTCAATTATTGTTAAACTGCATTTCCTTAATTAAATAATTGTTATTTTGATCAACGTTTGCCTGTTATCTCTCCTATGGTACCAACATCAACACAGCATGGAATTGTGGACAAAATCTTATCCAACGACAACAAAAATATTCCAAGTGTTGGGTCTGAGAGTCTAAATCTCATCAAAACGGTGGTTCCGTGGCTCAAATGCCCAGCAATAAATAATGGACCTTGATATGAAAAGGGTTGAAAAGCGCTGCTCTAAACTTTTAAAGGGTCTACACCATGAATTTTAACTTTTTCTTCATTTTTGTGTGTTTTTGGTCTCCCCCACCTCTCTTCTGTTCCAACAAATACCCGACTTCGAGCATGCAGGCTTTCATAGGCTATCTGTGTTTTTTATGTAAATTGGTCTGAAAACAGTCCGTCAGATTTGTTCCCCCTGCCTACGTCACGTCAGGGAACAATTCCTCCCGTTTTTCAGTTCCAAACAAAAAAAAAAGTAAAAAAAAAAAAAAGTTTTTTTTTTTTTTTTTTTTTTCATATTTATTTGTTTTACTTTTTCCACACAGAACCAGGAGATAACATGCATACAAACTGGCTCAATAGCGCCCCCTGCCAAACAGGACAATGTGATATTGCAGGTGAAAGTGCTTTATAAGCCAGAGAGAAGTTAGTTGGAATGAGTATATCTGAGGCTTGATTTAGGCTCAAACCTTTTGAAAAACGTTTGAGGGACATAAACAATATGATATTAAATATTATTATTATTTTTTAAATTCATGGTGTAGCTCCTTTAATTGAAAGTGTAAACAGTGAAGACATGAAAAAGCAGGGTAACATCTATCAGTGGGCGATGTATGTTCCTTCAAGCTGACATGAGGGTAATAAATGGGACATGACACGTGTCACACTGTCACACCACGGCACACACAGCTTGCTATGGATCAGCCTTGACATTTGACCTTAAACAAAACCTCTCTTTGTCCCTGTCATGCATGCATGTATACAGTATGTACTGTATACATACTGTACACACTCACAGACGCACAACCAGAGGTGGGAAGTAACTAAGTACATTTACTCAAGTACTGCACTTAAGTACGACTGTGAGGTATTTGTACTTTACTTGAGTATTTCCAATTTCCAATACTTTTACTTCTACTCCACTACACATCTCGGAGGTAAATATTGTACTTTTCCTCCACTACAAGTATAGTAAAACTTTAGTTACTAGTTACGTTGCAGATTTAGATTATTATTACAAAACATACATTACCCACTTCAGCCCTACTGTATATTAAATTCTGCCATTTGAAAATAGCCGATCTACAAGTGATTCAGACGATTTGTATACATTTATAAAGTTGTGAATTGGGACCTTTTTTTTATGCTTACAACCTGTTTAATACGTATTAGGGGGCAATATTTATATATAATATATTTTTTTTACATTCATGTAGCCCCTTTAAGTAAAACATTCCAGCACTTTTTCCTACTCTGCCCACAACACCTAATCTACACTGTTAACTAATTTCCTGCCATACGTGCATGAAGTCGTTCTATTAAAAAAATAGGCACGCTGTTTTAGGCACCGTAACACAGCTTTGGGATGATCCATCGTCACTCAGAGAAGAAGTATGTGGATGGGACATCATTCCAAAAAACGTCACTTCCATCCGACCTGGCGATGGGATTTTCAGAAAAACACCTCTAACTCAGTTGCTGTTTTTTGCATTGAAAACCACCGTTTTCAGCGGGCCACATGCAGCCCCAAAATGGCGGATCGTGGTTGGAATGTTGTTGTTCCTATGGATACACAGATCCCTCCGCCTACCCACAGGGACTATTTTTTCTTGTTTTTTTGTTACAAAATGTTGCTTGCACGGCGTTTCAAAGATCATCGGATGAAGGTAATTACGCTGGCAAGGGGATAACAAACGATGTTTAATACCGTGGCGGGTGATGTGTTAACCCTTTAAGACCTGGAACGCATCTGTGTCACTTTAGATTTCTTCGGCTATTCAAAAATAGCAGATATACAAGCTCATAGCGCGGCACCGAGTGCCGCACTATGAGCTTGTAGATCTGCTATTTTATTCAAAAAACTGTTAGGATTTAGAAAATAGTTTTAAGAGTCGCCTCAGGTCTTAATGTGTTAAACACACATACTGTATGCAGGCACACAAGTCAACCCTCATACAGTAGGAGCTTTCCCTTGTGTGAGGATGCAGCAGACACACAAGTCAACCCTCCACAAAAACAGTAGATGAATAATGCACTCTGCTCTCCTCAGCTACTGTTGGGCTGCTCTGAAGGAAGGCGCTTAAGAGCAGCTGTTTCCACTGGAACAGATCTATGGTCCACAATACAAACCTGAGTGGTTTGACAAGTGGGAGAGCATTATAGAGCACTGTGGTGCGTGTGTGTGTGTGTGTGTGTGTGTGTGTGTGTGTGTGTGTGTGTGTGTGTGTGTGTGTGTGTGTGTGTGTGTGTGTGTGTGTGTGTGTGTGTGTGTGTGTGTGTGTGTGTGTGTGTGTGTGTGTATGTGTGTGTGTGTGTGTGTGTGTGTGTGTGTGTGTGTGTGTGTGTGTGTGTGTGTGTCTGAAACTGAAAATACTCCCATGCGCTGTAGTAGGCGCATAGGAGATAAAAGAGACACAATGACTGTGACCTATTATAGTATTTGATTAAAACAATGATTGATTCCTCCCGGGTTCTACTCAGTCAGCAATACAATTAAAGTCACGTTGAAACTTTGGGTGGTATGCGGGATATAAATATTGTCAGTAATCTTTTTTTTTTGTTTTTGTTGCAGTAAGTCAAGACTAATAAGCCATCTCCAGCATTTATTGTTTAGTTTTACTAAAAAAATAAAAGCCTGGACCAGCGCATCGGGGTACCCAATATAGGAAGTGTTTCATTTCCCCAACCAACCAGAGTGCAGTGGCGGGGGTTGACGGACAGATCGGTGAACCAATGGGATCACACGCATTCTCTCGCCGGCGATGTAAAACCCGCCCCTCTAGGTACAAAAACAGGAGAGCTAGTGCAGCCCACTGACTGACTGACTGAGTCCAAATCAAGTCCTTTTATTTGTACGCCATCATGTTGTAGTTTTCACAAAAGGGATAGCGATAGAGGTAAAAAAAAAAGCACAGGGTAAAAACTGGTAAAAAACGCAAAATAATAATTCAAGTCTAGTATATAGTAAGCATAAACAGTAAAAGGTATGTACATGAGGTTAGAATTGAGGTGTATCAAAAAGGTTAAATAGCAGGAGGTGCAGTACATAAGCTGCAGCACTAGAACAGTAATATGTGGCACATAGGCTACTGTAGGTATTTGTGCAAAAAAAAAAAAAATCACTTGTAGGTGACATAATCCACATGGAGTAAATCCACTGACTGTAAGTCCAGGTAGGAAAGTTGTTCGCAAAAAAAGAACATGAAGGAGGGTAATCCAACATAAGGAGAAGCAGTCAGACATAAAGGTACTGTAAGTGTTCCAGCATGGCAGGCCAGTTCAACAGTGTAATGGAGGCCAGGTAGAGAGGGTTCAGAAATATGGTGTTCTGGCTCTTGAGTCTTAACCCATTAAGTCCGGGAACACATCTGTCATTTTAGATTTTAACCACTCAAACCATTATTTTATACTGTGGGCTATTCAAAAAATAGCAGATATACAAGCTACAAACATTTGTAACTCAAATCTTTGCGTCTGGGGGGGGGGGGGTCGCCGGAACTAAATATTTTGAGATGGGGGACAGCGGCCAAATGCGTATCATTTTGGGAGTCCTTGACATGAAAAAGATTGAGAACCACCGATATTATAGCAACATACAGTAAGTGTTTCAGAAAACTGTTAGGATTTAGAAGACATTTGTAGAATTTGAGTTCAAAATGTTTGCTTAAAAACATATACATTCAAAGATTATCAAAAATGTACACGATAAAATTTTAAAAAATAGCAGATCTACAAGCTCGTAGCGTGGCACTCGGTGCCACACTATGAGCTTGTAGTTCTTCTATTTTTGAATAGCCCAAAGTATAAAATAATGGTTATAACTAAAAATCTAAAATGACACAGCTAATGCGTTCCCGTATTGAATGGGTTAATATTGTGGTATGATACTGCATTATTTCATAAATACAAAAATTCCATTTGCCACTTTGACAAAAAAACAAAAAAACATTCCCTTTGCTGGGAAACTGACACTAACTAAATATGAGATAGGTGACTGAAGTGTGTGTGTGTGTGTGTGTGTGTGTGTGTGTGTGTGTGTGTGTGTGTGTGTGTGTGTGTGTGTGTGTGTGTGTGTGTGTGTGTGTGTGTGTGTGTTCCACATAGCAGTGGGAGGGTGATATAGATATATGATGGCAGGACAGAGCACCGTCGAATATGTGCATACGTGTGTGCACGTGCGTGCGTGCACGCATGTGTGTCACCTAACCCTGGACACATGGTTTAATCCATGTGGGCCTTTGTCAACATTAATGCCAGTTGGCCAACTATAAATTACACCCTCCTCATGTATGTCCTAATGAAAAAATAAAACAGGGACTATGACTACTTCAAAAATACATTGTGTTTTCCCCACATCTTGTAACAAACTCCAATGAAAGAGAGGCAGTGTGTTGAACACTGAAAGTGAGTCAGGGCAAGGTTGTTTGGAACATACTCGTTGTTTACTTACAAGGATCTCACTAGTTGACTTGTGTGACAACTCGATGGAATAATTCATCCATTGCAAATATCAGAGACATGTATTATCATGCACATAAACGGTATATGCACTCACACATGCATGTGTACACACGCAAACACACATACATGTTAACCCTCCAACACACACACACACACACACACACACACACACACACACACACACACACACACACACACACACACACACACACACACACACACACACACACACACACACACACACACACACACACACACACACACACACACACACACACACACACACACACACACACTACATTGACTGCGCTGAAATTGTTAGAGTGTGAAATTCAGGTTACTGGTTTGTGAAAAGCAATTAAACTCTGTGAACAGGTTATAGTGTGGGTGTGTATGTGAGCAGGGTTGTGCCAGTGTAAAAATGTCTCAACCGGACAGATTTTCCATAATGTTGTGCAATTGTGGTAAAATCCACGATTTATAACCAATCCTTTCGAAAGGTATCACTAGCATGTTGGCGTGTGTCTAATGTGAATCTCAAAGAAAAATGTATTGACAATTATATTTTGTTAAAACCATCGTGCTATGTGTTTTGGTCCTCCTGGTGCACTAGTTCCAGCCGGTTCCAGCAGGGGGCAGTGGCTAATGCTTGGTCTCAGAGAGCATACGTTGAACAAAGAGAGCCCAGTAAAGAAAGGAAAGGTAACTCCCGCTATGCATTAGGGTCCTTTCAGACGGCAATCGGTCAACGCGCCCTACTACGCCTATTTGCAATGAGAGGCGGGCGATTATTTGGGATTAGCTGGACTGTGGTAAGCTTTTCTTTTCCCTGCACCGCAGGGGGAACAAAACAACAATGATCGCGGCAAGATCACAGCTGATCCGAGTGGTAGCGCCCGCGTGGACCACTTACCGTCTGTCACAACCTTTATGGGACAGATAGCTTAGTAGGGCAGCAGAGTACTACTATCTCTGAATGCGTGCCATGCAATAATTTGTTTTCTCTGGTTAAGATTGTTGACTTCAGTTCTATAAGCTGTAGTTTCAAAACTATTCACTCAATCTAACTTACCAACATATTATTTTTCTAGGGTTCCCTGCTTTCATATGAAATGAAAAA
Source organism: Gymnoscopelus microlampas (assembly GCF_963454915.1). Taxonomy (NCBI): domain Eukaryota; kingdom Metazoa; phylum Chordata; class Actinopteri; order Myctophiformes; family Myctophidae; genus Gymnoscopelus; species Gymnoscopelus microlampas. The sequence goes on from NC_139946.1 coordinate 40,645,633, forward strand.
ACTAAAATGCAGCTCTATTCAGGTCTACTGTAGGTCACAAATGCAATGACACTTTTTTCATTCTTCTTTTTCATTCAGTGTTTACATGGTTTAAGCTAACCTCTTTCTTTGTCTTCAAATCCATAATGTTGCCATATATTGGTGCAGTTTTGATTTTCTTTGACAATAAGTGAGTCGCTGCTGAACGACGACAGACACAGCTTGATTCAGCACTGCCTTGTTGGAGTTTGAATCAAAAAGGTTGAATCCCATAGCCTGAGGGGACAGGACAGTCTACTGAAAGTGTTGTGCTCACTGATTAAGTCACTTAACGACCCATCCCCACCACCCCCAACGCTGTCATTGGCTGAGAAGCACCCTGCCCGTTTCACTAGGAAATACGCCACAATATGAAAGCCATTGCAGATGATCTTTAAGTCTTTGCCTGCCACTGACGCGAATGACGAGATTTGTGTTTTCAGTGGTTTTCCACCGGGTGGTGCTGTTATCTACCCTATGAATGATACTTACACTGCCTGATGACGACAGACCCGGAATTGACGTCATTTAAACAAATAAAAGCTTGTTTACTTCCTGTTTATTTCCTGCGGGGAAATGGCTATATTTCCGTTGCTCTTGCTTTACGACAAAAACAAGCCACATTCAAATGGACCATAGACTCTACAGACCGTAAATGAAGCCTATTGTTCAGCCATTTCAAATCCGCCATCTTTCTGTAACACCTCTTATCCTATGTCAAATACCCACCCACTTGAATGGAGAGAAATTCTTTCTGACACCAGCAGGGGTTAAACAGCGAAACTACAGGCCATTCATATGAACTGTCATTTCCTATATAGACTCGATTTACGACCCAGAAGCTGGCCCCTTGGTTGTTTTCAACGTTCAAGTGTTGCCAATGGCTTGGTGATGGTGATACCCCTGCGTTCATATCCTACTTGTTCTTACATTGACATAGATCACACTGGTTATTATGATATCAGCTTTGTATCATCCATTATACTTTAAAATTGATTGAAGAGCTTAAGGCTTAGCAAGGACTGTGTCCAATCTCCTTACGCTGCAACCAAGCAAAACATCTTCATCATTAGCATGTCCTGACTGTCTTAACATGTCTTCTCTCTCTCTCTCTCCTCTCAGTAGCATTTACATAAACAAGATAAACATACAAAGATTTTTTGTATCTTTGTATATTTTTTGCTATATCAATGTATGGTAGCACATAATGCCGACATCTATGTCAAGTAGATTTTAGTCATTATCAATGGTGTAAAGGCACTGAGTACATGTACTCAAGTACTGTACTTGTAGCTTGTAGATCTGCTATTTTCAAAGGATTTGTATACGTGTGAATCGGGACCTTCTGCATATTATGAGTACTTTTACTTAAGTACATTTTGATGCCAATACTTTTGTACTTTCACTCAAGTCGATTTTGAATTCCGGACTTTTACTTGTAACGGAGTATTTCTACAGTACATTGCAGTATTGATACTTTTACCACCACTGGTCATTATATAAGGATTAGCTTTTTGTTTTACTGCCGTCAAATAATCAATTTGGATAAACCCTAAATCGGTCACATCCCTAATTATGGGTTAGTTGTGGTTTCGAATCGACCGCGGTGTATCCAGCTTTGTCGGGGGGTGTCTGTGCACGGGTTGGGGAAGCCGGTTCGGGGAGGGTGATAATTGTCGCTGCGCATAGTCCTGCGCATAGTCCTACGGGATGGGGGGCGGCGCCTGTCAGTGGGGAGTGTTGGGCGGGAGGAGTAGGACGAAGACTGGTAGGTTAGTCAGTAGGATACAACAGCAGTGACAACACAGACATGTGTGTGAGGAGAAATATTCCAATCACTAGAAATGCATAGCGAGTCATTGTTTTCCCCTTAGCTCACTAGTTCATCAACTGGCAACATTTCATGATGTAATTCAGTCCAAATAACTCCAGCCAGAAAGACTCCTTCAATGAGTTCACTTCAGTTGTCTATAATAATACCATGAAATCATACACTGATAATAACTGTAAAGGCATCGGGGTTCTGAAATAATATCCACCAGACTGTTTTCTTACATTTATTACTCATTGTAGAGAGGAGTTGCAGCCCTTGATGCAAAAACTGTAAACTCTGGATTTAACACAACAATTAGCCAATCACAGTGCGGCTGTCCCTCCAGACAGTGGGATCAAGAACGCTGTTTGCGTAAAAATGGGTTCCGATTTGCCATAGGAAACTGTACTAGCCATAAAAAATAAATGGTGCGGTAAATGATAATGATTTTTTATGAATAAATGAAAAGGAATAAGCCTATATGCAACATTAAATATTGAGGGGGCAGAAAATTGATCATGAGGGGGAATTGTCAGCCCCCTCATGTATTATCTAGTCCTTGAGGCTTGCATTCATTCAATAAGAAGTGCTTGCAATGTCGACAAAGCTTATTCTACTGTTGTACTAACATGTAAATAGAAGAAAAATGTACAGCCAATGGAATGAATGTAGTTAATGTACTACACATCAGTGTCTGTCTGTCTGTCTGTCTGTCTGTCTGTCTGTCTGTCTGTCTGTCTGTCTGTCTGTCTGTCTGTCTGTCTGTCTGTCTGTCTGTCTGTCTGTCTGTCTGTCTGTCTGTCTGTCTGTCTGTCTGTGTGTGTGTGTGTGTGTGTGTGTGTGTGTGTGTGTGTGTGTGTGTGTGTGTTTTGGCACGACAAGATTAAGTCATTATTGTCAATACCATCCTTAACACTGTGATCCCCTTCCCCATTCAGCCTACAGTCACTGAAATCTGCTTATGGATTTATTCATTCACAGTCATTCAGTGACTCAAGCCTGTCCGTATTCACACCTAACGCTTTGGCTGCATAATGGCATTATTTACCTCATTAGGCTCCATATAACACACAGCAAATCCCGGTAAATTATCACAATTACCTGCAGGTAATACCTGGGCGGAAAGACACACGATAAATTGATTGCGGTGTACACAAAAGGCTGGCACAAAGACAGAGAATGAAGGACTTAAGTTATTGGATGAAGAAAAATGGAGACAGAGACTGGGTGTGACAGAGAAAGATGAGAGGACATTATTGTAACAATCTCAGCATTTAGACAAAAGCAGCATGCTGGTAAAGCCTTAAGTAGCATTCGGTTGGCTATAATCGGCCACACTTAGTGCTCCGTGTGCCTGGCTGTCGCTCTGTTGGGAATAAAGAAATAATCTCCCCGAGAACGACAGTATTATCAGCTGATATTTTACCCCCCGACTTGTTTCTCATACAGTGAGCCTCCACTGGCACCATGACTCTTCCTTCATAGGCCCGGCGTGAGAGAATTTCCTCCTTTTTCTCTCTTTTCACTGCATTTACATGTTCCATGCACTTGAAATTTACATTTCAAAGAGGTGCATGAATGTGGATAACTAGTTCCAGAGGAATTGGATTAAGTTCAAATCCCTGGAAGACTCGGCATCCTGCTGATAGTGTCTTGGCCTCGTCCAATGCTTATCTCCCCTAGACTCTCGCCTGTTAATTACACAGTATACCACTGTGAAAGATACACTCCCCCAACAGGGGGATGCATGCAGCAGAGGGGTTTACCACACTGCAGCATGGTTCATTATCATTATAAGAGCAGAGAGAATTGTTACATGTGGGGCGCCGTGCACGCCCAGAAAATCGTATTCGATTCGTATTCATGCATTATTCTCACATTTGAGAACACGTGCAGCTCTCTTTGGGACGAGAGAGATTTTGCGATCTTCTCCATGAAGCAGTTATTAAAATCAACTTTTGAGCCAACTGCAAACAAAAATATGCACTGTAGGGTTCAAATATAGCAGTGTTTATATCTGCTTAACCCATTTAGACCTGAGGCCGATTCTAAAAACGCCTTCTAAATCGTGACATAAGTTTTCTGAAAAACTTCCAACATTGAAGGTATTGTTATGGATTCTGATAGTATACATGATCTATAGGTATCAATATGTATCAATAAGTGACCTGTAAGAGTCAAAGTCATATTTTTTGGTTGCTACCCTAACGGCTCCTTCCTGTGACCCCACTTTGGGTCGCGACCCATAGTTAGAGAACCACCATTTTCTTAAATGTTCTTTTAAGTTGAACAGGCTGGTGAAAACAAATATCCCACCGGGACAGTAAAGTCCAATCTAATATCAAATGTCCAGAAAAAAATGTAAATGTTAAAGGATATACACCTAAACATGACATAGATAGGACAAGTCAAGAAGGGGGAGCCCTCTACACGCTTCCTGCTTTTAAGTTAAATTAATTCAAAATAAAAATAATCGGTGTCGTCACCAGTCCTGTCATTCTAGTGTCATTGTTAGTGTGTCATAATGTTTCCCAGTTGCTGTTGCTAGGTTAGTATTTGCTTCATTTACTTTGGCCCTAGAACAACTTGCGTCGTGTCTCCTCTTGGCTGTCAACACTTTGCATTCAGCCCAAGTCGCCTCGCTCACACCTCCATCTTCATTTGTTCCACTCAGTCAGCCTCTCTCACTTCAGATCTGGCACCTCCTTGCTCTCTCCCCCCTCCCCTCCCACTCTTTTTACATCAACAAGGAGTTATCATTTGTGTGAATATAATACCCCCCCCCCCCTTCATTTCAGCACAGAGCACAGCGCCGGCCACATTAGGATAATTTAACCCATTAAGACCGGGAACGCAAATGTGTGTCATTTTTATTTATTTGGGCTATTCAAAAATAGCAGATCTGCAAGCTCATAGCGCGGCACCGAGTGCCGCACTATGAGCTTGTAGATCTGCTATTTTTGAAAAATGTGCAAATCTTTGAATATTTGAATAAATGTATTTTTTTAAGCGAACATTTTTCACTCAAATCTTTGCTTCTGAGGAGTCCCTGGAACAACATATTTTGAGATGGGGGTCCACATATATTATAGCAACATACGTTTTTTCAACAACAACAAAAAAAGGATTTAGAAGACATTTGTAGAACCCCCAGAAGCAAATAGTTAAGTTACAAATGTTTGCTTAAAAAAATGCATATATTCAAAGATTGGCGCATTTTCACAAATTTTCAAAAATAGCAGATCTACAAGCTCATAGCGCGGCACTCGGTGCCGCGCTATGAGCTTGTATATCTGCTATTTTTGAATAGCCAAAGAAATCTAAAAATGACACGGACGCGTTCCCGGTCTCAATGGATTAAAATGAATATAACAGCGACAAACAGCCCTCTCATATTGTTTTACCTATCATTGGGCCGATTTGTATTCATCTATTCACCATCATACACATTGGTATTCACAGTTGGACGTTATTGGGCATAACAAACACAGCGTTATTGATACGACTGTCATATCGCCACAGTGTTCTTTTGACAAGGGGATGTTTCAAGTTCAGGCGTTCTGTGTGTGTGCGTGCCACACACACACACACACACACACACACACACACACACACACACACACACACACACACACACACACACACACACACACACACACACACACACACACACACACACACACACACACACACACACACACACACACACACGCACGCACAAGCCACACCGAAATAAAAGTTTATACTCGTATTCCGAAAAGCTGGCACAGTGCTATCGGCAACCCTTATAGAGAGACACATTGTATACTACTGTATGTGTGTGTATACACAAACACACTGTGCAGGCACACGCACACATACAGTTACACTCATCCCCCCAAGGCCCTTTCTTCACCACAGAAAGCAGACTGCAATAACAGCATTTCTGTAAAATGCATGACTCCTTATGTACCTACAGCAATATTCACTTCGCTATTTATTCAAAAGCACTCAATCATAATGTGGCTGCTGCTGTTACACAAAAAAAAAGAATAAGCATTATACTCCATTCACAATGAGAAGGGAGTGTTGTAATAACACTCCTTATCCCATTAAGACCCGAGGCTGATTCTAACTGTTTTTTGAAAAAAACTTCTGTTACTATGTCAGTGGTTCTCAAACTTTTTCATGTCAAGGACCCCCGAAATGACATGTATTTGGCCGCCGGCCCCCATCTCAAAATATTTTTTTCCAGTGACCCCCAGAAGCAAAGATTTGAGTTAAAATGTTCCCTTTAAAAATATATATATATTCAAAGATTTGCGCAAGTTTCCACGATTTTTCAAAAATAGCAGATCTACAAGCTCATAGCGCGGCACTCGGTGCCGCGCTATGAGCTTGTATATCTGCTATTTTTGAATAGCCAAAGTGTAAAATAATGCTTTTTAGGTCAAATCTAAAAATGACACAGATGCGTTCCCGGTCTCAAGGGGTTATGACAGGGTCACGTCTCACTTGGCAGTGACTGTGTCGATGCCGTGTCCTCTCGGTGAACAGATGTCCTTGTGAACATGGAAATGAATCATGTTGCCGGGGTTCAGCCTTTTTTTTGTACGGCTGGATGATTTGTAAATGAACAGCGTTACAGCGAGTCAATATGCACCCATTGTGTTTTATACAGTGTGTGTGTTAACTGATGGCCTCTGGCAGCTGACTGCCACTTTGTCTTCATCACTGGCTCTTGTCCAGTGCAAGACTGCCAATCCTGGCTATACTGCCACATGAGTGGACGTGTCTTTCATCTAGTACCACATGAGTGGACATGTCTTTCATCTAGTACCACATGAGTGGACATGTCTTTCATGTAGTACCACATGAGTGGACATGTCCATCTAGTACCACATGAGTGGACATGTCTTTCATCTAGTACCACATGAGTGGACGTGTCTTTCATCTAGTACCACATGAGTGGACATATCCATCTAGTACCACATGAGTGGACATGTCTTTCATCTAGTGCCACATGAGTGGACATGTCTTTCATCTAGTGCCACATGAGTGGACATGTCTTTCATCTGGTACCACATGAGTGGATATGTCTCTCATCTAGTACCACATGAGTGGACGTGTCTTTCATCTAGTACCACATGAGTGGACATGTCCTTCATCTAGTACCACATGAGTGGACGTGTCTTTCATCTAGTACCACATGAGTGGACGTGTCGTTCATCTAGTACCACATGAGTGGACATGTCTTGCATCTAGTACCACATGAGTGGACGTGTCTTTCATCTAGTACCACATGAGTGGACGTGTCTTTCTAGTACCACATGAGTGGACATGTCTTTCATCTAGTGTCACATCAGTGGACATGTCTTTCATCTAGTACCACATGAGTGGACATGTCTTTCATCTAGTACCACATGAGTGGACATGTCTTTCATCTAGTACCACATGAGTGGACATGTCTTTCATCTAGTACCACATGAGTGGACGTGTCTTTCATCTAGTACCACATGAGTGGACGTGTCTTTCATGTAGTACCACATGAGTGGACATGTCTTTCATCTAATAACACATGAGTGGACATGTCCATCTAGTACCACATGAGTGGACATGTCCATCTAGTACCACATGAGTGGACGTGTCTTTCATCTAGTACCACATGAGTGGACATGTATTTCATCTAGTACCACATGAGTGGACATGTCTTTCATCTAGTACCACATGAGTGGACATGTCTTTCAACTAGTATTCAATCCCTGACCATCTGAGAGCACCACAGTCCGTTGACACTTCTAGGCATTTGCCTAGACAGACTTATTTATGCCTTTATGCGTTTTTAAATATGAAACATTTTCTTAGCTGTGTATAGTTGATCCAAATTGTATTAAATCATATATTTTATTTTTAATCTATTTTCTTGACCTTTTTATACCATGTAGCACTTTGAGATTTGTGTCAAATATAACACATTTTTGCGATTAAAAATTAATAAATTAGCAGATCTACAAGCTCATAGCACAGCACTCGGTGCACAATGAGCAATGGTGCACAATGAGCTTGTATATCTGCTAACACCTGCTAAAGCAAACATGTGTCCATCAAATGTGGCCATCTGTGGTCAGAGGACCCGCTCCTCTCTCTCCCATTGAACTGTTCACACGCCAGTAATCATAATGAACACATCTGCATCCATTAGCCAGAAGCCAAGACTGGCGATAAAAACATAATATTGACACAAGGAATTAACGTCAGATTTTTGCATATTTGAATGACAGAATTGTGTTCAGAATAAGGGGGGGTTGTGGCCCAAATACATTGCAAACAGATACACAATATGAGAGAAAGAGAGAGTCGGAGACAGAGACAGAGAGAGAGACAGACAGAGACAGAGACAGATAGAGAGAGACTGCGAGAGAGACAGAGAGACAGAGAGAGGCATAGAGAGAGAGAGAGCGTGGGGGTTGCTGAGTCAGCAAGTGTACTGCTCATTCAATGGTGGACTTCATTACGAGGATACAGTGTGAGATCGATGGCCATTGGCCACATAGCAAAATTGATATCCTTGAATTCCTCTGTGTGTGTGTGTGTGTGTGTGTGTGTGTGTGTGTGTGTGTGTGTGTGTGTGTGTGTGTGTGTGTGTGTGTGTGTGTGTGTGTGTGTGTGTGTGTGTGTGTGTGTGTGTGTGTGTGCATACACACATATACAAAGTTGAATTGATATTCGCAGGGTGTGTATGGATCAATACAAATAAGTGTGCGATACAACGGCCTTCTAATACAGAGGAGAGACCTCTTATCCTGCTGTCACTTATGACAAACAAACAAATGTGCGCACGCGCGCGCAACACACACACACACACGCACGCACGCACGCACGCACGCACGCACGCACGCACGCACGCACGCACGCACGCACGCACGCACGTTTTTTTGGCAATGAAAAATCATGAAAATCTGTGCAAATATTTGAGTATATACTGTATATATTTTTAAAGTGAACATTTGTAACTCAAATCTTTGCTTATGTGGGTCCCTAGAAAATAATATTTTGAGATGGGGGTCCGCGGCCAAATACATATCATTTTAGTTGTCCTTGACATGAAAAAGTTTGAGAACCACCATTATAGCAACATATTGTTTTAAAATATTTGTTTAAATGTTAGGATTTAGAAGACATTTGTAGAATCCCCAGAGGCAAAGATTTGAGTTACAAATGTTCGCTTTAAAAATATATATTCAAAGATTTGCACAAAATATGTTAACGATTTTTCAGAAATAGCAGATATACAAGCTCATGGCGCTGCACTCGGTGCCGCGCTATGAGCTTGTATATCTGCTATTTTTGAAAAAGCCAATGACATCTAAAAATGACACTTCTGTCCCGGTCTAAATGGGTTAACAATCAAACTGTGTTAATAAGGCAAAACAACACTAAAATCACCCACATACTTCCGGACCCAGTCACAAATGTCTTGTGGGTCTTTAGACTGGTATTATTACTTATTATTGCGGGGATTCGGTCCCCAAACAGATAGTAATGCACGGTGCACTGCACACACACACACACACGCACACGCACACGCACACGCACACACACACACACACACACACACACACACACACACACACACACACACACACACACACACACACACACTTTCTCGTACACGTACACTAGCTCCTTGAAATAATCTATGAACGTGTGAAAATGAATAATGGAAGGCGGAGAGCCGGACACATATGGTGACAGATTTAGTTTGTCTCAGCTCTGTGGGCAAAGCCAGTTATCTGCTATAGTGACACATCCACTATATGGCGTCCCATGATCGCTGAGCTGGAGAAAACAATGTTGACTCGACAGAGGGTTGTGTCTGCGTTTAAAAAACATCTCCACCTCTTTAACCCAATAAATCCGGGAACGCATCTGTGTCATTTTAGATTTCTTTAGATTATTTTATACTTTAGCTATTCAAAAAAAGCAGATCTACAAGCTCATAGCGCGGCACCGAGTGCCGCGCTATGAGCTTGTAGATCTGCTATTTATTTTTTTTAATCTTGAAAATGTTATTTTCTTTGAATATATATATTTCTTTTAAAACTCAAATATTTTCTTCTGGGGGTCCCTGTAACTACATATGTTGAGATGGGGGTCGGCGGCCAAATACATATCATTTTGGGGGTTCTTGACATTAAAAGGTTTGAGCACCATTGATATAGCAACATATGTTTTTCAGAAGAATGTTAGGATTTAGAAGACATTTATAGATGCGTTCCCGGATTCAATGGGTTAAGTGTCTGTGTGTGTATCTGTACTGCACTGTATACTAGTGTGTATCCCCGCCACCTCTTCTCTCCCTGTCTGTCCCTCTTCCCTGCTCTCTGAAGCAGTGCCTGTCTAGCCCATTAAGACCTGAGGTCTAAAATCCTAAATCCTAACGCTTAAAAAAATAAATGTATTCAAAGATTTGCACACATTTTCACCATTTTTCAAAAATAGTAGATATACAAGCTCATAGCGCGGCACTCGGTGCCGCGCTATGAGCTTGTATATCTGCTATTTTTTAATAGCCAAAGTAATCGTAAAATGACACACAGATGCGCTCCCGGCCTTAATGGGCTAGAAGGAAACAAACCAGACTTGCACTCTTGGAAATCTTTCACAGAGTGTGAGTTCCTCACTCTGTGCGTGTGCACGTGCCTGTGTGTGTGTGTGTGTGTGTGTGTGTGTGTGTGTGTGTGTGTGTGTGTGTGTGTGTGTGTGTGTGTGTGAGTGTGTGTGTGTGTGTGTGCGTGTGTGTGCGTGTGTGTGTCTGTTGGCAGTCAGGCCTGTCTGCCTGTGTCAGATAGGAGAGGACTGCTGGGTACTAGCAAGCACCTTGCGATGCAATACGTATCACGATACAATTCATATCTCAATACAGTATGGCCCTACATGATACCATTTGTAATGTTGGGCGAGTTACTTAACTCTTTAGGACCTTAGGCTGATTCTAAAAATGTTTTCTAAATCCTAACAGTTTTTTGAAAAAAAATATTTTAAGACAATGTCACAATCTTTCAAAAATAGCAGATCTACAAGCTCATAGCGCGGCACCGAGTGCCGCGCTATGAGCTTGTATATCTGCTATTTTTGAAATGCCAAAGACATCTAAAAATGACACACAGGTGCGTTCCTGGTCTTGATGGGTTAATTACTTGAACATCGTTATATACTACAGACTACTCATTACTACTTCAATCCGTGACATTACGCATTCCTCTCTGAGAAAACTAATTACGAAACTTTTGCGTGATTTAAGTGGACATGCGGCAGAGAAGAAAAAAATCAATTTCTTGTTTACTAAAAGAACAGTGAAGCCATTTGCAACCATAAGTGTATGTGGTAACTGAACTGTGGCAAATCAGGAGTAGATCTAGTTTAGATACTTTTCTATTTACTCTCCACTCCCACGCGGAACCCACACATGGCTCTTTATGTGTTGTGTCCGCCATCAAAAGCCATGGCCGGGGGCACGGTGTTTTCAGATTGTTCGCGTGTCTATCCGTACTGACCATTCATCCAGTGGTGGAAAAAGGTACTTAAAAGTTTTAAGTAAAAGTATCAATACTGCAATGTAGAAGCACTCTGTTTAAACAATTTAAAGTCCGGATTTCAAAATTTACTTGAGTAAAAGTACAAAAGTATTGGTATCAAAATGTACTTAAAGTACCAAAAGTAAAAGTACTAAAATGTTTGAAAATAGCAGATCTACAAGCTCACAACACGTCGCGATGCAGCACATTGTGAGCTTGTAGGTTGGCTATTTTCAATTGCCTAGGTATACAATAGGGCTAACGTGGTTAATTAATGTGTAAAGAACATTCAGGGCATATTTGCCAGTGTTAACCATAGATGGATAACACCGCAAGGGGGATCATGGCAGGATGCCCAGAAACCTATATAAGGGGATGAATGACCCATTCAGTCCCGACCTTTAGTGACGCAGTCGATCCCAACTTTCACACATATGGAGATCCCCATAGATGGAGACAACCAACCTCCCCAAGTCTGACATCATAGAAATCTCCTAGACGGCTATACATGGAGATACCTGGTATAGCTAGCTCTGACATCAGAGAACCCCTCCCGGAACTCCATATATGGAGATAACCGAAATGTCTAGGACTGACGTCATAGTCCTAGATTTGGGCATAACTGACATAGGCCGCTCCATATATGGAGATGCCTGACACTACCTGACATCACTGCAGTGACATTAGAGCCGCAGCCAACGGTATAAAAGGCTCGACATGCCTTGGTGGGGTAGAGTTCCAACAGCGACCCAGAGAGACATTAACTCCTTAACACCATTGGCTCCGACCATGGATCGTTCCAGGCATGTCAGATACAGTCCTTCCTCTACCGAGACCAGTAGCTCCTCTGAGAGATCCCCGACGGGCCCAAGGCGGGATCACGAGCCCCTCAGAGGTCTGAGTTACTCTCCAGAACGGAACGCTGGGCGGCGACGTGATCGTTCCAGAAATAGTTCTTCTTCATCAGACCGGGATCCATCCGGCAGGAGAAGATACTCTAGGCCCAGGCGGCGGTCCCGCCAGGCGGCCCGGAGGCACCGACAGCGGTCTCAACAGTCCCATCGGACAGCAATGAGGCACCAGTCGAGATCCCCAATCGACCGGCGACATAACTATCTAGGGGAGATGACATATCGGGGACCTGCACCCAGCATACCGGTCTTCGACTCCCCAGACCCTAGGGTATTCGAGCAATTAAGTGGAGCTTTGGAGGTTGCCTTCCCTCCCAACACCCCAGAGAGGTTCAAGTTCCGCATCCTACGTGACCATCTGAAGCTGGAAGAGGCCTGTTTGGTGGCAGAATCATACACAGCTTCATCTCATCTAATCCCTACTCGAGAACTATGTCGGCCCTGGCGAAGCAGTTTGGTCCTCATCAAGTGGCCCTGCAGCGCATCTCTGACCTTATACGGGGTCCGCGAATCAGGGAGGAAGATAACGAGGCATTCCGAACATTCGCTCTGAAGGTTCGGGCATCGGTGGGCTTGCTCTCAAAGGCAGGGAGGGCAGGAGGAGTAGAGCTGGTCTGCGGAAAGTACGTTACTCAGCTCCTGGACAGACTGCCATCTGACGTAGGGGTGACGTTCCGCAGGTTCGCCCACACTGAACACATCCTGATCCCGTCTCTTCCAGATTTGGCAAAATGGCTAGGATTTGAGATGGAACGTAAGGCAAGGGACTGCGATCTGCGGATGAAATGTGCACACTGTGGCTGTGTTCATCTGGACGTGCTTCATGGCATGCAACCGTGGGAAAGAATGAAACAGGGACAGATCCACGGAGGAAATGTACACTGGTGGTTCTGGAAACGACCGAAAGTCGTGAGGCATGGCCAGGGAGAGAAGGATCACGGGCCTGTCGGAAGACCACCGAAGGTGGAGACCCGTGTCATCAAACATCCTCCTTATGGGGCGGCGGGATGCATCATTACTGTATGACGAGTCAGAAATGCTGGGCAGACGAAGATGGAGACATAGCCAAGTCCTTGCTGAACCAATTCTGGAAGCATTTCTTGAAATAGAAAATAAAAAAATAAAATAAAAGGAGAAAAAAAAATGAAAGAAAGGGGAAGAGGAGAGAAAGGACGGAAAGTACCAGAAGGTGTTCTTGAGTTTTTACGTATTTCCACCGGAAATCCGTGGGGCGGCGTAATGCCAGAAGAGGAAGATCAGGTTTCCCCGTGGAGGAGGTCAAGGGGGGCGAGTTGGAAAGTGGTCCACTACCTCAGCCTGATGGCCTGAAAGTTCAATATATACCTACTGACAGTGCTGCCAGATTCTGTGAGTGAAACAAGCAACCAGGTCTAGGAAAACCAGCCCAAAAGAAGCGACTATGGACCACATGAGCACTTTATCATTTGAAAATAGCAGATCTACAAGCTCACAACGCGTCGCAATGCGACACGTTGTGAGCTTGTAGATCTGCTATTTTCAAATAAAATCTTGCCTGGAAATTATAATAAACATATCTGGCAACCCTGGCCCCACCTCCTTAGTCACTGCTGCTCTACCTTCGGGTACAAGAGCCATGGAGACCAAAGGGAGGCCCAACCCATAGAGGCCACCAGAGAGCCCACAGTTAGACACGTGGATCTGAGAACTTCACAGCTTCATGGGGGCGGCGGCCCACCCCATGCAAAGCGTCATTGAGAACATGGAAAGCATTATCAAGAATATATAATTAAACCTCCATGAAGAAACCTCATCCAAATGTCCCCATCACTACCTCAAGTAATGTATGATGGGTCAAACATGCGGAGCAGACAAAGAGGGAGGCACAGGCAAATACTAGCGGCATATGCAAGGACATATTCTTGGATTTTTACGTATTTCCATCGGAAATCCGTGGGGCAGCTGTAAAGAACATTCATGGCATATTTGCCAGTATTAGCCATAGATGGATAACACCGCAAGGGGCATCATGGCAGGATGCCCAGAAACCTATATAAGGGGATGAATGACCCATTCAGTCCCAACCTTTAGTCACCCAGTCGATCCCAACTTTACTTTATATATTTCCACAATTATATAATGTTTTATAATAATTGATATCTGCAAAGTAACTTAAGTTTTCAAATAAATGTAGTGGAGTAAAAGTACAATATTTGCCTCTGAGATGTAGTGGAGTAGAAGTAAAAAATATTGGAGATTGGAAACACTCCAGTAAAGTGCAAATACCTCAAAATTGTACAGTATTGTACTTAAGTAAATGTACCAACTAGATACATCTGGCACAAACTTCCAGTTGGACTAAAAGATGAACCGATTAGAATTTCACTGAATGTGACCTCACAAAACCCGTTTTGTAACTCAATAATTCATATGCTAATTATGACAGAATTCCACAAAAATCGTCCAACAGGATAAAATGGTGAAGTAATTACATTTTACATCCGGAAGGTCAACTTAATTGTGACATAATAAATGTTCTGCAACCTTAACCACGTTTTATTCCAAAACTCAGGGACAGAAGGAGCCATTGTGAGCATATACTGTATTTCACCTGAATATGCAACACTTCTCTTAGGTATCCACCTCAAAACTATGGCAATTGCATAGACCAGTGGTTTTCAAAACCTTTCATATCAAGGTCCATTATTTATTCGGCATTTGAGCCACGGACCACAAATTGATGAGATTTAGACTCTCGGACCCAAAACTTAAGAATATGTTGTTATCGTTGGATAAGATTTTGTCCACAATTCCATGCTGTATTGATGTGGAAGCCTACCATAGGAGAGATGACAAGCAAACGTTGATCAAAATAACAATTCTTTAATTAAGTAATTAGATGTTTAACAATAATTTAACTCTAAATTATTGTTAAACCAAATGGACCCTTACGGGTCCATTTGGTTTCATTTTACGCTCTCAAGAGTTAAAGATTTGTAAGGGTCAATTTGGTTAACGACTATCCATCATTTAGCTGGGGACCACCTGGTACGCCCTCAAGGACCACTGGTATAGATCTTCAGTGTTGCCGGGCTGAAGATGTGCGTGAAGCATTCCACACTATAGAATGCATAGCTTATTTGTATAAACATCCACATTTGAAGCATTGAACAAAACCTCCTAACTCAACTTTTTTCGTGAAAAATGAACATTTTGGAGTTGGCTGGTTTCTGCCGGACAGCAGAGATATGCTAAAAGACACAACTAGCTTTCAACACTCTGCATTATGTAAACGCTACAGACAGCATTCAAACAGAATTTTAGCTGAGCAGGAATTCCCCCTCTTGAAACTCCCACAATTATCATACTCAATCAGCAGTTGTTTGACAAACAAATAGCTAGCCAATTACAGTGCCACCCCTCCGGGGTAAACCCTTATGGGATATCAACAGCCAATGGGATCGTTCCTCCCGGGTATAGTCATTAATTAATTCCATTATGTGTGCACAAGAAGATACATTCCGTGACCCATCTGGCAATATTTCTGGATATGATATTAATTTATGATTGCTTGTATCACTATATGGATTAAGTGTGTTGTGTGCCATTTGGAACCTCCGTTTGGAAAGGCATGAAGAACCGTCCCTGTGGGCTAGGGGAACGATAACGCATGCATGACGCACATGGGATAGGTTTGCCCCCGAGGGCAATCTGTCATAAATCTGTTTGGGCAAACTTCTCCCTTTGGGCGTGAGGGAGAGATAAACAGAGAGTACTGCCTGTGATGTATACGTATCGATACGGAGGGCTGGATAATCAATACGATATTGTGAAGAAATAACATTGTTATGCTCAGCCGTATCAGCTGTAGAAACACAGAGTTCTGGGGAAATTGCAGATCTGTAACCTCCTAGATTGTCAATCGACAGTCCCTGCATCTACTGTACCCGCAACCCCACTGCGCACACACGCGCGCGCGCACACACACACACACACACACACACACACACACACACACACACACACACACACACACACACACACACACACACACACACACACACACACACACACACACACACACACACACACACACAGCTCGTTTCTCTCTCTACTATCTCTCCTAGTCTCTCAACAACAAGCTCTCTACACTTTCTAAAGTAGCTTAATTATCTGTCATTGTCATGTACTGTATCTCTCTCTCTTAGACACTGCACCATATTTTTTATTGCGGTACACAACTCCTCGTTCCTTCCAATCTAATTTCTTATTCACTCCTGCCGCGTCTACTTCTCTCTGTCCATCTCTGCCGGCCCAAGTCTTTCATCGCTTCTTCCTCCACTTAGATCAGTCCCTTGGGGCTACTCGGCTAGAAGGACAGGCTTATCTGCTAAGCTTATCAGTGATGAGATGGCCAGACAAACAGGTTGACAGGCTGGATGTTTGAGTATTCAGACCGACAGACAAGTAGAGTCAGGGTGTTTAGTTAGTAGTAGTAGTAGTGAGAGAGAGCGAGAGCGAGAGAGAGAGAGAGAGAGAGAGAGAGAGAGAGAGAGAGAGAGAGAGAGAGAGAGAGATAGTATTGAGCTGACTAGATAGACAGACAGCAGTGCTTCCCACAGTACCGCTCTTTAACAGAGATTGTGTGAGAGACACAAATGGACCAAAACTTACAGTACAAGGGATCTGCGTATAGTTTCCAGGCATGATAAGTGGCTTGACAAATCTAAGAGCCAGCTTTTCCACAGCTTGTCTCTTAAATTATCACAGAGACAGGCTACCACTTATTTTACCATTTGGAATGATACAGAAAAGAAAATGTGATGCAAGAAAATGAAATCATGCCGCCTACAACGTGTTGCTGGTGTGAGCGATGCAACAGACTCAAGTTAACTAGTTTGCAAACCGCTGCGAAAATATGGTAGAGAGGATAGTCAGCAAAGCCGCTTACAGACGGCTAGATAAAGTAGATTAGTTGTGCCTCTTTCATTCAATATCTCTGAATGGGAAAAACAATACACTTTCCCTAATCCTGACATCACTTGCCATCTTGATGAAAATTGTTTTAAATGTGGAATAGATAGGGCCTAACCGCCTCAATGTGTAAACAAACAAACAAAGAACACTTAAGCCCTATATATTTTGTCGTACAACACAATGGCAAAACAATGGCCTCCAAACGGAGCCTGACAAATCATAGCATAAACATGGCATTTATTGTTAACTTCACACTGTCTCAACAACGGACTAACGCTTATTAAGACCTGGAACGCATCTGTGTCACTTAAGATTTCTTTGGCTATTCAAAAATAGCAGATATACAAGCTCATGGCGCGGCACCGAGTGCCGCGCCATGAGCTTGTAGATTTGCTATTTTTTGAAAAATCGTGAAAAAAATATTTTTTATATTTTTTTCAAAATGTTAGGATTTAGAAAACATTTTTTGAATCGGCCTCAGGTCTTAATGGGTTAACTTTTGCAGGGATCTTGGAGAGGGCCTGGGAATGAATATGACTATCTGGTGTAGATGTGTTTTGTGGATTTGGATACTGTGGGAGGTGCTGTGGTGAGGGGGACCTTATTGAGGGCCGTCCAATCTTTGTACGCCCCAAAGCGAGAGCTTATTCAACAGAACGGTATGTCAGACTTGTTTGCGGTGGAGGTTGGCCTCCGCCAAGGCTGCACATTGTCACCTATCCTGTGTGTGATATATTCACGGACAGGATCTCGAGGCACAGCAGTAATGGAGAGGGTCTGCGGAGAGTTTGGTGGGCTGGGGATTGCATCACTGCTTTTTTTTTGCAGATGATGTGGTCCTGGTGGCATTATCGGTCTGAGACCTATAGCTCTCACTGGATCAGTTTGCAGTTAGAGTGTGAAGCGGACTGTTTTAGCTCTCCGTCACTGTTTTAGCGCTCCTTCAGCAGCCGCTGCTTCTAAATTTCGGCACTTTTCGGCGATAGTTCTGTCTTTTACTTTCTCCACGCCGTTTGGTGCTAAGAGGAACGGAAATAAATACAAATTCCTCGCCAGCAGGGTGGCCACCTTGCTGTGAAATCCCGCGTATGGGTTCTCACAACCCAGCAACCGTATGAAAGCTATGCCACTGATCCTGCCTCAAGTAAAGAGGTCAAGTATCAGCAGGGTATCTCTTGGTCACAAGTGAGGGGAGGACAGAGTAGGACAGTGGTTTTCAACCTTTTTCATGCCATGGACCCCTAAATTGATATACATTTGGCCGCAGACCCCCATCTGAAAATGTTTGTGCCAGGGACCCTCATAAGCAAAGATCTGAGTTAAAAATGTTTATATATTCAAAGATATGCACATATTTTCAAGATGTTACAAAAAATAGCAGATCTACAAGCTCATAGTGCGACACTCTGTGCCGCACTATGATCTTGTATATCTGCTATTTTTGAATAGCAGAGCTAAGTGGTAGGATTGTGACACTATGTTAACTCATTTTGCTGGGGACCCCCTGTCCCCCCCCATGAGACCACTGGTGGTCCCTGGACCACTGGTTGAAAACCACTGGAGTAGGAGATCAGCAGAGAGCAGCCACATTCTGTTGGTCCACACTCGCTGGGCCAATACAGGGTCCCAAACGTAAATGGTGTGTGTGGTTGCGAAAGAGATTGTGTTTGTGACAAAGTGCAATTGAATCCTGTTCTCCGACAGTATGTCCCATTCTAGACTATCTCAGCTCACTAGGCTGGGGTGTAAGCATTAACCTATAGCAAAGTAATAACGACACTGTACACACGCTTGATCGCGAGCACACACACACACACACACATACAGTACACACCAACACCTCCTGGGTCAGTTAGGCCAAAATGATGCACATTTAAAAAGAAAGGTCTGCTAAAGCACTTCCAGTTTTTTGTTGTTGAAATGGGACCGTGGAGGAACCCACAGTTAAGTCCTGAGTGTTAATATCACTCTGAGAGTGTATAAATAATAATAACTAAAAAGACAAAGTTGATACATTAACATTGAGCATGTCACTGTGCATAAAAGAAAAAAGAAAACAAAGCATTTTACATCCACGTTGCGAGCATGTTGCACCTTTTCAACTGTGTTTGGGAAATATTATTCCGCAGTTCTCACATAAAATGACAGGTCAACCCCGTCCCCGTGAATAAGAAGCCCAAAGCACTGCTGCGCTGATTCATTGCCTGGGGTTGCCATGGTTGCTACAGTAAAAAGGCTAGTTACTGTAGGATCAAAGCCACACACGTACACACTCCTCCTCCTGAGACAGAGTGCTAAATGTACAATTCATCTTTTTTTTTTACAAAGAACTGGGTCTTTCTACTTGACCTTAATACATTTTATTAAAATATATACACTGTAGCCCTTGATCTTACCTGTACTGCTGTATACTTTAGTTTAGATGATACATCCACGCTACAGCAAAATCACAAATCTCAACAGAGTTGCACTGTGCTTGTGTAGCTCTGCCTGAACCTCAGAAGCATGATATTGTCCTTGACCAGCATATTGTCCTTTACCACCCACTCTTTAGATGGGAGGTAGATATTAGATTTCTGGGATAGCAGGATTCAAATAAAACGTGTTGTTTCTGTATGTTTTTTTTCTTCTCCCATGTACTTTATGTAGTATCTATTTACCAAGACATACACGTACTGTAGCCTATATTTACCACCATTTAATGCAAGTCATTTCAAGGGTTTTTAGGGTATGTGGGGCTTTAGCTGCTGGGAAAGAGGGTTGTACTGTAACATGCCTATGACTGACTTCTTGAATTCCTTTCATTTTAAAGCCATACTCTTATAGGATTAGTATCATCTCTTTGACAGTGTGGGGTGGAAAGGCCTACCTTTGAAGAGCCTCTATTTTGTCAGCTGTGATTCCTCTCAGCAGCTCCTCCAGCAGATCAGAGCTGTCCGACGGAGGGACCTCCAGCAGATCAGAGCTGTCCGACGGAGGGACACGTGGTTTGGCGGCGGCTGGCGTGTGAGCGAACCAGCCTATCAGCAGCCCCAGGATGAAGAGCCCCATGCCCACCAGGAGGTACCTAAGAGGGACGGGCATGAGGAAAAAAAGATGAGAACCGAGTCAAAATCCAGCAAAAAAAAAAAAAGGATATTGGAGAGATGCTATAGCAATCTCCCTTCAGCATGTATTAACCCTTTAAGACCGGGAACGCATCTGTGTGTCATTTTTTAGATTTATTTGGGCTATTCAAAAATAGCAGATCTACAAGCTCATAGCGCGGCACCGAGTGCCGCGCTATGAGCTTGTATATCTGCTATTTTTTGAAAAATCGTGAACATTTTAGCAAATCTTTGAATAAATATATTTTTTTAAAGCGAACATTTGTAACTCAAATCGTTGCTTCTGGGGGGATTCTACAAATGTCTTCTAAATCCTAGTTTAAAAATAAACTATATAATCTGTGGTTCTCAAACTTTTTTTATGTCAAGGACCCCCAAAATTATATGAATTCGGGCCGCGGACCCCTATCTCAAAATATTTTGTTCCAGAGACCCCCCAGAAGTTGTAACAGAGTTAAAAATGTGCGCTACAGAAAAAAAGATTTGCACACATTTTCACAATTTTTCAAAAAATAGCAGATCTACAAGCTCGTTGTGCAGCACTCGGTGCCGCGCTATGAGCTTGTATATCTGCTATTTTTGAATAGCCCAAAGAAATCTAAAAATTACACACAGATGTGTTCCCGGTCTAAATGTATTAAGGGCAAGTGAATTCTATGGAATCTGCCGTTTTGAAAGTATAAGGGAGAGAGACCATATTTATCTCTGCCAGACCGAAGGCAGGGGCAGAGGTTATCATCAGTGTTCACCAGTGGAGGAAAAAGTACTTAAAGTAACAAAAGTAAAAGTACTAAAATGTTTGAAAATAGTGGTTAATGTTTGTTTTATAATGTAATAATGTATAACTGCAAAGCAACTAACGTTTTCAAATAATTGTAGTGGAGTAAAAGTATTTGCCTCTGAGATGTAGTGGAGTAGAAGTAAAAGTATAGACAACTGGAAATACTCCAGTAAAGTAAAAGCACCTCAAAATTGTACTTAAGTACAGCACTTGAGTAAATGTACTTGGTTACTTTACACCACTGCCTTCAGCATGTATAAGGGCAAGTGAATTCTATGGAATCTGCCGTTTTGAAAGTATAAGGGAGAGAGACCATATTTATGTCAGACCGAAGGCAGGGGCAGAGGTTATGTCTTCACCCCTCTGGCTGTGTGAATCTATGGCTAATCTCATATATTACTATATCGCACGCACGCACACACCGCAGAAAGACTGCAAGTCCTACTGTGTCCCGCACACATGTGCCCTACAACAAAAACACAGAGAGAGAGAGAGAGAGAGAGAGAGAGAGAGAGAGAGAGAGAGAGAGAGAGAGAGAGAGAGAGAGAACAGAGAGGCTACAGGCCACGATACACCGACCTAGTCAGATTATAATTCACACGTACTGAAAATAGCTAATCTATAAGCTCACAACGCATCATATTGTGATTTGTTGTTAGCTTGTAGATTGGCTATATTCGACTAAGTATAAATCAAGCCGTAAGCTTTTCAGCTTACGGCTTGATTTATCCTCCAGTCAACACAACACAAGCACACACTTAGCAGTGGCGTGCGGCAGCCACAGGACACACTTGGATAAAACTAATGCGAGCACTTAGTAGTGTAACATAATCGGCGATAATGTCATTAGATATCGTCTGCAACTCATTATCGCAACGATAATATTCTAACAAGCCCACCTGCCGATGTCATATCCTGCCTCTTACTAAGACCTGGGTAGGCCCTGTTGGAGATAATGCCTAGGCCTAGGCCTGTTGGAGATAACGCGCTCCACGGTGCATCCCTTTCTCTGCCTTGAGTTTGATAAACTGCAGTTACCTGGAGGCTGTGTTGGCCCTTGTGACCAGCTCTCTTAACCCATTAAGACCGGGAACGCATCTGTGTATAACCTCTTAAACCATTATTTTATACTTTGGCCATTCAAAAAATAGCAGATATAGAAGCTCATAGCTACGAGCTTGTAGATCTGATATTTTTTGAAAAAATTAGAAAATTTGAGCTAATCTTTGAACACAAATATGTTTTTGTGAACAACATTTTTAACTCAAATCTTTGCTTCTGGGGGGTCCCTGGAACAACACGGTTTATCGACAACACTGATATAGCAACAACAGTTTTTCTGAAAAATTAAGCTATTTGTTGAGACATTTGCCAGTTACAAATGTTCGCTTTAAAAAAATATATATACAAAGATTTGCACACATTAAAAAAGTACATAAAAAAATAAAAAATGAAGATCTACGAGCTCACAGTCGCGCTATGAGCTTGTATATCAGCAATTTTTTTGAATAGCCAAAATGACAAAGTATGCGTTCTCGGATTGAGTGGGTTAACTGACAGCTCTAACAATCTACGTATTGACACTTGCAGAGGTAGCTCCAAATGATCACTTAAGGCTAACAGTCCAAGCATTTAGCCAGTTGAGTGGGCTTCTTTCCCCCTGCGAGTCTGCGACCCAATGCCTGGTGAAACTGACGACATAATCATGCTTGACCTTATTAACCTAATCAATAGATGGCTTTGTACTGTATAGGTCTGATAGATGAGCTGAGTGATTCTGACCCTGTCCCCATGGAGAAGAAGGATCATCATCCGTAATGATTTAACGCTAATCCTTACCATGTGATTTCATGCAGTAGTCATCAGTCCATAACCCATTCAATACGGGAACGCATCTGTGTGTCATTTTAGATTTATTTGGCTATTCATAAAGCAGATCTACAAGCTCATAGCGCGGCAGATCTGCTTTTTTTTTTTTCATCGTGGAATTGTTTTGGTAATCTTTGAGTATAATAATATATATTTCTAAAGCAAACATTTGTAACTCAAATCTTTTCTTCTGGGAATTCTACAAATGTCTTCTAAATTCTAACAGTTTTCTGAAAAACGTATGTCGCTATATGAGTGGCTCTCAAACTTTTCCATGTCAAGGACCCCCAAAATGATATGTATTTGGCCGCGGACCCCCATCTCAAAAGATTTTGTTCCAGGGACCCCCCCAGAAGCACAGATCGGAATAAAAAAAAAAAAACGTCTTAAAACATATATTCAAAGATTTCCACAAACTTTCCATGATTTTTCAAAAAATAGCAGATATACAAGCTCATAGCGCGGCACTCGGTGCCGCGCTATGAGCTTGTACTGTATATCTGCTATTTTTGAATAGCCCAAAGACATCTAAAGTGACTCAGATGTGTTTCCCGGTCTTAAAAGGGTTAACTGATCTGCATCAGACAGCAACCATATTTAATGGCAAGCACTTGTGAACTTCCTTGACGCCTTGATATCCATCACCGTGTTTTATTCATTAGTAATATACCGTAATGCTAGTGAGCATAATGTGTTACTATTACTGTCACTTTATGAGTATGGATGAGTATGAACTTTTGTTCTTTTGTTTTGCATGTGGGTATTATTGCCCACTCAGCACTTTTGTCATCGTTTCCAAGGTTTCTGCTCCCTTTGAGACTGTGACAGTGATTAACACATCCACTGCCAGGCCCGTAGTCCTACGGGCCGTTAAATCCAACCGTTAACTGCCGTTCCCGTAGCCCGTAGTCCCGTAGTTTTCCCATGTTAAATCGTGCAGGTGCAGATTCCGGATTTTTTTTGCACTTCCGGTCTCGAAGTGGGCGGACCGGAAACGAAATAATACTGTTTCCGGTTTTTCTCCCGCCTCCGTTTCCTGTCTAGCGGTCAACTTTGGACGCCATTATCTCTGGCTTGTTGTTTTTCTCACCGCATCCACCATTTTAGCGTTTTCCTCTCGTTCTCCAGAATGCAGTGTCGGATCGCCGCACGGTTTTCAGCGTTTTGTTCGGTCGGGTCCCGTGTTTGTGTCGAACCAAATGAACGCGGATTTTAAACGGATTTAGCGGGGCCTATGACGGAATCAAAAAAACAAAAAAGGTAAGAAATTGCTTGGCACTACGATGGACGTTCTGAGATTAGCCGATGGCAGTCAATGTGTTAAGGGCTATACAGTGTGTGTGTGTGTGTGTGTGTGTGTGTGTGTGTGTGTGTGTGTGTGTGTGTGTGTGTGTGTGTGTGTGTGTGTGTGTGCGTGTGCGTGTGCGTGTGTCTCTGCTGTCGGGCAGAAACCAGCTAACTCCAAAATGCAAACATTTCAGAAAATGAAAAAAAAGTGGAGTTAGGAGGTTTTGTTCATTGATAAGAACAGCTGAATGGACCTCCAAGCTCACAATGAGGTTGGAGGTCAAAAGGGGGTGGAGCCTGGAGGCAGCAAAACCAGCTAACTCCACCCCCCTTTGGTGCAGTTAGCTGGTTTAGCAGAAAGCTTGAGGATCCAATGGAGTTAGCTGCTTTTGTCAGAGGCAATTTTTTATACTTTTGATTGGTTCAATATTTTTTTAACCAACACACAGACATAAAGGGTGTTCAATAGCACTGATTTATGAAAAAAAAAAAGGTATTATATGTATGTATGCATGTGTACGTATATATATAAACTTCTGTCATGGCTATATCTGTGGAGTTACCTGAGCAGGAAACAGTGGAGCCTGTACTGGCCCTTATGGCCTGGGCTCCTGGTGAAGTGGGAGATGTAGTTGGGGTCTTCCTGCAGTCGTTCAAAACGTCCATGTGGAGAGACGGAGACGGAGGACTGAATGTGTTCCATCATCTCAGGGTCCGGGTCAGGGCCAGGGTCTGAACAGCCTGCACAAAGACATCACACAGCGGTGTTCAAGCCATACAGTATATTAACAGGCCCTTGAAAAAAACCTCAATTAACCACTATTCTGGGCATGTCATAAATAGGCAAACTTTCAACGTTGCATGGCCATGCGTTGGAAGCTTGCAGATCAGCTATTTTCAGAGATTTCAAAAACAGTCAAAAAGGCAGGTAATTTACCATTTTTAGGTGGCTAATCTGGCTCATGTACTATATATTGGACCAAGATTTCATATGATTTTACTTACACTAATTGGTTATTAGAGAATGTATCTTGTGGTCCTGCCTCCTTAAATGCTCTGCTCTATTCAAAATGTTCAATAAGCCTTTTATGAAAGGCTTTGGACACAGAAAATCATTTATACTTATACTGTGAATATTTCTCAATCCAAACCCCTATAGTGAATACGCTCTACCCTCTATCATAGATAAAGGTTACCCACTGACCCTTACTGCTAGAACGGATCAAATTCATGTTTCCCAACAGGGATGACTAAAGTGTAAGTGAAATTAACCTATTTATAAAGTATCCCTCTCAACCACCTCTGACACAATGTGTTCTTTTCTCACATCACAATTTGAAAAAAAAAAAAAAAAAAAAAAAAACAGTGAGACAGGCGGCATAATGCCATAGATAGGATACATTCATCAATCTATTTAAGACACATTATTCATCGCCTACACTGGTTAAGTTTGTCAAGTTTGGTTACATTTGCACTAGCCGCTGACCCCATGTGGGATCGGTGTAAGCAAGCCTCAGCTACCCTCTCATACATGCTTTTACTGTGCAAATAATTATTATCATTATTTGTATTCATGTCTTTATCTATTTATCTAATGATTCATTTATTATCATTATTTTTTTTTTCCTGAGGTCATGGTATAATATGTGGGGCTGCTCCAAGGAATGGTGGAATCATGTCTCATATTCACTGCGGGGCCATTAATAGGAAATGCATGATGTAAGAGGGCCTGGAAATGAGCTTCAATTCCCACTGGTTAAAACTCTATATTCTGATAGAAATCATTAGTGTTTGTTTCCGTAACAGGGGACTCCCCGTCTCTCCAGCTCTTTGGTAAACAGAAAATGCATGTTCAGGTATAGGTGACCAATTTCATCCGATCAGATTAATTAAATCCAGACAATTTCGGACTTATGTAGTTAAGGAGGACAGGTCCATTGCAAGCCATATACACACACACACACACACACACACACACACACACACACACACACACACACACTCGCTAATGCCTAATTTACGCTCTGTCTTACGATGGCGTCACAGACGAGAAATAGCAGATCTATAAGCCCACAATATAGAGTAGAAGTATAAATCAGGCTTAACGCTCAATGTATGCAGTTACAAGACATCTCTGTTTTGAGAGACCTATACTGCATATGGCTATTTCTGACCTTGTTAACCCATTAAGACCGGGAACGCATATTTTTTAGATTTATTTGGCTATTAAAAAAATAGCAGATATACAAGCTCATAGCGCGGCACCGAGTGCCGCGCTATGAGCTTGTATATCTGCTATTTTTTTTTAAATCTTGAATTGTTTATGCAAATCTTTGAAGATATTTATTTTTAAAGCAAACATTTGTAACTCAAATGTTTGCTTCTGGGGGATTCAACAAATGTCTTCTAAATCCTAACAGTTATTAAAAAAAAAGTATGTTGCTATATCAGTGGTGCTGGTGCTCAAACTTTTTCAGGTCAAGGACCCCCAAAATTATATGTATTTGGCCACGGACCCCCATCTAAAGACATTTTGTTCCAGGAACCCCCAGAAGCTAATATTTGAGTTAAAGATGTTCGCTTGAAAAAATATATATATTCAAAGATTTGCACAAATTCTCAACGATTTGCATCACGGCACTCGGTGACGCGCTATAAGCTTGTAGATCTGCTATTTTTTGAATGGCCAAAATAAATCTAAAATAACACAGCATGCGTTCCCGGCTTGAATGGGTTAACTAATCTTTTCACTTAACGGTATAACTGTGAATATACCTGAGGCCCCTCCCAGCGGGCCCTAAGGGATAAGCCGCTCACACAGCGCTATGGTCAGAATACAGAGATATATATTCCCATGTGTACGTTGGATTATCGTGTAGGATTTACTAAAATGTATGCAAATGAAGACATCTCTAGTCCAGACTGTCTGGAATGTAAGACAATAGTTTAATTAACATATGAATAATTTATTGTGAAATATATTTTTTTTAATAATCTGCCCTGCGGCAAATACATTCTTTGAAGGACACTAAGGCACCAAGGCAGAGCTGATGATGGTAGACTAATCCCCAGCTCAAAGCTGGAGAGTGAACTTGTTTAACTTTTTGTATATTTCAAATACGTATATACTGTATATATACTTTGGTAGGAGTGATCAATGGTGGAGAAAGTACTCAAATGTTTTACTTAAGTAAAAGTATCAATGCTGCAATGTAGAAGTACTCTGTTACAAGTAAAAGTCCCGAATTCAAAATTGACTTGAGCAAAAGTGCAAAAGTATTGGTATCAAAATGTACTTAAAGTACCAAGAGTAAAACTATTAAATGTTTGAAAATTGCAGATCTACAAGCTCACAACGAGCTTGTAGATCGGCTATGTTCAAACAGCCTAGGTATACAATTGAGCTAAAGTGGTTAATGTATGTTTTATAATGTAATAATTCATATCCGCAAAGTACCTCGTGACCAAAGTTTTCAAATAGTTGTAGTGCAGTAAAAGTACAATATTTGCCTCTGAGATGTAGTGGAGTAGAAGTAAAAGTATAGACAATTAGGTGCATTACTTGAGTAAATGTTACTTTACACCATGGGAGTGATATGCAGGTATAGTGGGGGGGGGTCTGCCTCATCACCAGCATCTAATTGGTCTACTGGGCTGTTCAGACTCAGAGACTGCAAATGATTACAAAATGCCTTCATACTTTGTTGGTCACATTTTGCATTAAAAACAAAGCCAGCCATGCTTTGAGAGTTCACCGACAATAAACAATAATTAGTATGCAATGCTACAGCGTATTCTGCTTTGCATGCCTACATCACGACACACAGGCACATTGTCTGTCTCATCACCATCGCCATCATCACATAGCGCTAAGTTATCTGGGGCTTGAGTTATCAGCTGCAAGCTTGTCTTAACCCATTAAGACCTGTAAGGCTGATAAAATAAAACAACCGTTTTCTGAAAAAACGTACAAATGTTGGTACAGTGGTGTGTTCAAAACCTTTTCATGTCAAGTACCCCCAAAATTATATGTATTTGGCCATGGACCCCCATCTCAAAATATGTTGTCCCAGGGACCCCGAGAAGCAAAGATTTGAGTTACAAATGTTCTCTTTAAAAATATTTATATTCAAAGATTTGCAAAAAAAACCTAGATTTTTCCCAAAAAATAGCAGATCTACAAGCTCATAGCGCGGCACTCGGTGCCGCGCTATGAGCTTGTATATCTGCTATTTTTGAATAGCCCAAAGAAATCTAAAAATGACAGATGCGTTCCCGGTTTGAATGGGTTAGAGTGCCAGTTAATAACTTTCTTTTCAGAAAGAATATCTGGGAATTGTGATGCTTAATTGGGTAATGTGCATAGAAAGAGTTTCCCTGTGATAAATCCAGCACCGTGCACTCTGTGTAATCAAATTCTTCATTCTGAAGCGTGGACTCAATTTACTTCTCTGTGTTTTCAAAACGAAATCATTTGTGAACCAATCAAAGCGATAGGCTGGGTCGTGTCACAAGCCAATCAATGGAACATTGAAGTTAGCGGTCTAGACGAAAATATTGAGAAAGAGTTTCACAAAATGGCAGACCAACGATCCAGTAGAAAATAACAGAGCGGGAAAATAGATCAAATATAGGCGTAGAAGGAAGGATGTGGCGATAGAGTCGGGAGCGGGTGGGGTTGAAGACAGACAAAGAGCTTGCATTGTGTATTGCAGACTGGTTCTCAAAGTGGGGTCCGGGGACCCCAAGGGGTCCTTGAGGGAGCTCCAGGGGGTCCCCAGCTAAATGATGGAAAGTTAGGAACCAAATGGACCCTTATGGGTCTGTAACTCTGAGAGTGTACCTAATAGTCCATTTGGTTCCATTTGTACACTCTCAA
The DNA here is from genome assembly GCF_963454915.1 of Gymnoscopelus microlampas. NCBI lineage: Eukaryota > Metazoa > Chordata > Actinopteri > Myctophiformes > Myctophidae > Gymnoscopelus > Gymnoscopelus microlampas. Next base: position 40,674,811 of record NC_139946.1, read on the forward strand.
GAGTTAAATTAACATTGATTTTACAATATAAATTGGGGTCCCAGAGATATAAATGCCATTAAATAGGGTCCGTAGCCTAATGCACGTCAAACTGGGGGTCCTTGAAATTAAAATGGGGGACCCCCATCTTCTCTTATGGGGACTTTCAGTAGAACTAGCACGACAGAAATGCTATGCACTCCTTTCTTGTCACAATGGCCTCCTCATTAAACACTTCAGAAATATAATTACTTGTTTTCATAACATTAGCGTCAGTGCTAAGTTTGATAAACAGGTACACTGTATAGTTTTAACAGACTACGGGGGGAAAAATGGCTGTTTGTTATTTAATATTGTTAACAATATTAGATAGCAGGCTAACCTCGTTGCCACAGGAATTTGTTGTTATAAACTCTGTGCATAAATGATACCCCAACCTTGGTTGCCCAGGAAACGGAGCCATTCAAGACATAACTGATGGCTGACGTGATGATGAAAGGCGCTACCCCACGTTATGTGTATAATTACTCGGTATCTGTTTTAACGTCAGAAGAATATATCTGGAACCATGAATGTCCAACGCTTGTAAGATCTCTTCTCTGGAATAAACCCAAATACTATTATTAACATGTTTCCTTCCTCTGTTTATTGATGTAGTTACTTCTTATCTGACCGATAGATATGGACCGGTATTTAGTAGGAAAATTAAAACTATCAGCTGTATTATTTGATTTCTCCCAAATAAATAACAAGAAAGTTGGACATGTGGTACTGTATGTTTTCCTACAGTCTAAAGAGACACCATCATATACGACCATTGTAGACCATGAAGAATGTTGTTTCGTTGTTAATATATATTGATATAAAAAGTATAATGTTTAGTGAGTTATAACTGTTTATTACACGGCTTGGTTGAATGCTCGATTCTGATTGGTCAGTCATCGGTCATTATTTCTGGATAATGACCGATGAGCTCTATAACGGACCGCTGTGTAATCAGAGACTCAGAACACCTGCTCATGTCAACCTGTGCTGCTTGGTTATATGCTTTATCCAACATGACAGCCATGTAAACAAACAAACAATGTCATTTACAACTAAACGTTGCTCTCAAGAATGTTTTTGAAAACATTTGAAGTGAGAAATAGACGATGCAATAACCGAGAAGTCATTCTATTTGATCCACTGCGCTTCCTTGTTTATCGTGGCACAACAACAGGGGAATACCAAAACGCTCGCCCCAAAACACAGTCGCCCCGGGGCAAATCCGGCGGTATTACAGGCAAATCGGCAGTAAATAGAATGGGGGGCGAGTGTGTTTTGGGGCGAGTTTTTTTCCATTTCGTCATTTGTTTTTGCGAGGCGAACTTGTCCACCCAGCCCAATACTTATGGAATACTTTCATTGCCGTAAGCAAGGAAATACTTCGTTTTGTTGTTACTTTTGGGTAAATGTATTTATGTATTTATTAAGTAGCCGTGTAATAAGCGGGATAATGCATGGGGAGGTAGTCATTATTGAAATTTAAATTTCAATAATGACTACCTCCCCATGCATTATCCCTTGCATAATTAATGATACTCTAGCTGATGTTCGTATGAGAATAATAACCACAGACATGCAGCATAAGACAGACCACATCCTGTTGAAGATGACACTTATTTTAAAGAGGAAACTTCCTCGATCTTACATTTCCTTCTTAGACACAGAAAAAAAACAGCAGTACGTGTGACACACTGTGTGTGTGTGACACGCACACACGCACACACACAGACACACACACACACACACACACACACACACACACACACACACACACACACACACACACACACACACACACACACACACACACACACACACACACACACACACACACACACATACAAACCAATAGGGACATTATGTCATCTGAATCCCTTTAGACAATATGCAGTCTATTGCAGTCTTTTTTGTTGATTGATTGAATACTTTATAAACAGTTTGCAAAAATGTAAAGTTATACCATAACACTAAAAGGATAACACAAAAAGCCCTGAGGGCTTGTTTTCATTGTGGTCTTATGTATTTAATACAAGATCAATGTAAATTGTATTTCACAAACCACTGTACCCTTTTTTCCTTTGTCATCACAAAAAGTCCCAACAATAGAAAATTAAGTCTTTAGTACTCGCAAACAAGTATGCAACACTGCTAGTATTGCACAGCAGCAAAAAGGAAACAACAACCCTCTCTCAGCGTCTCTGAGACCTGTGGGTTTGAAGTGTGGTTGTAGAACAGGGCAAATATACACATCTCATGCACGTCAAGCCCTAAAGTGTGAACTTGTTTGATTCCGGGTAAGTCTCTCTCTTTTGACTTCTGTCCAAGAAGTTGTACAACAAATGTAGTTTGAAGATGAACTAGAATGGCGGAGGACGTGCACGCCCTACCAGACCTGACAAAGAAGGTCAGATATGGCCGAAGTATGGGCTTAAATTAGTGCCAATAATATTTTGTACTTGTAAAAATAATTTGTATTTGTAAACACATTTTGCATTTGTAAAAAAAATATTTGTACTCGTAAAAATAATATGTACTCGTAAAAATATTTTTTGCATTCGTAAAAATAATATGTACTCGTAAAAATAATATGTACTCGTAAATAAAATATTTGTCTTCGTAAATAAAATATTTGTATTCGTAAATAAAATATTTGTATTCGTAAATAATATATTTGTCTTTGTAAAACAAAGTTTTGTATTCGTAAGATAAAAATGTGTGTTGTAATTGTAGAATTACATTTACAATGAACATTGTGACCAGAAAAAAACAACAGCTTGCTCGCTCGAAGATCTGTTCTACGGATTGCAAAACTTTATTTTTGGCACTCTGCACTTCCGGGTCTGAGCCAATCACGTGAGGCCTTTTCCACTACCCAATCATAAAGCTCCATAGGTCTCCATGGCAACATGGCAAACGGGGTTGCCATGTTGCAACCTCAAGAGTTTTAACTGCAACATAATTCCATTGCTCAGGAAATAAACAACGGATTACAATAATATAACATTCCCTATAATCAGTAACATGTAGGTGATACCTATGTCTATCAAATATGGTTTTATTGAAAGGCAATCAAAGGCTAGATCGAGTTTAGAAAGCAAACAGGTCATGTCTGGGGGCCTCAGTGCGGCTGCAGAGTTTGATTGAGTGTGAGACTAGGACCCACATGCCATATTTCAAAATGAACGGCTTCATCGGGAATCGTCCGCGTGTATTTTGCTAAGAGATTGGTTACATAGTTTAATTGATATTAATTTATTAGTGCATTAAATTTCCCCATCCACTTTAATGGGAAAATTAAAAAACTCGATTTCAAGTATTTTTTTTCCAGAAACTGTAAGGGCTAGAGTTACAAGACTTGGAGGGGAGGTTCATAATTGAATCCGAAATTTTCAAAAAAAGAAATACACCAGTCGGCCTCATGATGGCGCTATAAAAGCCCCCTTTACGTTTTGGCCTATAACTCTTGAACCGTAGGTCGTAAAATAAAAATCTAACACCCCATATAGGCCACGCCCATTTGCGTCAGGATAGATTTTCCGCCATTTTGAATTTTCTTCAAAACACACTTTTAGCTCCTCCTCCCACATATTTTGTCCAAATTTCACAAAAATCGGTACACATGATCTCTGGGCCCGTGCGATAAACATATCCAAACGGCATTTTGATAATCCTTACTATTCGTCCGTAAATGGCTTTCAAAGTTAGTGGGAGGGGCCTGTTTGACCAAAAATGCCAGAAATCACAAACGAAACGTCCGGTCAATCCCAAATTTAAATCACATGTCGAGGGTGGTTTACTCAACGAATCCCCAAAAGCATTTCCACTTTGACTAGGGGGCCTCACAAATGCACAAAACATAACCGTTTGATGAAAAAACATGATTTTTGGGGGGAACAATCCTTTCAAAATGTAATAAAAGCGATAGGAGTGACGTGACAATATGATTGGCCCGTTACATGTGTGGGAGGGGCCTATTTATTTAGTGGGAGGGGCCTATTTCTTAAAATCAAAACAGCACGTATCACGAAGGCAGGATCCGATCGGCACCCGATTCGAATGGCACGTCGCACGGCCTGCGACGGTATTCCTCCCGGCGTATCCCTCGAGTCCCGCGGCCGAGACCCGCGACCGGCGTCGGCGCAACCACACTTTGCAATTTCCCAGAATTGCTACGCGTCTAGTTTTTATTAAAGTTGGAGACCTCGCACGGTAGTGGAATGTTCGGTCTATGAGCAGAGCAGCCCGCATGTCAAATCGTTAGAGAGGGGAAAAAAAGTCACCTAACACTCTGGACCACCCTATAGCCTAGTTGCATTACCTAGTTACTTTTAGTTAGCAGAAACAAAATAGCAGTTTCATGTTTTTGGTAAAAATGTACCTTTGAGAAAATGAATAGCCTACATTGTTAGCCTCACACTGTATTCAATCTTGAAGAGGAGAGCTGCGACAGCTTTCTCATAGACCAGCCACACATGTGCAGTGTGCAATGATCACTATGTAGTCGGCAAAGAAGTTAATGTTTACAAACACAAACCACCGTCACTCTCTAGTCTTAAGCGTGTCTCTATGTACAGTCTGACCCCTCAAGGGCTGTAGCATCGAAAAGGTGGGCGTGGCGAACTTTTGGTGACGCGACGTTGGTACACCCTATAGGTCAGTAGCAGTGCTGTCAAGCCTATAATGCTGGTGGAGGAGGAGGGGGTGGGGGCTTTTTTGTAAAACAGGCCCCTCCCGCAAATTTTGGAAGCCATTTATGGAAGAACCGTATGGACTATCAAAATCCGGTTTGGAGATGTTTATTGCATGGGTCCAGAGATCATGTGTACCGATTTTTGTGAAATGTGGACAAAATATGTGGGAGGAGGAGCTAAAAGTGTAATTGAAGAAAATTCAAAATGGCGGAAAATCTATCCTGGCGCAAATGGGCGTGGCCTATGATTTTTATTGTACGACCTACGGTTCAAGAGTTATAGGCCAAAACGTAAAGGGGGCTTTTATTTTATTTTTGGATAATTTCGGATTAAATTATGAACCTCCCCTCCAAGTCTTGTAACTCTAGCCCTTACAGTTTCTGGGGAAAAAATACTTGAAATCGAGTTTTTAAATTTTCCCATTAAAGTGGATGGGGAAATTTAATGCACTAATAAATTAATATCAATTAAACTATGTAACCAATCTCTTAGCAAAATACACGCGCACGATTCCCGATGAAGCCGCTCATTTTGACATATGGCATGTGGGTCCTAGTCTCACACTCAATCAAACTCTGCAGCCGCACTGAGGCCCCCAGACATGACTTGTTTGCTTTCTAAACTCGATCTAGCCTTTGATTGCCTTTCAATAAAACCATATTTGATAGACATAGGTATCAATTTGAATGAATGAATGAATACTTTATTTCGGTCATTTGGCCATGTACAGAGTTTGACATTTCCAAAAATAAAAATAAAATTCATGGACCGAAAAGGTGTAGGCTGAAGCCGTAGCTTATAATGCCTACCCTTATAATGTTATAAAACAAACAATAACAAAACATCAATCAATACTCAAAACAAAACAAAAACAAAACAAAGACAAAGACAAAATTTGTCTTTTCATCTACAAAAAATAACATGTAATGGTTTATAATATTTTTTTATATGTATCTATTATATTATCTTTAAACATTTTCTTGAATTTATAGATTGAACTGCATTTCTTTAGGTCATTTTCACAACTATTCCATATTTCTCTTGCCATAACCGATGTACATCTCTTTTTAATATTTGTTCTAGCTATAGTAATTCCAAACATAAGTATACCCCTCAGCTCATACTGATTTTCTTTAATTTGGAACAGATTCTGAATGCATCTTGGAAGCAGTTTCTGTTGTGCTTTGAAAGCTAATAAAACCGTTTTCTGTGCTACTATATCATAGAATTTTAAGGTATTATACTTAATAAAGAGTTTATTAGTTGGTTCATAATAACCTGATCTATTTACTATCCTTATAGCTTTCTTCTGTAATATAAAAATAGGGTTGGTATTCGTTTTATATGCATTTCCCCATATCTCCACACAATAATTAATGTATGGAACTATGAGTGAACAATATATTAAATACAGTGCTTTCTGGCAGAGGATATATTTAGTTTTATATAATATTGCAATAGTTTTTGACATTTTTATTTTTACATTATTTATATGTGATTTCCAACATAGTTTATCATCTATTATTACTCCCAAAAACTTATTTTCATATACTCTTTCTATTTCCATACCACTGATTTTAATTGTAGCTTGATTTTTTATTTTCCTGGTGCCAAATATCATATAGTTTGTTTTAGTTAGATTCAATGATAGCTTGTTAATGTCAAACCACGTCTTTATTTTCTTCAATTCCCCTTCCACTGCATTCAGAAGCTGCTCCAAATTCTTCCCAGAACAATAAAGGTTTGTATCATCAGCAAACAAGACATACCTCAATGTTGGTGACACTTTACAAATCTCATTTATATATAGTATAAATAATTTCGGACCTAGAACCGAACCTTGCGGGACGCCGAAGGTTACTTTTTCTAAACCAGATTTTTCATTATTTATTTGAACATATTGGTATCTATCCTCTAGGTAACTTTTTATCCATGAATTAGCTATCCCTCTTACCCCGTATCTATCAAGTTACTGATAGATGTTACTACATGTTACTGATTATAGGGAATGTTATATTATTGTAATCCGTTGTTTCCGTTGTTTATTTCCTGAGCAATGGAATTATGTTGCAGTTAAAACTCTTGGGGTTGCAACGTGGCAACCCCGTTTGCCATGTTGCCATGGAGACCTATGGAGCTTTATGATTGGGTAGTGGAAAAGGCCTCACGTGATTGGCTCAGACCCGGAAGTGCAGAGTGCCAAAAATAAAGTTTTGCAATCCGTAGAACAGATCTTCGAGCGAGCAAGCTGTTGTTTTTTTCTGGTCACAATGTTCATTGTAAATGTAATTCTACAATTACAACACACATTTTTATCTTACGAATACAAAACTTTGTTTTACGAAGACAAATATATTATTTACGAATACAAATATTTTATTTACGAATACAAATATTTTATTTACGAAGACAAATATTTTATTTACGAGTACATATTATTTTTACGAGTACAAATATTTTTTTTAAGAATGCAAAAAATATTTTTACGAGTACATATTATTTTTACGAGTACAAATATTTTTTTTACAAATGCAAAATGTGTTTACAAATACAAATTATTTTTACAAGTACAAAATAATATTGGCACTAATTTAAGCCCATACCGAAGAGAGGGGGAACAGGAGAAGGAGGAAAGAGGAGAGAGAGAGGAGAGGATAGTAGACATCTATGTCTCTGCAGACGACCTTGACCCTGGTACCCAGCAGAATGCTGTTTTGCAGAACACAACACAAGAGCAAAATGGAGGTAAAACTAAATGCTACTATGATTAACTAACATAGCTATGGATGTTACGCAAGAGCACTGGTAGTTGGTGTCTGATACATGTGCCTGTACTCTAATTCTGCAAAACTATTTCAAGGTGACATGAATTCACCAAAAAATGATCATATCATATCTACAAATCATATTTCTACATTTGTGTAGGTCAACTAATGTGCCAGTTCACTCAAAAATGTCAAATTGTCAACTAGTTTCTTAACTCACCGAGTGCCAGGATTGCCAGAATTATTTCAGAATTGATTCTGAAAAGTGCCAGAGTTTTTTTCACAGAAAACAAAAAGTGCTTAGGAAGCGAGATACAGCCTTTTTCAGTTCTAAGTTAAACAAGGAGTGGATGGAGCTGCACATCTTCAGATGATGATATCTTGGGTTCTGAACATGTTTAAAAAAAAAAAAAAACTACTATTTTTTCAAAAACACGTCAAACACGTTAATGGCACCCAGCGCCATAGCGGTAAAAACACGTGAAACACGTTGATGGCACTCAATAAGTACTGTATGTAATTTATATAGTAACGTTTGTACCCTAGCAACCACCTGTTTTAAAATGCACTAGCAACCACCCACTATGGCCTAGCAACCTGTTTTACCCTGGCAGCACTTACTAGACCTTATTATTACTGTAATAATAATTATAATTCCTTATTATTATTAACACATCTATAGATGTTACGCAAGAGCAGTGCTGTAGTGGCATCTGGAGGACTGGCTATACTCTAATTATACAAAACTATTGCAAGGTGACATGAATTACGAGTAGGGGTGTGCCGATATATCGTCCCGCGATATATCGCGATACGTTTTCGCGACGATATGTATCGTTTTGGGAAAAAAAAATATCGTTTTTGAAAAAAAAGAAAAAAAAATCTTTTTTTTTTTTTTTTTTTTTTACAATCATAATAATCAGGCATGCAAACGGCCCCGAAGTGAAAAGAGTGACAACATATTTTTTTTTCGGGTCAGGTGTCATACTATTTGGATTCAAAACGGCTATTGTAGCTGAAAAGCTACAAGTTTGCATGTCTGAATAATGCAAAAACAGAATTATTTGTTTGCATTTTCTTTTTTTCTCCTCCATATATTTTCATAATAAAAAAAGTGCGTATCGTATCGAAATCGTATCGAAGTTGTGAGCCAAATATCGTATCGTATCGTTTCGTGAAATTAGTGTCGGCACACCCCTAATTACGAGTGCTGCCAAACATAAACATATTTGTAGGTCAACTTAATGTGAAAGTTCACTCAAAAATGACAAATTATCAGCTGCTCGGGTGGTGCAGTGGTAAAGTAACTGCCCACCACCACGGAGGTTGTGGGTTCGAATCCACCGTGGTGCATCCGGCTTTGTCGAGCGTCTATACGAACACAATTGGCTCGTGTTCGGGGGAGGGAAGCCGGGCGGGGGGGGGGGGGTGATATCGGTCATTGCACGTACTCCTACGGGCTGGGGCGACACCTGTCAGCAGGGAGTGTTGGGCGGGAGGAGTAGGACGAAGGCTCTACATCCTCCTGGTGGGGGCTCCTCACTGGCTCAGTAGGATACGAAAGCAGTGACAAAACAGAAATGTGTGTGGGGAGGAATTATTTGGCATAACAACTAAATTGGGGAGAAAAAGGGCTAAAACATTATTGGCTACTCTAAATTTAAAGAAAAGACACATTATCAACTAGTTTATTTAAGTACTATCAACCACCCACCATGGCCCAGCAACCACCTGTTTTGCACTAGGGACAGAAATAGGTGTAGGGACACCTACTACAGCGCAGTACATGTCATAGATGTTGACACATCAAATAAAGAAAGTTATGTTCACTCTATATGTGATATTTTGTCAATTAAGAAAATAAAGTACTTGTTATCTGTCATAGATCCTCATAACTTGTTAAAGACGGGGTGCCGTGATTTTCAGTGACCCTCCCCCCCAAACATAATCATCAGGTATTATGGTTATACTAGGAGGAAGATTTTTTTCAAAAAAGTGTACAGAAATTGTTTTTTTTTTTTTTTTTATGTGGACACGCCTCCAGTTCATTAAGTATACCTGGTTCTCACCTTAGCACCTCCTCCACCACCTTAGCACCACCCACCTGTCCTAGTCCCTCCTCCTCCTCATGCCCACACCTGTTGTGTTATGATAATGAGGGGGAGGATATGTTTTTACTATGTCACTAAAGCACTGTTTCTCTATTGGCACGTTTGACCCTCAAGGTTTCAGCCTCCAGGAATAAACTCAAAATAGTCAGAGAAGACATAAAACACTATAAATCCACCACCGGGGGGCTTAATGCAGGTCTATCAACCTCATAGACACATGAATAACAGAAGGTGCAAAAACATGGCACCAGCTCTTTAAAAAGTGTCACTAATTTTAAACTTTAAACCCTCTGAAGTATCCTCATAGGTTTGTCTTGTGTTTTTCAGCCTCTGATGAGTCAAAGAACAATCGTTTCAGAGCTGCTGCAGTATGTCTGGGACTGTTGGGTGGGTCTGCTGTGTGTAATCCTATTGGCTGTCATCATAGGCCTGGTCAAACACAGTGAGTGTCATCCTCCTATAATTTGACAAACCTCTGTGGTCGACCGACCGACAGTGGTGAGAACTGTGGGGGAGGTGGGGGACACTTCGCCACCATTACATTACACAAGATGTCACGAAGTAAACAGACTTAAGGTAGACCAGTAATTGCACACAGAGCTAATGTGACACCATCTCATAACCTCTGTCTCTGCGCCATGGGACGCGTGGGGGAGGGGGGGGGGGGGGGGGGGGCAGGGGGACGCGCGGCAGGACGTGCAATAACCCCACGTTTGAAACTACTTTCGCCTGCGCACTGCACTGGGTATGGCCTAGTTATATAATAAACAGTACATGTTGTATTTCAATCAGAAATATAATTAATGCTGTTGCTTGAAATACTTTACTATCAGAACAAAGTTTTATGTAAAACTCATTCTCCTTCATACAGATTCTGAGAAAAGCAACATGGTCAAATACCTGGACCCTCTACAGTCCATATACAAATATATAACTGCAGAGAGAGATGAGTTATTGTTCAGATACAACAAAAATAACTGCAGAGAGGGATGAGCTGAAGAGGAGGCTCTGTGGTCAGTGAGACATCACTGTTTTTATACATTGTTATATCATGTTGTTCATCATTTGTCATTAACACATCGGGTGCCAGCATTTTTTCATAACAACGTACGTTGGGTGCCAGCATTCTCCCCATTGACTGCGCTTTGCTGTTTAAAGCTTTATACTCCGCGACGAGCAAATCCACGTAAAAAAAAGCATCCATTCATGTTGAGCGATGACCCTGGCTACAGCCTGGAACCATAACATTTCACTTGCGAGTTACAACGGGGGGGGGGGGATCGCGCATCGCGCATGACCGGTTTTCACCACCGGAAACGGATTCGGAGATATAGGCGTTTTAAAGAAGGAAATAGACAGGAAGCGGATGGAAGCCATGTTTTTGTTTCCGGTGATCTATCTGGCCCTTCCTTCTCAAGATCACAATGGGTACTCCCAGAGCTGCTCTAGCCCCGCCCGTGCGGAGAAAAACGAAAAAAACAAAAAGACTGAAATCACGGTTCAGACCGTGAACGGCACCAGAGCGCTACTATGTAAACACACGGTTCAGACCGTGATCGGCACCCGATGTGTTAATATGAGCAAATGAAAAAGTATAAATTGCTAACTATATTATTTTGTTGTTAGAATTATGTGGATGGCATACATTTGACAGAGGTTGTTATTACATCTCTACTGAGAAGAAAACCTGGGAGCAGAGCAAATAATACTGTAGAGACAAACAATCTGACCTGATCATCATAAACAGCGAAGATGAACAGATGTGATGTGATGTGATGTGATGTGATGTGATCATGTGATGTGATGTGATGTGATCATGTGATGTGATGTGATGTGATGTGATCATGTGATGTGATGTGATGTGATGTGATCATGTGATGTGATGTGATCATGTGATGTGATGTGATGTGATCATGTGATGTGATGTGATGTGATGTGATCATGTGATGTGATGTGATGTGATCATGTGATGTGATGTGATGTGATGTGATCATGTGATGTGATGTGATGTGATGTGATCATGTGATGTGATGTGATCATGTGATGTGATGTGATGTGATCATGTGATGTGATGTGATGTGATGTGATGTGATGTGATGTGATCATGTGATGTGATGTGATGTGATGTGATGTGATCATGTGATGTGATCATGTGATGTGATCATGTGATGTGATGTGATGTGATCATGTGATGTGATGTGATCATGTGATGTGATGTGATCATGTGATGTGATGTGATGTGATCATGTGATGTGATGTGATGTGATCATGTGATGTGATGTGATGTGATGTGATGTGATCATGTGATGTGATGTGATGTGATGTGATCATGTGATGTGATGTGATGTGATCATGTGATGTGATGTGATCATGTGATGTGATGTGATGTGATGTGATGTGATGTGATCATGTGATGTGATGTGATGTGATGTGATGTGATCATGTGATGTGATCATGTGATGTGATGTGATCATGTGATGTGATGTGATCATGTGATGTGATGTGATGTGATCATGTGATGTGATGTGATCATGTGATGTGATGTGATGTGATCATGTGATGTGATGTGATCATGTGATGTGATGTGATGTGATGTGATCATGTGATGTGATGTGATGTGATCATGTGATGTGATGTGATGTGATCATGTGATGTGATGTGATGTGATGTGATGTGATGTGATGTGATCATGTGATGTGATGTGATGTGATCATGTGATGTGATGTGATCATGTGATGTGATCATGTGATGTGATGTGATGTGATGTGATGTGATGTGATGTGATCATGTGATGTGATGTGATGTGATGTGATCATGTGATGTGATGTGATGTGATGTGATGTGATGTGATGTGATCATGTGATGTGATGTGATGTGATGTGATCATGTGATGTGATGTGATGTGATCATGTGATGTGATGTGATCATGTGATGTGATGTGATCATGTGATGTGATGTGATGTGATGTGATGTGATCATGTGATGTGATGTGATGTGATGTGGTGATGTGATGTGATGTGATGTGATCATGTGATGTGATGTGATCATGTGATGTGATGTGATGTGATCATGTGATGTGATGTGATCATGTGATGTGATGTGATCATGTGATGTGATGTGATGTGATCATGTGATGTGATGTGATGTGATCATGTGATGTGATGTGATCATGTGATGTGATGTGATCATGTGATGTGATGTGATGTGATGTGATGTGATGTGATCATGTGATGTGATGTGATGTGATCATGTGATGTGATGTGATGTGATCATGTGATGTGATGTGATGTGATCATGTGATGTGATGTGATGTGATCATGTGATGTGATCATGTGATGTGATGTGATGTGATCATGAGATGTGATCATGAGATGTGATGTGATGTGATGTGATCATGTGATGTGATGTGATGTGATCATGTGATGTGATGTGATCATGTGATGTGATGTGATGTGATGTGATGTGATGTGATCATGTGATGTGATGTGATGTGATCATGTGATGTGATGTGATGTGATGTGATGTGATGTGATGTGATGTGATCATGTGATGTGATGTGATCATGTGATGTGATGTGATCATGTGATGTGATGTGATGTGATGTGATGTGATCATGTGATGTGATGTGATCATGTGATGTGATCATGTGATGTGATGTGATCATGTGATGTGATGTGATGTGATGTGATCATGTGATGTGATGTGATGTGATGTGATGTGATCATGTGATGTGATGTGATGTGATGTGATCATGTGATGTGATGTGATCATGTGATGTGATGTGATCATGTGATGTGATGTGATGTGATCATGTGATGTGATGTGATGTGATGTGATGTGATCTGATCATGTGATGTGATGTGATGTGATCATGTGATGTGATCATGTGATGTGATGTGATCATGTGATGTGATGTGATGTGATGTGATGTGATGTGATCATGTGATGTGATGTGATCATGTGAGGTTATGTGATGTGATGTGATGTGATCATGTGATGTGATGTGATGTGATGTGATGTGATCATGTGATGTGATGTGATGTGATGTGATGTGATGTGATCATGTGATGTGATGTGATGTGATGTGATCATGTGATGTGATGTGATGTGATCATGTGATGTGATGTGATGTGATGTGATGTGATCATGTGAAGTGATGTGATGTGATCATGTGATGTGATGTGATGTGATCATGTGATGTGATGTGATGTGATGTGATCATGTGATGTGATGTGATCAAGTGATGTGATCATGTGATGTGATGTGATCATGTGATGTGATGTGATGTGATGTGATGTGATGTGATGTGATGTGATGTGATCAGTGATGTGATGTGATGTGATGTGATGTGATGTGATCATGTGATGTGATGTGATGTGATCATGTGATGTGATGTGATGTGATGTGATGTGATCATGTGATGTGATGTGATCATGTGATGTGATGTGATGTGATGTGATGTGATGTGATCATGTGATGTGATGTGATGTGATCATGTGATGTGATCATGTGATGTGATGTGATCATGTGATGTGATGTGATGTGATGTGATGTGATGTGATCATGTGATGTGATGTGATGTGATGTGATGTGATCATGTGATGTGATCATGTGATGTGATCATGTGATGTGATGTGATGTGATGTGATCATGTGATGTGATGTGATGTGATCATGTGATGTGATGTGATGTGATGTGATCATGTGATGTGATGTGATGTGATGTGATCATGTGATGTGATGTGATGTGATGTGATGTGATGTGATCATGTGATGTGATGTGATGTGATGTGATCATGTGATGTGATGTGATGTGATGTGATCATGTGATGTGATGTGATGTGATCATGTGATGTGATCATGTGATGTGATGTGATGTGATGTGATCATGTGATGTGATGTGATGTGATCATGTGATGTGATGTGATGTGATCATGTGATGTGATCATGTGATGTGATGTGATGTGATCATGTGATGTGATGTGATGTGATGTGATGTGATGTGATCATGTGATGTCATGTGATCATGTGATGTGATCATGTGATGTGATGTGATCATGTGATGTGATGTGATGTGATGTGATGTGATGTGATGTGATGTGATCATGTGATGTGATGTGATGTGATGTGATGTGATCATGTGATGTGATGTGATCATGTGATGTGATGGGATCATGTGATGTGATGTGATGTGATGTGATGTGATCTGATCATGTGATGTGATGTGATCATGTGATGTGATCATGTGATGTGATGTGATCATGTGATGTGATGTGATGTGATGTGATGTGATGTGATGTGATGTGATGTGATGTGATCATGTGATGTGATGTGATCATGTGAGGTTATGTGATGTGATGTGATGTGATCATGTGATGTGATGTGATGTGATGTGATCATGTGATGTGATGTGATGTGATGTGATCATGTGATGTGATGTGATGTGATGTGATGTGATGTGATCATGTGATGTGATGTGATCATGTGATGTGATGTGATCATGTGATGTGATGTGATGTGATGTGATCATGTGATGTGATGTGATGTGATGTGATCATGTGAAGTGATGTGATGTGATCATGTGATGTGATGTGATGTGATGTGATCATGTGATGTGATGTGATGTGATGTGATCATGTGATGTGATGTGATCAAGTGATGTGATCATGTGATGTGATGTGATCATGTGATGTGATGTGATGTGATGTGATTTGATGTGATGTGATCATGTGATGTGATGTGATCATGTGATGTGATGTGATGTAATGTGATGTGATGTGATGTGATGTGATGTGATGTGATCATGTGATGTGATGTGATGTAATGTGATGTGATGTGATGTGATGTGATGTGATGTGATGTTATGTGATCATGTGATGTGATGTGATGTGATCATGTGATGTGATGTGATCATGTGATGTGATGTGATGTGATGTGATGTGATCATGTGATGTGATGTGATGTGATCATGTGATGTGATGTGATGTGATGTGATGTGATCATGTGATCATGTGATGTGATGTGATCATGTGATGTGATGTGATGTGATGTGATCATGTGATGTGATGTGATGTGATGTGATCATGTGATGTGATGTGATCAAGTGATGTGATCATGTGATGTGATGTGATCATGTGATGTGATGTGATGTGATGTGATGTGATCATGTGATGTGATGTGATGTAATGTAATGTAATGTGATGTGATGTGATGTGATGTGATGTGATGTGATGTGATGTGATGTGATGTGATGTGATGTGATGTGATGTGATGTGATGTGATGTGATGTTATGTGATCATGTGATGTGATGTGATGTGATGTGATGTGATGTGATGTGATCATGTGATGTGATGTGATCATGTGATCATGTGATGTGATGTGATCATGTGATGTGATGTGATCATGTGATGTGATGTGATGTGATGTGATGTGATCATGTGATGTGATGTGATGTGATCATGTGATGTGATCATGTGATGTGATGTGATCATGTGATGTGATGTGATCATGTGATGTGATGTGATGTGATGTGATGTGATGTGATCATGTGATGTGATGTGATCATGTGATGTGATGTGATGTGATCATGTGATGTGATGTGATGTGATGTGATGTGATCATGTGATGTGATGTGATGTGATCATGTGATGTGATGTGATGTGATCATGTGATGTGATCATGTGATGTGATGTGATCATGTGATGTGATCATGTGATGTGATCATGTGATGTGATGTGATGTGATGTGATGTGATGTGATCATGTGATGTGATGTGATCATGTGATGTGATGTGATGTGATGTGATCATGTGATGTGATCATGTGATGTGATGTTATGTGATGTGATCATGTGATGTGATGTGATGTGATCATGTGATGTGATGTGATGTGATGTGATGTGATGTGATGTGATCATGTGATGTGATGTGATGTGATCATGTGATGTGATCATGTGATGTGATGTGATGTGATCATGTGATGTGATGTGATCATGTGATCATGTGATGTGATGTGATGTGATGTGATCATGTGATGTGATGTGATGTGATGTCACATGATCACATCACATCACATGATCACATCACATCAAATCACATGATCACATCACATCACATCACATCACATCACATCACATCACATGATCATGATGTGATGTGATGTGATGTGATGTGATGTGATGTGATGTGATCACGTGATGTGATGTGATCATGTGATGTGATGTGATGTGATGTGATCATGTGATGTGATGTGATCATGTGATGTGATGTGATGTGATGTGATCATGTGATGTGATGTGATCATGTGATGTGATGTGATGTGATGTGATCATGTGATGTGATGTGATCATTTGATGTGATGTGATGTGATCATGTGATGTGATGTGATGTGATCATGTGATGTGATGTGATGTGATGTGATGTTATCTGATCATGTGATGTGATGTGATGTGATCATGTGATGTGATCATGTGATGTGATGTGATGTGATCATGTGATGTGATGTGATGTGATGTGATCATGTGATGTGATGTGATGTGATGTGATGTGATCATGTGATGTGATGTGATGTGATCATGTGATGTGATGTGATCATGTGATGTGATCATGTGATGTGATCATGTGATGTGATGTGATGTGATGTGATGTGATGTGATGTGATCATGTGATGTGATGTGATCATGTGATGTGATGTGATGTGATGTGATCATGTGATGTGATGTGATGTGATGTGATGTGATCATGTGATGTGATCATGTGATGTGATCATGTGATGTGATGATGTGATGTGATGTGATGTGATGTGATGTGATGTGATCATGATGTGATGTGATGTGATCATGTGATGTGATCATGTGATGTGATGTGATCATGTGATGTGATGTGATGTGATGTGATGTGATCATGTGATGTGATGTGATGTGATGTGATGTGATGTGATGTGATGTGATGTGATCACATGTGATGTGATGTGATGTGATGTGATGTGATGTGATGTGATCACATGTGATGTGATGTGATGTGATGTGATGTGATCACATGTGATGTGATGTGATGTGATGTGATGTGATGTGATCATGTGATGTGATTTGATGTGATCATGTGATGTGATGTGATGTGATGTGATGTGATGTGATGTGATCATGTGATGTGATGTGAGGTGATGTGATCATGTGATGTGATGTGATGTGATCATGTGATGTGATGTGATGTGATGTGATGTGATCATGTGATGTGATGTGATCATGTGATGTGATGTGATGTGATCATGTGATGTGATGTGATGTGATCATGTGATGTGATGTGATGTGATCATGTGATGTGATGTGATGTGATCATGTGATGTGATGTGATGTGATCATGTGATGTGATGTGATGTGATCATGTGATGTGATGTGATCATGTGATGTGATCATGTGATGTGATCATGTGATGTGATGTGATCATGCGATGTGATGTGATGTGATCATGTGATGTGATGTGATGTGATCATGTGATGTGATGTGATGTGATGTGATGTGATCATGTGATGTGATGTGATGTGATCATGTGATGTGATGTGATGTGATGTGATGTGATGTGATCATGTGATGTGATGTGATGTGATCATGTGATGTGATGTGATGTGATCATGTGATGTGATGTGATCATGTGATGTGATGTGATGTGATGTGATGTGATGTGATGTGATGTGATGTGATCATGTGATGTGATGTGATGTGATCATGTGATGTGATGTGATGTGATCATGTGATGTGATGTGATCATGTGATGTGATCATGTGATGTGATCATGTGATGTGATGTGATGTGATGTGATGTGATGTGATGTGATCATGTGATGTGATGTGATCATGTGATGTGATGTGATGTGATGTGATCATGTGATGTGATGTGATGTGATGTGATGTGATGTGATGTGATGTGATCATGTGATGTGATGTGATCATGTGATGTGATCATGTGATGTGATGTGATGTGATGTGATGCGATGTGATGTGATGTGATCATGATGTGATCATGATGTGATGTGATGTGATCATGTGATGTGATCATGTGATGTGATGTGATGTGATGTGATGTGATGTGATGTGATGTGATGTGATGTGATCACATGTGATGTGATGTGATGTGATGTGATGTGATGTGATGTGATGTGATGTGATCATGTGATGTGATCATGTGATGTGATGTGATCATGCGATGTGATTTGATGTGAAGTGATGTGATGTGATCATGTGATGTGATGTGATGTGATCATGTGATGTGATGTGATGTGATGTGATGTGATCATGTGATGTGATGTGATGTGATCATGTGATGTGATGTGATGTGATGTGATGTGATGTGATCATGTGATGTGATGTGATGTGATCATGTGATGTGATGTGATGTGATCATGTGATGTGATGTGATCATGTGATGTGATGTGATGTGATGTGATGTGATGTGATGTGATGTGATCATGTGATGTGATGTGATGTGATCATGTGATGTGATGTGATGTGATCATGTGATGTGATGTGATCATGTGATGTGATCATGTGATGTGATCATGTGATGTGATGTGATGTGATGTGATGTGATGTGATGTGATGTGATCATGTGATGTGATGTGATCATGTGATGTGATGTGATGTGATCATGTGATGTGATGTGATGTGATGTGATGTGATGTGATGTGATGTGATGTGATCATGTGATGTGATGTGATCATGTGATGTGATCATGTGATGTGATGTGATGTGATGTGATGCGATGTGATGTGATGTGATCATGATGTGATCATGATGTGATGTGATGTGATCATGTGATGTGATCATGTGATGTGATGTGATGTGATGTGATGTGATGTGATGTGATCATGTGATGTGATGTGATGTGATGTGATGTGATCACATGTGATGTGATGTGATGTGATGTGATGTGATGTGATGTGATGTGATGTGATGTGATGTGATGTGATGTGATGTGATGTGATCACATGTGATGTGATCACATGTGATGTGATGTGATCACATGTGATGTGATGTGATGTGATGTGATGTGATGTGATGTGATCATGTGATGTGATGTGATGTGATCATGTGATGTGATGTGATGTGATGTGATGTGATCATGTGATGTGATGTGATGTGATGTGATGTGATGTGATGTGATGTGATGTGGGTGTGTGTGTGTGTGTGTGTGTGTGTGTGTGTGTGTGTGTGTGTGTGTGTGTGTGTGTGTGTGTGTGTGTGTGTGTGTGTGTGTGTGTGTGTGTGTGTGCGTGTGTGTGTATGTGTATGTGGGTGGGTGGGGGGGGGGGGGGGGGGGGTACAGTGTGTACTTCAGTAACCAGCATCTTTTCTGTCCAGGACTTTGTTAACTTAGTTGTTGATAAAGACCAGGAAGTGTGGCTGGGTTTGACTGACCGAGACAGAGAAGGATATTGGAAATGGGTAGATGGAACAACAATGAACACAACATCACTGTAAGAATTTACCTTCATTCTATTCTTCTTCCATTTCTACAGATATCTTAACCACATTTCACATAATGATAAAATACAAACCTACTAAATTGTCACTAACGATACGTACTTGTTGCCCTTAAATGAGGAAAAAAAAAGAAGACAAAAAAGATACAGTCATCCTTGTGAATGTATTGTAATTAAGTAAATGTTCCTACTTCTACAGGAAGTGGCGATCTGGTGAGCCTAATGGCGAAGACATAGACAACTGTGCAGTGTTTCATAATGGGGATGGGCCTTACAGAGGATGGAACGATGTATCATGCTCTTTAAGTATGCACTGGATCTGTGAAAGAGTCTTCATTGGCTCCGAGTCAAAAACAGAATAGATTAGATACTGATCACCAGTGATGGAATAAGTACTAAACATGTTTACTTAAGTAAAAGTATCAATATCACAATGTAAAAATACTCTGTTAGAACGAAAAGTTCGGTGTTCAAAAAATACTTGAGTAAAAGTACAAAAGTATTGTCATCAAAGTGGTACTTAAAGTACTAAAAGTAAACTCCTTGTGCAAAATGTGTATACGTCTTTTGAAAATGAATGGGTCGCATTGTGAGCTTGTAGATCGGCTATTTTCAAACAAGCCAAAGTGTATATATATATATTATATATATATATATATATATAAATATATATATATATATATATATATATATATATATATATATATATATATATATATATATATATATATATATATATATATATATATAGGGTTGAAGTGGTTAATGCATGTCTTGTAATTATATTCAAAATCTTCAAAGTAACTAGTAACTCAAGTTTTCAAATTATTGTAGTGGAGTAAAAAGTATGATATTTACCTCTGAGATGTAGTGGAGTAGAAGTAAAAGTATTGATAATTGGAAACACTCCAGCAAAGTAAAAAAAAAAATCCTCAAAAGTGCACTTAAGTACTGGTACTTGGGTAAATGTACTTACTTCACACCACTGCTGATCACCACCTACAAGGCCCTCAACAACCAGGCTCCCCTATAAAAATGCCAGTAATACTCCCCTGTAAAAATGCAAATACAATTATTCTCACCCACTAGCATTAACATGTGTATCTGTATGACAGCTGATCTCAGGCCGTTCTCTGTCTCTCTCTATCGCTGCAGTCTAGTATGATACTTTGTTGTGGATAGTTGGCTACTCAAAGAAATCAATGTTTACGTTAGTTTATTGTGCTGAACTTGGGCATTATGCCAGTGACTGTCCAAAAATGGGAGGAAATAAATAATTTTAGGTAGTTGTAATGGTATTTTAGATTTTGTTTCTCTGGAAAACTACAGACACAAATGATTTGATTTTTTTTTCTTACAATCTGTGTATAAGTCTGTTCTGAGTCGGATAAAATGTTATTACAACATTAACGTTTCAGTGTTTTCTGCTTATTAAGATCAGATAATAATTTGCTACTTTACTGCCCATTATATTTATATGAAATATAAATGTATCTTCAGTTCAATGTACTTTTCAGTTGTATTGTTTATTTTTTTACATTAAATGTTCAGTAATCTTATTTTGATACATGTATTGTTGTTATCAGGCTCCTCTCCTCCAGTGAATGGGACACTTACTTTGAGGCACTGCTTCACTTTTTGACCTGCTTTTGAAGTTCTGAAGTTCTTTGAAGTTCAAACAGGTCTGATTTTTTCAGGCTAGCTTTCAAGCAGTTAACCACTACAGCAATCAGGTGGGGGTGGGACTCTATGGTACCACAGCCAACCAACCCCACATTCATTCTAATAATAGACAATATTCTGAGGTAATTGTTAATTGCAGCATAATGTATGGCTGTTGATGGGTCTGATTTTGTACCATTTTCTTATGTCTGTTGGGCCCCTTTGGCTATGTCAACAATATCAGATAGCAGGCTAACCTCGTTGCCACACAGATTTGTTGTTATAAACTCTGTAATCTCTCAAGAACAGATTCTGCTCTGCGTTTGAATCTGTCGGGGGGTTCATCATAATGTCACGTGTACGCACTGACCTACAAGTGGGCGTGCCTTCAGATCAGGAAGCAGGCCGCGCTTTACCCAATCAAATGTAGTGGGCGGGATTTACTGTCTGTGCTCTGCTTCCCACTAAAAACAAAACCGAAACTCATTTAACAATAGCGTCCTCGGAGCAGACAAAACCACGGAAAGATATTCACATTTTAACTTGCTTTTTCATCATAGAAACAAGTGGGCTTATAACCAAAACCATCCATGTTCTCTGGGAGAAGTGGTGTTAGTGTTCCGTGTAGAAATATTGTTAGTGGGAATGAAAACATAGTCGCACCACCGGAAGTGAAAGGCTGAAGGCAGACCAAAACCCCGGTTTCCTTGCACACGGGTCCATCATATACCCTCTCCCAGAGCCAAGTGAGAGAGTAAAAAACAGCAGAGGGCGCTGTTTTTCCTTTTCATTTGGAGATTGTAAACTCTGTGCATAAATGATTCCCCAACCTCGGTTGCCCAGGAAACGGAGCCATTCAAGACATAACTGATGGCTGACGTGATGACGAAAGGCGTTACCCCACGTTCATTCATTTACGAAAGTACAGAGAGCCAGGTGAGAGGCCTTTGTTGATCTCCTCATGAAATTATTTAATTTCCGGAACCTGTGAACAGTCCAAAAACTGGTTCTCCAGTCATTATAGCAGTGCAAGTCTAGGTCATACTAACTTTTTTCCTATTTTATCTATACTAGGAAACTACGAGACCCCTGTGCGTGTAATGAGGCGATCTCCATGAGGACAGCGGTCACGGAAAATATTCCATGATTTTTCAAAGGTCAGTAAAATCGCTTGTTTACACTATTACACTATTACACTGGCAGTTAAAGGGTTAAGCATAATACTATGTCCAAACCTGGACGTCACACCTACCGGTCCGGTGATGATCCTGGCTCTGCGGCTGCATGTGGTCTCTGCCTGGTTGGGGGTCCTGTAGCTGGTCCTTGTCCAGGTCCCAGTCCAGATCCAGCCCTCCTCCAGAACACTGGAGAACCTCACTGACCGCCGACGCTCCGCCATGGGCATCACACACCTTCCTGTACGCCATCATGTGACCTGGATGGAACAGCGCGCACACACACACACACACACAATGTAACCAAATGGACCCGTATAGGAGAGGAGTCTAAGCTGGGCTTAGACATGCGTGAACACACAACAATGTGCACGCCGACAGTGGTGTTACAGTAAGTAACTAAGTACATTTACTTAAGTACAATTTTGACGTATTTGTACTTTACTTGAGTATTTCCAATTCCCAATACTTTTACTTCTACTCCACTACATCTCAGAGGCAAATATTGTACTTTTACTCCACTACAATTATTTGAAAACCTTAGTTACTAGATACTTTGCAGATGTCACGGGGCAGCCCGTGCCCTATACATAGACACACTAAGTGGGAAGAGACAGGTTGTAGCATGATGTGATTTTTACCTTTTTTACAGTGTATTCATTCAAATGTAGAAATAACACAGACTTCAGGGGTTCAAACTGTATGTTTATTTAAACACTGTTAATTAGAACTGATCTGAAATGTTTGTTTGTCACCTGGTCTTCCCTCTGCAGTACTGGCACCCTCTGAATCTGACTTGTAACTGCCGAAACAGAGCAGGGCTAGTCCATTGGGTTTAAGAAGGGGTGGAACGTGCCAAGTACTGTAGAGGAGGAGGGGTGTTTGACAATGTTAATGAGCAAAGTATTTCTATGTCTTTTTGAAGTAAAAGCAAACCCAAAATGGTGTTTAGTTTAAGGTACAACATCTATTTATGTGGTAGGTTATTTATTCATCAGATAGTTGTAAGCTTGTAGATAAGCTCAGTTTAAGGTTAATTGTTGCTGTGCTTGTGGTAGGATCCACTCCCTATTTAAGGGAGGCTGCAAGTGACAGTCAGTTAGTTGAACTTGGCAAGCAAAGCGTTAACAGCCGTGAGACAGAGCTGCTAGGGCCCTTAGTTAAGGGATAGCCTTGTTGTGCAGTCACTGTATGGTTTGTTGTCTTTAGTTGTGCTTTAAGTAATTCTATATTTTTTGTAAGTCTATTTTTCCACGTCTTATTTATTTTTCACTATCTACCTGCTGCATATTGGACTGTTTTCCGGAGGTGTGAGAGAAATAAAACTCAACAATCTGCAAATTCTGAACTTGTTAATTTTTGGAGCCTTGGCCGCTTGGTCAACCTTTACAGCAGATATACATTATTACATGATAGAACATACATTAACCACTTTAGCCTTATTTTATACCTAGGCCATTTGAAAATAGCAGATCTACAAGCTAACAACGCGTTGTGAGCTTGTAGATCTGCTATTTTCAAACATTTTACTACTTTTACACCAATACTTAAGAACTTTAACTCAAGTAAATGTTGAATTCCATACTTGTAACAGAGTACTTCTACATTGCAGTATTTTTTTTTACATTGCAGTATTGATACTTTTACTTAGGTAAAACATTTGAGTACTTTTTCCACCACTGGTGAACACACAACAATTTGCACGGCTTATCATCAAAGCCCAAATGAACTGCCCTGTGGATAAAGGCTATACGGGGGTGGGGGAGGGGGAGTTAACACTTAAAATGAAATAAAAAGGGGCCCCAAAAGTCTGGTGAAACCTTGAGGTTATTTCCCTGCCGACAGCTCATGAATTTAAGAGTGGGTTTGAAATAGAACAATTTTACAGGATGGCATCACAGCTTATGTGTGAACGCTCTCAGAGTTAAATTAACTGAGGATTTTTTACTCTGCAGCAATTGGCAGGAGAGAAAGATAAGATATAAAAAAGAGATGGCAAAATGAGGGCAACAAAACATGGAACAGGAACAGTGATCAAAGTATGGAAGATGACCTGCAACATACATGCAGTATGTACCATTACACACCCCATGAAGCCTGGAATTCATTGATTTGTTTTTGTTTTTGTCGCATAAAGTCAATTATTTGATGACCGGCGGAGGCAGTCATCATGGAGGTGGTAGGAGACAAAAATGACCTGAATTTGTGTCTCCTACCGGAGAGACCACCGCTCATCATATTATTGGCTTAGGAATGTGACAAAAACAAAACAGTCATTTTTTGGGTGAACTACTCCTTTAAATGGTATGGTAAGTGATATTTTTTTGATTAGAACACAACGTTTTTTGTTAAAAGGTTAAAGCTCAGAAAGCTCTATATTCTGATAGTACTCATTGCTGTAGAGTGTTTGTTCAGTAACAAGGGTCTTCCTGTCTCTCCAGCTCTTTAACAGAAAATACTTTTTCAGGTAGGTGACCAATCATGAGCCAATCAGGAGAAAGTACCCATTTGTCACCTTAAATTGTATATAGTGTTCCAGCTAAAATTGCGTCTGCTCATTTATTTGTGTCATCACTTCCAATTTCACTTATTTAATCTGTATCCTGTGCGAGTTCTCTCTCCTGATTGGATCTGAAAATGCATTTTCTGCTTACCAGAGAGGTGGAGAGACTCCTTTTACTGAACAAACATTCTATATCAATGAGTTCTATCAGAAATACAGAGATATTTAACACTTATTTTAACTGAAGAATATCACTTACTTATGGCAAGAATCGAGAAAAAATGTCAACAATAAATGGTGAACTAAAACATGAGCCATGAGCTTGTAGATAATCCATTTATGCATGATACCGTCATACTAGGAAGTGTACCATCGGTGGTCAAGTGGTTAAACACTGGAGACTCTTGAGATTCCGCAAATCAATCCACCTTCAGCGTAACGATTATTTGACATTTTGCCGTCCATTCACAGCCACCTGAACGCACAAATGAAGCACCGTGTGTTGAAAGCCTGGTTCTTGCATCGACCACATGGGGTCAAATTAGAGCTAGTTCATTCCACCTCGGGGGTCACGGCCGTCATAGAGGAAGTTCCAGGAATAGAATAAAATGTGATGGATGGAGTTAAAGAGCTCCTTAGGCTAAGTGACTGACCAAACCCCCCTCAGCATATGATAATGACACACTAAAAGCACTGCAGGGACCCCTGACGCATTAAAAGGCATTGATGTGACCGGGAAAACCACAAGCTGGGCTTAGACACGCCTGGACACACACACACACACACACAACTGTGTGTGTGAGTTGTGTGTGTGTGTGTGTGTGTGTGTGTGTGTGTGTGTGTGTGTGTGTGTGTGTGTGTGTGTGTGTGTGCGCGCGCGCGCCGCGCGCACGTGCGTGTGTGCCCCAATAACACCACCCCTGGGTTCACTGCAAGCTCCTAAAGAGCATCATTAAACTTCTTGCCTGGCTGAAATCATGTGCAATGAACTAAGCGTGTGACTGTGCGTGTGTGCGTGTGTGTGTGTGTGTGTGTGTGTGTGTGTGTGTGTGTGTGTGTGTGTGTGTGTGTGTGTGTGTGTGTGTGTGTGTGTGTGTGTGTGTGTGTGTGTGTGTGAGAGAGAGAGAGAGATTTCTGAGAGGTGATCAGATGTATAAAAGCCCCTGGCCAGTGTCTTGGTTTGTCATCAAATTTAACTGTCCCTTTTACACGTTGCATCATCAAAGCTCCAAATGAACTGCCCTGTCGATAATGGCTAAGGGGGAGAAAACAACAGTTAAAATGAAATAAAAGGCTCAAAAGTGCATGTGGTGAAAAACCTTGAGGTTATTTTGCCCACTGACAAGCTTATCTATTCAAGAGTGGATTTGAAAGGAGAATTTTTTTTTACAGTTTGGCACCAACAGCAAAATGTTATGTGTGGGAAATCAAATGGAAGCCGGTGGTCAACAGATGTCTGTAAGAAATCCATCGTCCCACTCACTTATTATTATTCTCTATTCAAGCGATCGGAATTTCTCACCCGTTTAGAATTCCAACGACTGTTTCACAGACAGCTCTGTAGCGGCTGAATTCAAGGAGAACTGACTATCCAACTCAGTTTAGCACATTCAATCCGGGAACGCATCTAGTGTCAGAGATTTATTTGGGCTATTAAAAAAATAGCAGATATAGAAGCTCATAGCGCGGCTTGTAGATCTGCTATTTCTTTTGAAAAATCTTGAAAATGTGTGCAAATCTTTGAATATATATATATTTTTTTAAAGCCAACATTTGTAACTCAAATCTTTGCATCTGGGGGGGTCCCTGGAACAACACATTTTGAGATGGGGTTCAGCGGCCAAATACGTATCTAAAAAATGATTTCTAAATCCTAACGGTATGTTGCTACTGTATATCAGTGGTGCTCCAACTTTTCCATTTCAAGGACCCCCAAAATTATATGTATTTGGCCGTGGACATCCCATCTCAAAATGTTTGTTCCAGGGCAGGGACCCCCAGAAGCAAAGATTTGAGTAAAACAAACTAAAAATAAAAATTCAAAGATTTGCACAAATTGTCCACAATTGTTCTAAAAATGTATTTACAAGCTCATAGTGCGGGCTATGAGCTTGTATATCTGCTATGTTTTAATAGCCAAAGAAATCTTAAAATGACACAGACGCGTTCCCGGTCTTAATGGGTTAAAAACAGAGTCCCCATGAGTCTGAACCGAGACGGACAGGTAGACAGAGGCAGAGACAGATGGAGACAAGGAAATGGAGGAAGGTACAGAGAAACAGATAGAGGAGAATGAAAAGGGAAACAAAGACATAACAGTGGAAATGACAGAAGAAGATACATCAAGGAAGTAAGGAGAGAAGGGAAGAGAATTGTTTCTGACTGCTAGAGAAGGCATTACATATACCGTCTCTGGCGGTCATCCATAATTCACAGAAGCTTGGTTACATTTGTAACTATTGGTTTATGCCATACGACGGTGTTGCTTTCTGAAAATAGCCAATCTACATAACAAGCTCACAAGTTAGTTAGCGACACCCACAGCCACAATGCTAGAGGGGGCGTAAACAGCGATCTGGTACCACCCACCCATGAAACAAACATGGGTAAATTATCCTTCTACAGCACTGCCACCCAGGTGTGGAATAGTCTAACTCCATCCCTCAAAAAAATGCAGTTAGCTGGGTTCCTTTAAAACAGCCCTGAAAATACACCTTTCAGGAGGCCAAAGTACCACTTCTCCCTTAGAAAAGACGACCCCCGCCCCCCCTTCCTTCGACTCGCTTGCCCCCCCTCAACTGTTTGGTGCTACTATTATGTTAATGAATTGAATACCAAGCACCTCAATGGAAACAAGGCCGCAATTACTTTTTTGAACAGACCTTTTTTCAACTGCGTTTTTGTGCTGTTTTACATTTCTGCCTAATAAAATATTCAATCAATCACTGAAAATAATTGCTAGATGTAGATCTGCTCTTTTCACTATAAGCAAAGGGCCAAACCTATGAGTGAGGATTTTTCTTTCTGTTGTTCTTCAAAAAACAGAGGAAGAAAGTGAAGGCAGAGGGGGGAAGAGAGAGAGGGAGAGAGAGAGAGAGAGAGAGAGAGAGAGAGAGAGAGAGAGAGAGAGAGAGAGAGAGAGAGAAGAGTGGGGTTAGAAGAGGAGGCCTGGGAGAACCCTGACATCAATCTTCAATGCTCCGCCACACTTCCATTACTTCTGGCTCAATGCAAATGAAGGATCCTCTCGGTAAAATGCAACAAAAGTTCATTTAACTGCTGACCTGGCTCTATAGCCGCGCAGACCCTCTCTCTCTGCCGCACACACACTGCCGTTGTGCTTAACCCATTAAGACCGGGGACGCATCTGTGTCATTTTAACATTTATTTGGCTATTCAAAAATAGCAGATCTACAAGCTTATAGTGAGGCTTGCTTCTATGAGCTTGCTTCTGGGAATTTTCTGGGAAACATTTTTTTTTTAAATTATGGTACTATATCAGTGGTTCTCAAACTTTTTTCATGTCAAGGACCACCCAAAATTATATGTATTTGGCCACGGACCCCCATCTCAAAATATGTTGTTCGAGGGACCCCCAGAAGCAAAGATTTGAGTGTTTGCTTGAAAAAATATATATTCAAAGATTTGCAAAAATGTTCACAATAAAATAAATAGCAGATCCACAAGCTCATAGCGCGGCACTCGGTGCCGCGCTATGAGCTTGTGGATCTGCTATTTTTGAATAGCCAAATAAATCTAAAATGCCACAGATGCGTTCCCGGTTTGAATGAATTAAGCAGCACACACATCTCCAGCGGAAACCTTCTCATTCAGAGGTGGTGGTTTTCCCCAGAGCCCGGCCCATGCCAGACCGGGCTGCATAATTGCTGATACCGATGTCATCAAATACCTGAGCCAAATAATGGTCGATAAATAGGTCTGGCTATACCTTTCCACCTTAAATGGCCTACTGTATCATGACTTCTTTCTTGTTTTTGGTCTTTTTGGTATTTTTGGGTTCTGTGATGTCCCTTTTACAAAAATAAAATATGAAGAAAGACAGAAAAATAATTGGACACTCGTCATTTATTAATAGCCTGTCTATTTCTAAAGACGTGTACTTGAACTGAGAAGAGAAAATGTTCTCTGGGTCCGCCATGTATTCATGCACCGCATTAAACACTGGAAGTACTGTACCATGACTTTTCTTTGTTTATCATATAAATATATTGAATTCAAAATTAATCTCTTAGTTGGTGTAACCGGCACCACTGTGAAGCAGTTTGTTCATGCTTAATGATGAAACTAAGAAAGATTGTGGCAAATTTGAACGAGCAGGGAATCTCTATTACCGGTTCTGTGGCGAAGGCTTCACCCTACAGGTGAGTTTTTATTTTTTATTGTTTATCTGTGAATATAAAAATATAGATTTCTGAGCAATTCCCTCAACAGAGCCACCATCACCAGCAACCAGAACAGGTCAACTTTTATAACACCTTGTAAGCACCTTAACAAACACAATTTATTTTGTAAAACACCATGAAAAGTTGTTTTGGAAAAGGTAGCATGATACTCTATGTGCGGAGTACACACACAGTAACATGTCCTCAGAGTTAACACTGTTAATTAGAGTTAAAGTAACACCGATGAGGTGTCATGTCTCTTGGCTTCAATGAAGCCTGAGCCATGGCAACAAAGCCTATTTTAGGCTTCCTGAAAAATAACCGGCACAAATACAAATAGACGGGCCCACACGCAGACACAGGCACACACGGCTTAGCTTACTTTCAGGTCCACATGTCGTCATTACCCTTACACCATCGTTTCACTGGGAGTATGTCCAATTTACAATGTAGCCATTTAGCAGACGCTCTTATCCAGAGTGCCTTACACCAGCGAGATCAGAGTAAATGGCATGAACCCTGGCCAACAAACGGTAAATAGTCAAATAAATAGAGTGCCAAGAAAAAACATTTAAGTGCTACTAAGTAATTAGGATACACCAGGTAAACGCCAAAGCTACAGCATCTGTCTAAACATGCTATCTATATATAACGTTCTTAGCAGCATTGTGGTCAAGTTAACAGTATTATGTCTATCTAAATTGGTGGTTCTGAACCTGTGGGTCGGGACCCACAGTGAAAAATGTCATTTAAAAAAAAT